>NC_081266.1:321128-642256 GCF_030490865.1 Poecile atricapillus | reverse complement strand
CCACTGTACGACACCATGATTACTCAGGGGATATAAATGTTAGTCAGATAAACAGAGGTTTGATAATTGAATCGTTTGTACAAATAATACATGTCAGGGGATGTGATCTCATTTTAGATAAGACATTTTCATATAAATGAATCCTGATTAATTAACATTTTGATCAAAATTTACAAGAATTGTCCTCTTCTATATTTCCAGAAATTACAGTTGTTTCCTGCACATCATGGAGATTTTTTCTAGTTTGTTTATTTGTCTTTTCAGCTCACTTTTGCTACAAAGTTTTAAACGTCTTACAACATGTCCACTTCCCTCTTCTATTTGCTGAAAAATTAAACTGAGGACAATATTTTTAAAGGAGCATTTTTTAAGAGAAGGGGCAGCCATCCCTGCTCTGAAGCTGGAGAGCTGCATCACTGCAGAGCCAAGCAATCTGGGACAGCACCTGCCTTCTGTTCAGCGCCTGCATGGCATGCAGCAAAGCAGTGCTGGTGCCAAGAAAAACCTTGCAGAGTGGGGAATTCTGCTATAATGAAGTCCATCTCAACATTCTCAGAATATGCAGAACTCCAGCACATATTCTGGATTCTGGAAAAACCAAAGACACAGGACTCAGAGGAATTAATGATTAAGGAGAGAGGTTGCTGATTTTCAGGAAGCTCCAGGACAGCTGCATCAGCAGATCTCTATCACTTGCCTCCTAGCTTGCAAATAAAATGACAAACATGTAATGAAAGTAAGGTCAGAGATATCAAACCCTAACTTAAACCCACCAAGGGGCTGGCAGCACAACTTGCTAACAGTGCCATTCTGTCCTGATTTCTCATATGTGTTTACATGGAAAAAACGAGTGCTATAATAACACAAACAATAAATTGCAATTTTAATTTTTGAAGATAAAACTAAGCCAGGAATAATATTCTTTCTAGTGGGGCTCACATGAGCCTGGCTTCCTGCTAAGAGGCAGGTCATCATAGCTGTAATAACCTCTCCTGTCCTCTGAGACAAAACACATTTAAGGAATATGGTAAGTAGGCCAAGTGTCTGTACCTGGCATATGAAGTTTTGAAGGCAGAGAGAAGCACTGCTGCCTTTCAGTCAGTGCTCCTGTGCTGCAAGAAGTCAAGGCAGAGGCAAAAAGGTGAATCTCAAGTACTAAGCATGACACTTAACAGGGAGATCAAGCAAACACTGAAAAACTGTCAAAACTTCATGTCTCAATTATAATTACCCCTGCAAATGCTCCTAATACTGAAATAATATTTAACTTAGAAAAAGGTCTCTCTTCCCTCACCTCTAATGCATCTCAGTAAAGAATAAGTTATAAAGGCAAAACAAGGGCAAGGACAGAATCAAATTTCTTTACTGGCTTTGTCTCCTCTTCTGCAATATAAGCTTCTCACTTTCTTCCTTAAAATACTACATGGGTCTTGTCTGAAGAATTAAACTGTACTCAACATTCTCCGTGTTTCATCTCACATGTTCCAACTATTTGTCTTCTCTGTGTTGTACATTTTTTCCTGAAATGCACTTCTTCCCATGAGTTAATCATCAGCATCCCCAAATGGCTCCTCTGAGTTGTTAACTCTCATGGCATTTACTATTAAGTTTCAGATTTGAAGTTCTTATAAATACAAGACTGGAAGGCATCTTCAAGGTCATCACATCTAGATTTATGGCTCTATCTCTTGGAATCAGATAAACTGGTTTTCAGCCTTTGTTATTGAATCAAAAGTTGTGGGAAATTTCAAGTGCTTGAGGATGGAGAGCAGTTTCTTAAAATTGGTGGAAAGGGGGAAATGAAAAGCCTAAAATAGTAATTGTTTTTCAATACATATTTTTAAGCACTTGGGGTTGGCAACACTATTTTCTTCAATCAGTTCTCTCACTGCATGGTGCTTAAAGTTCCAGAGATCAGATTTTCCACTGATTGCAGAGGCTTTGGATCCATTTCTATACAACTGTGACCTTTAGCCTTATCCTTCCATTGTTTTTGCAAGTAAACAAACTATTTTCACTCCATATTAAAAAATACAGGGGCATTACACAAAGTAATTCCCTATGGTATCCTAACAGTAACTTATATGCCTACTAATAAATTTTTGACATATCATTAGAATAGTAGTATATTCATTTAAAAATATGCTTACCTCTCGTTGAAAGGAACAAGGGGTTATTCAAATAATTCGATGCAAGGCGTTTCCGCTAGAAGGGAAAAGAAACCAGCCCCCATGTCATTGCAAAGTGCTCTGCTTGTCTCTTACATTTCAGATTATCAATCTTCATGGGTTTACCTCATACCTAACCAGCTCTCCAAAAGCTACTTAGACTCACCACTGACACAGTCAGACAAACAGGTGCATGGTTTACCTTTCTAACAAGTTTTTCATACAGCAGTTTATTGTGCATTAAATTTTATTAAGAAGAGAGAAATACAAATTGTAAATGTTATTGATGGGGTTGCAGGATATGTTGCATGGGCCAGTAGGAGCAAGACTACAGCAGAACTAACTCCAAGAGCAACATCTATAAGGGAAAACTGCTGCTGTGAAGTGACATCTTTATTTGCTTATATAGAAATGGTCATGGATTTCTCACCTGCAGGAAAAGCACTGCTACCTTTGTGACACCTGCCTACAGTTCAGAGGAACATACTGCATTTGAAAGCAACAAGTGAAGGCCTTAGCAAAATATTTCCCTTTCAGAAGTGAAAGTGCAGGACCCTGAGGAGCTGGCAGTGATTTCAATCTGCTGAGATCACCAAACTCACGAAGAGAGAGCAGCATAAACCTGTCTGAGATGTTTAACTCCTGTAAACATAGCCCATGGCCAGCCTTGTCTGACAGCACCAGCTGTGGTCAATAGCAAGCCAGGCTTCATTCATAGTCTAGACAACCCCAAACTTTTCCTCTGAGCCATCCAAAAACAAACTTGTACAGTAGGAATGGAAGCAACACCATTTCCCTCCGTTAGATGTTGTTAGATTCTGCTTGGAAGAAAATTAGAGGGGGTTTGCTACTAAATTATTTATTCTGTGGTGAACAAATTGTTATCTTATAGATGGGTGCCTGCCAGTCTGTTAATGAATTTTGAATAGATGTTTCTTCAAAAAATAACCACCCCAAAACTTAACCCTTTCCTATGAAAAAGAAAGACTGAGGGTAGGAAAATAAAATGGTATCTCATTTTTTTAAGAACAAAGTTTTGAAAAGAAAAAGCACACCATTCAAGTGAAGACATAAGACCATGATCACGTTTTTGCAATTGAAGTTAGTATCACCAGTACAAATGCTGAGCTCCTGCCAGTTTGAGGGGTGTTGCCAAATAAAAAGTTTAATTTATATGCAATTTCAATTTAAACCATCATTAATTAAAGATCATTCAAAAGACTAAACTGCACCAAAATGCCTGAAATGCCACAAGTACCTCAAGTCACTGATTAGTCTGAGCAGCTAATTGATCACAGAAAAACCATCTGCCTCCATTTTACTTGAATGCCATTCCCCATGGTCAGTACTTAATGACAGCTCCTAATGAGCTGATCAGCCACAGGAGTTTTTCACAGACATTTCTTTCCCCATGCCATCCTTCATTTCAGTGTATGCTTTTGAGAATAGATATGATGAGAAGTGTGAACCAGGGGTGCAGCAGACCTCGGCCATCTTCTCTTCCACCTCTGCTCCAAAGAGTTTGTCACAACACCAACCTGGCTGGCTACATCCACAATACTCTGCTGCAAGTATTTTAATAATCAGGACAGAAATGTCTAAGGAGCTACAGATTTAATGCTAACAAGGCTGAAGTTCCTACGGTGTTAAATAGTATGGACATCAGTATTTGCACTGAAGAAAAAAGCTGAGGAATTCTGAAGAACTCAAGTGCTCACAGCTGCTCTGGAGCATAAAAATCTCCAGTGTTTTCAAAAAAAGTACAATCAAACAACTCAGCAGTTTGACTGCAGCAGGGGTTTCTTCTTAGCCTCATCTGTTTGCTGTCTGCCAACAAAGATAGAAATCTGAAATACTGGCATACCAGAAATTCTGCATCCCTCATGCCTAAATAAAGAACAATCACTTTCTTTAGACTTAGAGAACTCAGAACACAGAGAAGCCTTGCTAAAATGGAGAGCTGGCTGCAACTGAGTTTCATTTCAGTTGGAAGTTTAAACAGTAAACCCAAAGTGTGCTGAAATTTTAAAGGTGAAATTTTAATTAGCTGAATAAATGTATATATGTTAGTTTAGAAACAAAAAAAAATAAATCAGAAAAAGTTAAGCCTATTTATATGCTGCTTTTATGCCAAGTTTGTAATCCAATATTATGTAGGACCAAATTCTGATACTTCTATAAATGCAACAGTGTAAGTGTAAGAGACAATGGAGATTATACAGAGCATTTTATTTTTAATAATGCATTATTATATTTATTATGCAGACTTCTACACCCCCTGCAGACCACACTGATTCTTAAGCCAACACACCCCTTTTCTGAATGTCACTAATAAAAAACCAAATATCTCCATTTTTTATTTAGCACATAAGAAAAGAGAAATAGCAATGCACATTTGAACCTAATGCAGCATTTCTGTTCTCCAGGTATGGTCTTTGTAGATGAAAGAGTAATTAGGTCCCACATTAATTTAGTCCTTTTGGTCTTTATTAAAACTAAGATGAATTCTAGTTTGGACCAAGTGATGTTGTGGGGTGAAAACCTGTTGCTTAGCCACTGAGCTATTTTCCTTCTTTTCTACATCAGTATCTTTTTACAAGTATCTGTGGTTCTGCATTCATATTTTTGTAGTAAGAAACACTTTTATTATTTGAAATAGAACAGTGGTAAAAAAAGTGAATGATAAAGTACCTCTGTTTCCAAGAGTCCACTGTAGGCTGGATTTGCTGTGCTTCTTCTCTTTCTTTCCTGACGCTTGCTCTGGATTTCTGTAACCATGGAAAAGAACATGAACTGTGTATTTCTCATTCATCAGTGAAAAATGTAAATATAACTTGTTAAGCAAGATGATCTTACCCTTAGCCCCTTGAGCTTTGTGTTCCGTTTCAGTTTCTAAAGTATAATTGGGTTTCATCAGCATTTATATTTGCTGCAGTTCAAGGTTTGACATTAATAAGCTTTTCCTCGTGAGATTCACAGGCATTTTTTAGATTTTCCTTCCTTCAAGGTAGACTTCTGCTGCCCTACAAGAATTTTATTATGATCCCTTCAGACACAAATTCAGCAAGCATCATCAGAGAGCCTTCAAAGTACTCTCAATGTCTGCTATTAACAGAAGGGAAGCATTTAAAGCAATTAAGCCTTATGTTCATATCATATGAAAGTACAGAGAACCTTCTAAATTCAATTTATTTTACTTTTTCTCCACGGAGGCTAGAAAAAGCATAGTTTAAATGGCACAGCTGGATTCAGTTCTGACCAGGGTGTGATGATTTATCCACCCAGAAGCATACAGCTTCGTGATCCTGAGCTTGCAAAATGTCATTATAAGCCATGTGTGTATATGTGTCACTGCAAACACCAGCACACAGATGGGCTGCTTGGACTGCAGCCCATTTCTCCTTTCCACTAAACTTCTACAATTCCCTCCCACTAAATGGTGGCACCTATTGAAGATGGGACATGCTGAGGACTGTGTTTGGCAACCACTCTGTAAACACACAGAGAGGGAGAAGATTACTTGGACACAGAAATCTGTAAGTTTAATGCTACTTTGATCTGAGCTAGGATTCAATTTACAGCATATGGAATTTCTTTTTCCAGCTCCTGACATCAGTTCAGAATTATTCTGAGATTATTACAGGCATGTCTTTTAGAGCCTACTATTTTGATTATAAGCCCCAGACACACTTTAGCATTCATCCCATGACATGAAGTGTGTGCTCTATTCCAAAATATTTCCTATGTGAATATTGTAAGTTAAAGTCTGCAATGAGGTACCAGAAGGATCTTGTTAGTCTTAATGCCCTCATGTTGGTGATACTCCTGTCTTGCTCTATCTCAGAAGGAGAGGAACCTTGGAGCAGACATAAAACAGAGGAAGTGGCCCTTGGCTGACTCTTTCCTTTGGTCTCAGCAGTGTGAGCTCGAGCTGTGGCTCTTGCAGCCAGGCTCAGGACCCTTATCAGTGAATTCAGGGCTTGCAGCATCTCAGCACTGCCATGGCAATGCAGAGAAAAATCTGCACTTAGGACAGGCTCGGTCTTCCAGAAGTGCTCACAGGGATACAAGATTGTGACTTTCACTGGCCCAGAAAAAGAAACAAAGAATTCAAATGCAGCAGAGTTTCCTTTGTATGTAACTGGGCCAAGCATCTCATAAAAGAAAAACAGTGATGGATCTGTTGCTCTCTGCCCTTCTTGGTCCCAAGTTAAAGAGAAAGAACCACTGTCAGCTGACATAGATACCAGCTTTCTCTCCTTTGGATTGTGATTCCTTGGTGGAACCACACAAACTTGTTGTGGCTGAGCTTGTAACTAAAACCATCAGGGTGCAGATCTTTTCTTAAAAATATTTGCATCATCTCTGTCCATGAGAACTATTCTGCCACCCCAACTTGTCTCACACCACTGGAAATTTTACTAAAAACACTCTTGTCTCCCCTGCTCATCTATAATTTCAGAACAACAAAGTAGGGCAAAGAAAGATACAAATCTGCTAACTTTTGCAAGCTATTTTTGGAAGGCTGGAGAAGGAAACTGAAAACTATGTGATACTGCATTTAGATTATGTGCAATATTCATTTGAAGTCATATTCAGGAGCCTGGGAAGACATGCTAAAGGCTCTCATGCAAACCCAGGATTGATTAGATGGGAAGTTAAGTTTTTAGCTAAGTGGGGAAAATGGAATGAAGGAATTTTTTGTGAGAAGTAGTCTTAAGTAAGTAAAATTTTACAAAACAAATGCCAGTTTTTCACCACTATTTTACACATTATTCTGTGGAACTCTAGAGATGACAGACAATCAGCTCAAGAACTGGAAGTCCATCTCACATGGACACTCGTTGCATATCTGGGCAAACATCTTTGAAGCTCACAGATCCATCAACCGTATCAGTGGTGGTCAGAGCCTTTGAAGGATTTTTGTTTGGCTGTTTCCTCCAATTGTTAATATCTTTTAAAGGACCACAATGACTGGGTGAGTCCAAATAGCAGCCTGTGTCCAGCATGCTGGTGGCTGGCTGCAGGGCCAGTCCTCGTGCCCCTGGAGCTGTGCCATGGGGTGGGAGGCAGAGCTAAGTAAGGCCACCTGCTATTGTGAGACTGAAAGGCACAATTGTGCAAAGGCAACATTTAATCTGATTGTTTAATTTTCATTTTTTCTGTTTTCATGCCCTTCAGAAGATGGCAGAAGTGAAAACTGAGAGGGAACCTTGTTGATGTGTATAAATATCTGCAGGCAGGGGTCAGAGCATGGCCTGGGCTGTGCTCCACAGTGCCCAGCAACAGGGCAAGAGGCAACGTGCAGAAACTGATGCCCAGGGAGTTTCTCCTGAACATGAGGAAGAACTTCTTTTCCAGAAGGGTAACAGGACACTGAATAGATTGACCAGAGAAGCTGAGAAATCTCCTCTGGAGAGACTCAAAAGCCATCTGAACACAATCCTCAGTAACATGCTCTGGCAGAAAAGCCAACAGAAAATATTTCACTCAAAAACTGAACTGTAAATCAATATATGCCATCTTACCTTCCAAATGTTCTGTTGTAACCAGTCCTAGTGCTACCATGAAGGCAATTTTCTAAGGAAAAAAATAAATTGGTTAGATTTTCTACTACAACAATCATGGTAAGAAAATAAATAAAATTAGCACTGACAGAATAAACCCAGGAAAAGTCTTTTAGAAATGTATCTTATTTGAACGCATAGTAATGTAAAGAGCTTTAACTGAAGACTTACTTGAGATATGCCTGGTTCTCCTTGTATGACTACATAAACTCTAGCAATTAAAAGATGTCTGAAGTCAATGCTAAATACCTACTGTTCTGTGCTTTGAAGAGAAATAAAATTGAGAAGTTCCTTGAATGCCTATTTTATTTTTTAAAAAAACTTTTTAAAAATGTTAGTTCTGCTTTAAAGTTAATCATCTGTTTATAAGCTGTGCTTATAAAAATACACAGTATGTCTCCTTGTGAAGCAAAACAAAGATTTTCATAAAAGCATTTAGTTTTGTAATAAGATGTTCTATTTATGTCATTACATGTATTTATACTAATTATGATGTTAGTTCTAATTACACTAATTGCATAAATACATGGTAATCAACTAAAGTTTACTTTCAAAGAACAAAAGAAATTAACTCTAGACCTACCAATTTATGGCTGTGCAACAAATCTATGAGAAGAACTGTCATACTTTAGGGCACAAAGTCAGCAGCCTACACAGAAAATTAAGGTTGTTGAGACCTCCAGTAAACGGAGTAGGAACAGTGTCTGCAGTTAGAAAAAGGTCATTGAGATATTCTAGTTAGCAATGTAATGGAAATACTACATTTTTGAATTCCTTACCAAAAGTGTGGCCAGTCCAATTGCCTCCTCCTGCATCTCTCTAGAAGGTCTTTATTTAGTATTTTTTCCATGGGGATAAGTTACAGGCAAAGAAAAATTGATGTTTTTTCCTACCATTCTGTTTCTAACCAGGACCTACTGGCCCTTCTGCCCATAAGGTGTGACAAAATAAATAAGTTTTTGGAAATACCTGCCTAAACAAAACAGGACTCTACAGTCCTGTCATTCAGTGGTAATGAAGATTCATATAAAGGTCAGATTTTAAACTTGGGAGGTTTCCCAAGCATAGTTTTGCAGAGCTTCTACATAGAGCTATGATATTTTGGGCTAAAATATTTATCCTTACCAATGTTTTAACTATATGAACCTCTTAAAATGGTAAAACAAATGACCACCCACATGCCTCAAGTAACACAGATTTATACTGTAATAAGCCTCTTAAACCTACAGCTCCAAGGATGCTTTTGTGCTACACATTTATTAGACTCGTGAGGTTTAAAATTTCACAGGAGGTGAGCATTCCCACAAAAGAAGTAGATTCAGTTTGTGTAACTTCTCAAACTGCCCTAAATTCCACCCAATCTAATGTGAACATATCCAGTCAAAACTTTAAATGTCTGTTAGGGAGACCCCATTTCTACAAGGACTTGCAATTTATATTTTTAATTTATATTTAATATAAATTATATTTATATTATATAGTTTAAATCAAAAGTAGAATTCATGAAAGATATTTAGTTTCATTACCTGCTTTCTACTCTCTTACTCAATTTAAAGAATTTTAATGTATTTCAGACTAGAATCTGTGTACATGTGGGAAGACATGTACACAACAAATGCAGGAAACTATTAATACCATCTAAAAATTGCAAGATTCATTATAAAGATGTAAAAAGCTCAGTTTGCAAAAGAAATGCTAATTTCACCTCATATACAGCCTCTAAATCTGATACTGTATGTTTAATAACATAAAAGAAAATATCTTAAGCTTGCATACACCTTTCACAGGACATTCAGCTACAACCATGGGGTGCCGAGGTTATGAGACCTCCAAGTCTCACATTTTGTGACAGTGGAAGGTTTGAATGGTGCAAACCAAATTTGTCAGGGCACTTGCTTGCAGGGAAAATACCCTGATTGCAGAGACTGAGAGACAAATAGCTGGCAGAACCATAAGCACAAATAAAGTAATCGCATATGCACACAGAAGAATGTTTAGATTTGTCCCCATAACGTAACCATATTGTAGCTCATTTATTAAAAATAAAAAATAAAATAAATCACCTCTGGATTTTCCTCTTTTTTCTTTTTGGTAGCAGGCAGTCCCTGAGCTGACTCTTCAGGAGGTTTCTTTGTCTCCACTTTACTTTCTGTCTGGGTTTGGACTTGAGGTTGAATAATGATAACCTAAAAGACAATGTACAAATAAGAGAATTCACTATATGAAACTGGATTTTTCTGCCTGAAACCTTTGAGTCCTCCTTGAAGGGTTACTCGATACCCTACAAATAAGAAATTATAAGTCACAAGTCAAAAGCATAAAACAACAGGATACCTAGGTTAAGGTCCTAAATTCATACTTAAGTTTCTAAAAATTAATTCTTATTGTTGCATTATAAACCTGCTGCAGCCTAAGTCATTTGATCAGTGCCTCTGAAAATTAGGATACTTTCTACTTAGAGGACTTGTGAAGGTGGCTGAGAAGCCATATCTTAGCACTTGTGGTGTTAGTGATTTTAAGGTCTTTCCTTTGATTTTATTTTGTGTACAAGTAGAAGAGATAGGATTACTAAACTTTCAAACACAGTTTGATCTCAGTTGTACCTCTGTTAGTTCAGAGTAAGTGCATGGGCATGGGAAAGAAGGTACTCCTCATGCAGCTGAGATCAGACTTCACTCCTCAGCCTTTAGTGTTATAAGCAGTGGATGTCCAGTTTTCCATAAACTAAATAAACTATATGTGTTTTAAATTAAAATCAGGTCTTGTTTAGAACCTATAGGAATTAGGACACAGATCTCATTCACACATTTATGGTAGAATATCCAGCTACTCATGAAGATTTACACGATGTAAGTCACATTATCTAGAAGCTATTAAATTAAAAGGAATGAATTTCTGCCCACAGAACTACACATGACTTCATACCTATAATCAAAAGGACTGTGAAAGCTTCAAAAAGGACTTTCCAAGGACTATTTCCTTCTAGATAAAAGATTATCAGATTTTAACAGGCCTTTTCCATCTACTTCATTGCTAATTTTCAATCAATGTCATTTAAGTGTTAGATATGTTAACTCAATCATTCTAGAAGATTCAAGAGCATAAAAAGGGATGGTTTTCTGAGCCAGCAGCCATTTTAAGTACGAGAAAAATAATTTATGTCAAAGAAATGGGGAAGAGATATCTGCTTTTATTTACCTCAAAAGCCATCCTACATCCTATATATTTTTCTAGCACTGTATGAGAACCTGTGCTGCCAGCAAGATCAAAAGTAGCAGAATCCCAGTAGTAAATTACAGTGAATGTCTGCTGGGTACATTTGCAGCCTGTATGGAATCTGTCTCTGGTATAAGAGTGGTGAAGTTTCTTGCATTCCAATGCTGAAAGGCAGTACAAAGATGAAACAAGTAATTCATAGCTTGATTTTTTTCTTTTTACTGATTCATCTCCTGGTCAGTTCTGAAGCCACTGCTGAGGAGCGTCCTTTTCACAATGAGACCTCCTCATTTATCTCAAAGGAAAGTGGTTCAGCTTCTGCAAAGCCAAATCAGCCAGTCAAAGTGACAGACTTTCATCTGTAGCACAGAAACTCCTGGGTTTGACAGCATACTTTTCCCTTCCCAATCAAGGTCATAGTTTGGCCAGAACCAAGACCCAGATTGGGAAGACTTCCCTATCATATCTTTAAAGGAAGTCTTTCAGTAAGGAGTAATAGAAAATCTGGCTTTGTTATCTGTCCTTAGCTAAATAACTAATGATATATAAATAACTTGTAAATATCTGTAACTATGCACATATATAAACAACTCTTTTGAAAGTACTATTTACATTTTTGTTACAAACAAACCAATTCAAAACCATCAAAGGAAACATCTCTTTATCTTAGTTAGGTTTTACAGGTCATATTGTGGTATATGTCTAGAAGTGATATGTCTCCCAAATCTCGGCATCTCAGTATGGCTGTGCCCACCTGGCTGTGCCATTGCTCTCCCCAGACAGTCTCAGGAAGCAGGAATGGGACCTTGGCTGAAGTGGGAGTGGTGGATGCAGCAGGGGTTAGGGGTAGAGCTGGGGCAGCTAGCTGGGCTTTCACAGACCACAGGATGGTGGCCAGGCCTTAGCAGGCAGAGCCTGCCCCATGTAGAGGGGCAGGGAGAGCAGAGCACTGCTCTGATGGCACTGTGTGCTCAGCACTGCGCCCCTGCAGCTCCGAGCATCCCCTCTCCTGCTGCCTCTGCTGCTGCTGCTGCTCCACTTTGGCAGGCTGGGAGGGGGACACTGCCAGGAAGGCTGCCCCAGCCCCAGCCCCTTGCTGCAAGACAGCTCCAGCTGAGGCTCCACAGCGTGGGATGGCTCTGCTCCACAGCGTGGGATGGCTCTGCTCCACAGCGTGGGATGGCTCTGCTCCACAGCGTGGGATGGCTCTGCTCCACAGCTCCCTGTGGCTGATTGCAGCCATTAGGGCTCCCCAGCTCTCCAGGCACTGTCCCACAGCATCTCTCAGGCTTTCCAAGCCCTGGCTTTGTTATGATACGGCGTTCCGTGCTTCCAGGTTTTGGTGCATGCAGTTCCACAATGGCACTTCTAGGATCTGGTGGGCACACTGGAGACACTCCCAGATGCCAATGAGGGGGCAATTTCAACTGCTGCTTCCATATGATCAGCACAGCATCTCTGCCCCCATGGGCTGCCACTTGTGTTTTGCCATTTTGAGTGGGCAGTTACCCATCTTGGGTGAGTGACTCACACCATGTGGCGTTGCCACATGTGTGGCCACATGTGTTGTGTGACTCACATCCCAAGCACATGGCCAGAATCCATCTGGCAGCTCCAAACACCTGCACTGTGACACAGGGGCTGTGCACTGCCAGGGCAATACTCTGCTCATTCCTGCAGCGCCGTTCCTGCGTGTGCTGCCCAAGGAACTCACCTTGCTGTCGGCACTGATGAGAAGCGGTTGCACTTTAATGCTGTCGTTGACCACTGAGACTGTGGCGCTGGTGCTGAGGGGAGCTGCATTGCTGGGGGAGGTGGAAATGATGGCGTAGGCCACACCAGCAGCACCGCTCAGTGGGGATGAGAGAGCTGTAGGCTCGGGGACACACTGGGACTGGCTGTTGTGTGTCTGGACATGGCTGACGGTGTTGTTGGCAGTGGGAAGGGCAGGGCTAGGGTTTTTGATGCTCACTATGGTTGCCTTCTGGAACGTGGGAGGCTGCTTGGAAGGTTGGTCTCTGCACGGGGAGATTGGGAGGCTGTCCGGAATCAGGGTCTTTGGCCTAACCTACAAACAGAGAGCCAGGTGTTATTGGACATATGAACAAACACTGCACCACGTGTGCTCTCCCAGTAGAATATCTAATTGCATTAACCATGGACCCAGGATCATCTGCAATATCAGAATGCAAATAGCCAACTGCAAATAGCCAATCATTTACGTACTTGTAGATATATTCCCAGCACTTCTCAACTGAGTAATTCTGAAGTTCTTAACTCACAGCAGTGCTAAACAAAGAGTGAGAAGAAAGTAAAATCCTTATTTTCATTAGTGCACATCCATACAAATGCAAAGTCAAGCCATTTCCAGTTCTCAGTAGAGATGTGTAAGCCAAAGCTTTTGCAAAGAATGGAAAACCCAGGTGCAAAAATTTCCTATTCTGAAGGAGACAAGATTTGCTATGAATTAAGGAGAGGGTGCTGAATCATTAAGGGAATTGTGAGAAAGCATTTACAGTACATTTACATACATTACAGTAAAGTATATGCTTTTATACTTTATATATATTGTCAGTGAACATCCTCAAATGTTTAAGACATGCCATGTCAAATGGAAAGATCAGTCACACAATCACATGGCTCACAAAAAAATAAATTAAATAAAGAGATGGATACAAGAAACCTACAACCACCAAACATCATATTTTGTTGTAGTAATTGAAGAGCTAATTTGCAGCTGTGGGTGGATGCAGGAAGAACTTCCATGAATGGAAGAGGACATTTTGCCCAGCTTTGCAACAGCTGGGGCTATACCCAGAACCATGAATGATAGCTGCAATCAACTGTTTTCAGCTAATGTGGTAGGTTTCCAGTGGTGTAATTAATGTCACCCTGTCAACATGGCTCTGTCTTAACATGTTAAGTACAGTTCCAGGATTGAAAATAAATAATTTAAACTGCTTCACATGGAGTTAACTTCACTCCCAGCTTATTCATTAACGCAGTCAGATGAAACAGTCAGTTCCCTCTGTGCTTATTTAGTCCTGTTACTTCTCACACCTTCCATACTGTGAAACAAACTGACAAGTTCTAACAGGCAGGCAGGGGAAACATCTGCCTATGTCACCACGCTGGAGTCTACAGGAGCCCTTCAAATGGTGCTGACTTCAATCTTGAGCCTAAGTAAGCAATTTAATGAAAACACAGGGATTTACTGGTGTGCAGAAAACCATCTCTCAGGGCTGGCCATCATCCCCTATCGTGTGAAGAAGGAACTCCTTTTGTCCCCGCAGCAAATATTACGTGCAGCAACACACACGTTGCACGCTCTTTGTGTCTTGGAGACTTGTCCCTCAAATGTTGACAGGACCCCAACACCCATGAGCAGTGCAAAACTGCTATCACAGGCACAGTCCTGCTCGGGACAGTCACATTTCCAGCAGTCATGGTAGATGGAAAGGTAAAGAGATTTGTCCAAGGTCCTGCAGACTTGTGCAGAGCTGGGTAGCCACTGTGCTCAGCTCACAGCTTTGGGGTGACACTGGAAAGCCTCAGAGACCTGCTGTGGAATGATGCAAAACTACACAGAACTCCAACAAAACACAGTCACAATACCCTGGCAGTAACTGAAGGGTTCTTTGCTCGTTTTCTTTAGGCAATTACTGTGTGTAACGATTCTCTAACTGGCTTAGTTGAGATACCAGACAAATACCTTGGTAAAGTAGTTTAAGGGAGGACTCTATAATTAGCTTCATACCCATGATTAGTTAATGGTCTTATTTTCAAAAGCAGTGCACAAAGCCTTGGTTTAAACCCATCAGTTCAGGAGTTTTTCTAGCCAAAAAATTGTCATGTAGTTTACCAGGATCTACTGTATCTGTTACTCTTAATTACAATTTTATATTTAATCAAAAGCCTAATTAAAACTAAATGCCTACATATATTCCAGCTATATAATTATCTTTTCTACTGCATGATGTAATACCTCAGTGAATCCTACACACACCCATAATACACATCCTGCAGGTTGTGTATATGAACATATATTACTTTGCTGTAAAATAAGCAAAGTAATATATGATGATGATTAAACAAACTTAATTTTCCAAAATACTAAATTCTTTAAAAAGTGCTACATACTGAAATGATGTGATAGGACTCACCAAACTGAAACAGTGCAGAGCATATGCTGGGCACTTTCTGCCACCGTGTGATACAGAAGAGGAATAGCTGTTTTCATGGGCTAAGCATCCGCAAACTTCCTAAGTTTACCTAACTTTGGGAGACCAGATTTATGTGCAATTACAAAACAATAAAAAGGGTTAACTATACAGAAACAAAAGTTTTGGGTACTCATGAGTTAAAGTTACAATAACTTAAAGTGAAAATAACATTAATTGCGAGGGCAAGTGTGAATCCAAAACAGAAAGTAAAAGTATAAGCCCCTTGTGCTCCAACACCTATGAATATTCTCCTCATAATATAAACACCAACTGTAAACATTTAATAAACAACTACATGAAGGACCTTTGGCAGAGTGCCACCTAAAACCCCAAACTACTACAGTTATTTGTGAAAATAAATGGTGTCAGCTAGGAAGAGAAAAAATAAGAAGGAAAAAGGTAGCATAAATTCCTTTCCCTCACAGCAAAACCGTAGCTTAAATTTGGGAGATGAAAGGGGAACAGTGGCACTAGCAAAAGTTTGGAAGCTGGCAATCACTGAAGAAGAGGTAGAATAAAACTAGGGCAGTGCACTGCACACACACAGTATCAAAAAGTAATTTTCTACTTAAAGTAGCACGGGCTGGATGACACCAGCCTCTGTCACAAGAGTTACACAAATAAAAGGCACCAAAGTTGAGCAAAGGAGAAGAAAAGAGAAAGAAAAAGAGACAGCATGTATGTTACCAAAAGAACACTTCAACTGTTGGCAAGTGTTTCAAGTAACAATTCTCAACCCTTCTTTCCCCAAATATCTTTCATTTAAGTTCTGACAGCTGTCAAAACAGAATGGGATCCTACCAGGGCTCAAAATGCAGAAGAGAGAGCTGCTTCTTGAATATAATGATTTCATGAACCCATGTTGTTCTTGAGTTTCCTCAATACCCAAAATAACAGAAATATTTCATTTCCTGTGGCAATGTTCAGACAGGTACTTCTCAGATAGCTGCAGATGAGCACATTTTTCAAGGAGACATTCTCAAATCTGAGCATTCACTAGGTGGGGGCTGTCTGCTTTTCAGACATGGAATAAGAGAGGGCCCAATCCTGTGAGATGTACAGAGTGTTCTTTTGTTCAACAACCTCTAATTTAATATATTTTAAAGAATTTCAATCAGGAAAGAATAAGGTCCTGTGACTAACATGACTTCTTGTATATCCCATATCATTAAACTCTATCCAGATGTCCCTATGTGAAGCTCAAAGGCTTCAATTTCACCAAAACATCATTCAAGGTCTCAAGAGTACAAATTGCTGAATGCTACAAAGGTGAATGAATTGCTGAGTGGGAGATGTGGGAGAGCCTGGTGTGTGTCACCATTGACAAAGGAAAATATGACCATGGGCAATCTATTTCCTGAGGTACATCCAAACAAGTTGAGCCACTCACCTCCTGCAGTAAAGAAAAATAAGGTAAGAAAGAAAACCTCTTACAAAAGAAGTCCTCAAAATCCAACCCAAACAAGGATGGGGAAAAAGGAGAAGGGAAGAAAGTCACACAGTTCCCCCATCTCTGTGGGCAATGCTACTTCATCCTAAAGGATTTAACTAGAACAGTTACATCTGCAGGTGTTAGGAAAATTGTAAAGGGCATTTCTTGTAAATGTGTTCTCCTTCAAGCTCCTGGGCACTGGACAGGAACACGAGAATATGTACAAAATGACATATTTTTGACATTTTGTGACAATATGTACAAAATGACACAACCCCCTCTTTGAAACGGTATTTTGTACCTGAGGTAGCACTGCTGGTCCTTGTCCTGCCAACCTCTGCAAGGAGCTGACCTGAGGAACCTTAATGGGCGCTGCAGTGATAGTTCCCAAAGTCTGTTGGAAGAAAAACATTTGAACACAGCTTAAAACAATTGCAAAGCTTTCCCAGAGAGAATCTCTCCAAGCCAACATTTCCCTTCCAACTCTTTTTCTCTTCCCAGCCACCCTGGCTGAAGGCTCTCTAGGCACCAGACTGTTTTCAAAAGAGATTTGAAATGCACCACAGCGATGTGCATCGGTACGATGATGTATTCCATGGTAGCCAAGGTCACAGAGAGATATTTGCCATGCCTCAGGAAATAGCAAATACTGAATTATTAAAATGGAAAGCTGCCTATAAATCTACTACAGTGCACTGCCATAAAACATTCAGCTAAGATGATGCCCATTTGGGCCAACACAGCTTCTATTACTATCCATGTTTATTTTTGTTACTCACCCTTTTCTTAGTTGTATACCAAATTTATTCAAAGCTTATTTATGACAGGATGGAATAAATGGAGAACTTATAAATTTATGATTGGGCCATATATGTAAAGAAGACAGCTGAATTTCAATTCATAAAATCGTGGAATGGCTTGGTTTAGAAGGGAGCTTGAAAATCACCCAATTTCACCCCCCAACATGGACAGGGACACTTTCCACCAGACTGGGTTGTTCCAAGCCCCATCCTTGGACATTTCCAGGGATGGGGAAGCCACAGCTTCTAACCAAAAGTTCAGACTTTGGTTAACTGGCCAATATTCTTAAGGCAAGGTTTTGTAACTTTCATCTAGCACTTTGTTATTCTGTTGGGACGACACAGCAATACAAGCAAGTGGATGATTGTCATTATAACAGCAAGAGACACTTAGTCACTGAACACAAAATCTTATCAGGCTGTTAGAAATAGCTAATATGGAGAAAAATATAGATTCAACTGAATTTCTCTAAATTTAGCTCTGCTCTAAACCAAGGTTTTGGATCACAGCCAGCAAGATAAAATATGCTATTATTACCCCAATCTGGTAATGAAATTTGTCAGTAGAAAAGAAACTATAACATAATCAGCTCAAGGAAAGTGAAACTGTGTCACATCCATGCTCATATGTTCTCCTTATACCTCACCCACAGAGTGGCAAAACAGTCTATTTCATTCTGTCTCCAGTGTTTGATAAGAAATGACAAGTGTATTCAGGCAGAATATTCTGAATAAACTTCTCCTACAGCGTTTATATTTTTACCTCTGCTACTCCTGTCAGAGACATTTGGGGGTGTGACGTTGCATATTCAACAAAGATTAACATTTGAAGATTTGCCTGAGTAAAACAACAAGGAGAGCTGAACAGTTATAACCATACAACACAATTTTTCTTGAGTACTCATGGATTACCAGTACCCTGGATTATCCATGAAAAAAATGTACTCCATTCAAATCCTGTCTCAAGCTAAGAGAAGAGGGAAAGGAGAGGACAGCATTTCCATCTATGGATGATAAAACAAGTTACACTTCCTTTAAAATAAAGGTTATGGCAGCAGGGTGAGGAACAGAAGGGGTATTTCTGCCACTTTCCTGATAGGGTGATATATGGACTAAAAACAATGGGAAGGATCTGACTGAACAACTTCGTTGCCCTGTCTATCTTATCACTGCCTCACACATCAGCAAGATACCTCCCCAACAAATAGAAAAATATTTCTGTTCTTCCTGTTAGCAAAGCCATCTGTTTTCATGCCCTGACACATGCCATGGTGAACCTGGTGGATCAAAGACTTGCCACTCAATAATTCCACGCTATCATTTTTATCTATGGGGCCGTTTTTTTTTTCTCTTTCCTCTTTTCCAGTTTATCTAAAGAGCAAGCTGGTGCACATTTTCATAAACCTCTAATTAGCCAGCTGAAAAGACATTTTTCTGGCAATGGTTGACCTTTAAGCATTTTGTACAAATTTATTGATACAAGCAGAAACAGTAATTTAAAAGATTCTTTTATGAGTGCTGAATAGCAGCACTTTTGTAAAGATAAATGAGTTTCTTATTTCTACATTTACAGCTCTAAGCATTTCTATGAAAAGGTCCATAAAAGTCAAAGATATTTCTGAATCTCTCCTCTGTCTAAAGCTAGTTGGGCTTTTCTGGCAACCCCCTGAAACATCTACAATGTGAAGGGATGGGGGAAAGTGAACAGCCAAGTTTCAGTTATCCTCAGGTTTAACTGTATACATTTAAACCAGACTAACTACTTTATACAGTTGTGTTTCTTTCAAATAAGAACAAATTCATCAGGTGTATTTCCTACTGTCTAATTCACTAAACTTTACATCCAGAAGCATTTTGGGAGCTCATGATCTTTTGCTAACTCTTACCTCAAGCTCCAGCCCTGGACTAGAAGAGAAAGCTCAGGCACTGCATCCCTCAGAGCAGGAATTACTGGCTAATGAACACATGCCACAGGCAGACAGGGATCTCCATGTCAGGTACATGGGTTTGGCTGAGCAATCCACAGATGCTCTCAGACAGGAATGAAGCAGCCCCACTGCAATCTCCCTTGGGTAAATGTCATCCAGCAGCACGCGTTTCAAAGGGTCACACTTCAAATTGCAAAAACAGTGAAGGAATCCAAATGAAATCATCCTTTTCACTGGTCAATTTATTCACTAAGAAAATAGTAATAACTTAAAATAGGAAAACCAACTCAAGCCCCCAAACAAGAGGACACAGCTGTATTAAAAAAAAAAAAAAAAAAAAGCAGTTCCTCCCATTCAATCAAAAGAAAATGAAAAATTTAAGAAATATTGCTAAGTGCAGTAAAAAAAGGAGATCACTTATCCTCATAATTTCTATTAAAGCCTTGCATTGTAACTACAGGAGTAACCAACAGGAGCTGGATTCAATGATCCTTGTGGGTCCCTTCCAACTCACCATATTGTGTGAACCTCCTATGATTCTCCAGCAATAAATCAACACTATCCCAGGTTAAAGGCTTTCAAAGACAACTGAGGGGTAGCAGGGTGGGGAGAGTAGCAAATGGAAGACATAAAAAGTGAAACAAAGAAGTATGGCATGGACAGAGAACAAGACTTCAAAGGATGAAGTCTAGAGATGGTCAGAGGATAAAAGGATGCTGTGTCAGAAACGAAGATGAGACCTACATTATCACCAATCAGACAAAGGGCCATACCTTCAATTTACAGCTATTATGTTGTGACTTATTTAGTCAATGCCTGAGTTTTCCAATCTAGGACTATTTGTGATTTAAGCAAGCTTCTGCCCTTTCAGTCCTGAATGAATACACACATACACACACATATATACATATGTATGTATCTAGATATTGTATCTCTATTGAAAAATAATTGCATGTTATTCAGTTTGGGTACATACACTTGTCAAACCATTGCTATGTTTGCTTTGAATTATAAATTGCTTTCCCCCCTCCTTTAGATGTACTAACAAATGCTTAAGGACTTATTGCTACATTACAGATAATTCATTATCTGTACAGACTCATTGCAGAGCTTGTGTCCATGAGCAGTTTAAGATTAGATCACAGATGTAAAGCTGTTAGGGGACACAACTGTTCTCCCATTCCAGAATTACACCAGGATAAGTAAAATCACTCCAGTTAATCACTGAAGATAATCAGACTCAGCCAGTAGCAGAAGGTTAAAGAGACACACAGTTCTACAGCATGTTACCAAAATAAGAGTTTAACTCAGGGACATATGGGTTTGTTGTATCTCAGCTGTAACAGTTCATTTATTTGAGCTCAACTGACACTGCATTGCCAGATTATTTGCAAATTATTTTATACCAACATCAACACTGCAGCAAAAATGTGTTCCCACAATGAATTATGGAAATACTAATCTTCTTCTTTTTAAAGAATATTTGCATCTTTTTAGGATATAGGTCTTCTTCGTGTTGAACCTAAACTATTAAAAAAATGTTTTTGTCTGTTATGTGTTCAATATTGGCAACAACAGTTTTACAGAATGGATTTTTAATGTGGTAGATTGCTATGGCAACAGCAAAGACGAAAATTCTTAACCTGAATGGATCGTTCTTAACCTGAATGGATCATGGCTGAAGTAATTGCAGGGGTTTTTGACCCATTCTACATCCATTTTGCAACTTGAATGCTGCATTCAACCTTGAGCTTGCTTTATATAAACGCCAAGCACTATATGCAGCCTCCAAGTTGATTTGGCCTAAAACTTTCTGCCCCTTCCCCCACAAATCCCAGACAATTGCTGTCCTCTAGCTTGCTTAAACATCTGAATACTATCATTTTTCCATAAAGTCCACCAATAAAAGCACCAGGCCTTCAGACATAACTTTGAGACTCCTCTAACACATGTTCAGATATATATTGTTTCTTTCTTTTTTTCCTTCTAGACTTGCATAAAAATCAGTAGAAATCATTCTTAATTTTCAAAACTATGGCGAAATCACTGCATGGTATTTCCAATATACTGATAGAATAAGATGCCAATTTCACATTTGATTGTATTCTAAAGAGGCTATTATTTCAGACACATACTTTGTGTAAACAGTAATTAAATTGGAATTTCATAGAAATATAAAGGTTTACTTTACAGGTTTTAAAAGTGTTTGTTCTCTCCAGTTACTGTCCCTTTACTCAGAATTCATTAATCATGCTTTCATATGCAATTTATGATTGTTATGAAGCAGACAATTGGAATGTCCTGTTGCTTTTTCAAAATGTCAGTATTTTTGAAACCATACTTCTTTTGGGCACCAAAAATACAATTTTAAACAACTCTTCTTAAAGCCAATTAAAAATGACTTGGACTTTTGTCCTGGAACAGCTCTCTCTGCATGGGGGTAGCCAGTAGGAGGCAAAGTACCACCTTAAATTCCACACCTGCTTTGAAAACCAAATTCTTAGTTGCTGCTGAGGTTTTTGTACTCATCCGTTTCATCACCACTCATCTGCAAGAAAGCCCCAGGTGGTATCACAGCTCCTGCAGGTATCAGAAGAGAATATGCAGAGATGAAGCAAACAATGTTCTGCTTTTCCTCTGGCTCTCAGGCTTTTCAGAGCATCACCCATTTTATCTCTGCTTTTACCACAGGATTTTCAGACCACTATCTCTACTTCTTACCACTTGCACATTGCCATCTGACTGCACTGAAAAACACAAACTCTGAACACTGTAGGTATGTGTTCTGGTAAAGGGAAAACACAACGAATACAGTCCACATTTTTCACCGTTTCAGTAATCCCCCTGATGAGTTACACAAGTTGTGCCAAATACCTATGCCTAAACACAATTTACACCATATTATTTACTGGTCAGCAGATTTTTTAATGCACCATTTTTAAAATCAAAATAATTATAAATTATTTCTACATATATTATAAAAATAAATTTTTATATATATATATATAATTATTTTTATTAGTATTTTTTCTGCAGGCATTTGATCACACTCTAAATTTCTGAATCCAAAGAAAATTAAAAAGCAAAAGAAAGTTTGCGTGTGCCAAATGCATTAGCAACATACCTGTTCTGTGATTTGTAGCATTATTCAGAAACCATATTTACTAATTAAGTCTCCACCTCCTGCACAAATGAGCATAAAATCAATGAATTGCAGCAAGACTCAGTAGCTGTGATCACACCTATAGTCTCTTGGTCAGATGATTCATAAAAGGTTTGGTGTTTAACTACTCAGCTGTTCCAGGTTGATGTGGTTTTTAATGACTGATGTTTTCAAATTACTCAGTCTGTGTTCACAGTTTGCAGAAATATTCCTGAGCAAAGGGAAAAATGCATGAACAGTGTCACACAAAGCAGTTTCACACCTCTCCCTCAAGTGACCTCAGGCAGGAGTGAAAATCTTCAACAGACCCAGTTACTAAAGCACCACTGTCCTACCACAGCTGCAGGATATGAAGATTACTGTATGAAAAGGGAAAGCAAGGAGATGAAAAATAAAGGAGAAAATGACCATCATGCCTTAGTGATTTAGGAATCCTCACCTATCAGAATGGCCCATGCAGCCTATTAGCAGCTACTGAAAAATTAGAATTCCATGTGATTCCACCTTAGCACCCACTGGGCTCAGAGCTGCTTTTGTACTCTTTGCTCTGAGTGTTACGTGTTCTTCTGTCACTCAGAAGAACTGAAAAATATGAGGGAAGTGACAACCTGAGGCGATAAAATTGCTTACTGACAGACAGTACCTTTTGTCAGGCCTGAGCTAAGCTAATCCAATTTGCTAAGCAGAAGAAAGTTGAATTTGCTTAAGAAAATATCCAACAAGCAACAGAATAAAGACAAGGGGAAAAGCAATGTTTCTTAGCTAAGGTGGCAGAGGAAAGGAGTGGGGGGCAAGCAGAAGACAAAACCCACAAAGAAAATGAGATGATAATTCCAACTCTTTTGACAAAAGAAGTTATTATATCAGCTCAGCCATAATAACTGGATGTTGGCACCAAAAGTTACTTCCTTGAGAATAGAACTTGGGAAACTACAATAAAATTTTGCCTGAATTCCATATAAAGTGTATATAAGTATGTCTGATTTTAAAATTATGCAGTTAATAGCTTGTTAGGATAAAAGAAAGGAAGCAGCAACTTTCTCAGCAGATGTTAACTTGGTTGTGCAGGACATCCCATAAACATGCATTATATACTTTTTAGTATATAATAATGTATAATAGTACATAATAATATATAATAATGCTGCGAGTGAGTGTGAGTCAGACAGAATTATATTAAATCACTGGGGGAAAAAATTAGACTTTGGAGTTTTAGTTAATATGTGAGATATAAGATGGAGGATTTGGGGCATTGCATCTTTCTCTTTCTTGTTCCTCTTCCTTCTTCTCTTCTTCTAAGGGTTTTTAGGTAATAATGAGTGATTGGATGAAAGAATCTGCATTGCAGCACAAAGGGTCACTAAAGAAAAGCTTTTGGGTCACTAAAGAAAATAAGTTACATGGCATTTGATTATTGGGTAAATGGACACATAAAAGGCCTTGGAGAGATTCTTCCTCTCTCCATTTTGCACCTTGCTTCCCTGGTGCATGTAGCTCCATGTACTCTGTAAATATGTAATGTAGGTAAAAAAGAATAAACAACTGAGGCTGAATACAAGAAAACAAGTCTCTCCCTGATCAATCTCAGTCCTGGGGAAAAGAACCCAGCCACCAATGTCTCGACATTCTGTTGCCCAATGTGTGGCACTCAGGACCTAGAGCCCTTTTGGAGAAGGCAGCTCAAAGCTGGAAAATTCCATGGGGAAGAATTCGGCCATCTCTGTGAGCTGGTGAGGGTGGAAAAAGCCAACCTGTGGGCTGTGGGATGGACCACAGACAGAGGACCAAGGCACAGACTGACCCAGAGGTCAGGTAAAACTCCAGAAGGAACTTAGAAAATATTAACCTAATTTCCAAACCAGAGGCAGAAGTTTTGACTCTCTTAGAAGCAATGATAAGAGAGCATCCAATCCAGGTCTCTATCGATGAACTTAATAGCATCTTATCTTGGATTCAAGCAGAATTTCCTGGCATGGATCCACAGAAATTTTTACCCCGAGCCTGTGGGAAACTGTAAATACATGAATTTATGAAAAAGCCACTCTTAAGAACCAGGCAGCAGCGAAACTCCTACTGGCTTCTAGAGCGATTTATGGAAGAGTTTCCACCAAGTGGAACTCCAATACCCAGGCAAGGGACTCCACAGAGAGAAACACAGGGCGAGAAACCCTGCGGACACATCCTGAGATTGCGGGGTCTGCCCTTCCTCCTTCCGCAGGAGCGGGGATGCTCCAGTTCCAGAATACAGCGCTGCAAGCGTTTCGAGTCCTTTCACAGGATCAAATCCCGGCGGTAAAAGCTAGAAAAAGCCATTTTACCCTTCACAAACCCGGCGGGAGGGGCTCCACTGCCACCGGGAGTGGGACTGTGGAAAACATCTGCCAAGTCGGAGAGGGCGCGGAGTCTTCCCAGCCAGCCGCGGACCTTTCACAAGTAGCGAATTCCTCACAAACCTCTAAAACCTCCCCTCCAGCAGCTGGAGCGGGGCAGCCTCAGGAAAAGCCATCGCCACAGCCATGGGAGGCAGAAGAGGGAGGGGAAAGCCCCCGGGCGAGGCGGAGTGCCGGGGGTGGCCGGGGACAGCACGGGACGGGCCCGCCCGCCCTGCAGCGACACCGGACCCTGGCAGGCACGGCCGCTCCCGTGCCCCGTCTGCCCGGGCTTTCCTCTGAGCCACAGCCAAAATGACATCGGCAGCGATGCTGCCACTGCCAGGAGCCTTGGAGCCACCTGTGCCACCTCCTCCTGGCCAGCCCTCAGCAGAGGAACATCCTGTGCCCCTTCCAGCCTCTGCACTGCCTCAGCACTGCCCATTGATGATGGCGGGATTGCCCAGCCCCTTCCCATTCTCCAATATTACATCAAAAGCAGGCGTGGTTCTTTTCTTCCATGGCCAAACCCCTGCGGGGGGGGACAGACAGGCGGACAGCGGCATCAGCAGCGATGCTGCGAGCATCTGCATGGTTACCACGGCAACCGCAGCCAGAACACGGCGGAGTCAGCGCACAGCGGACACAGCGCTCCACGGAGCCCACGGAGCCCACGGAGCCCACGGAGCCCACACAGCCCAGGCCAAGCGTCCCCCGATGCAGCGGGGCCACAGCCGCCGCACCAGCCCAGCGACAGCAGCTTGGAAAAGCAGCAGCCGCTTTCACACCACAAGCAGCTATGCTAACAGCAGCAGAGGTTCAAAGTGCTTTCAGCCACAGCCTGCCACGCCAAGCAGCGGCACAAACCCTTCAAAGCACACACCCAACACCCTGCCCCACAGCAAACACGGAGCCAGGACAATGGGACATGCCAACATAGACTTCAGCATCCCTGACGCTGCTCCAACTGAGCAACCAAGATACAGAAACCAAAGAACAAAATGGAAAAAGCTCACAAGCAGGTGATACAAGCTTGTAATTAAAAAATACAAACACTGAGGACGTTATAAAAATCTTAGCAGGTCAAGGCTTTTCTGTAAGTATACCCCTATTCCCATAAGCTACAGCAAACCTCTGGGGAATGGCAAGCAGCACCCCAGGGCTCGGCACAACTACCCCAAGTGCCTGGTTGGCTCCCTCAGTCACAGGACAAGTAATCAACTCGTTCTCTCGTCCATCCCTCACCCCGTCCATCACATTTCCAAGAAAGTTCCTTCGAGACCTCTTTTTACAGTTAAGGGACTGTGCACGGGACTCACTTCCACAGAATACAGGATTCCCTCAGACGTCTTTTGCGAGATCTGACGGTAACGTGAGCACTGTAAATAGTCCCTATCCCCCTCCAGACAGCACCGTCTTGTGATCAACAAGACCTCAAACCTCCCACTGGCGAGCCACTGTGGTGAGCCCTTGTACTGCACCCTCAATGCCTTTCAACACTGGACCACAAACGATGCTTTCCCCTCCTTATAGAACAGGGGGAGACTTCAACGGGATGGACACAGCTTCCAGGTAAGAAGGAGGAGCATTCTTTCCAGATGCAAGGAGAGCTCTGGCAGCATGTTCTTCAGGACATGTTGTAAAATATGAATCCAGTTTGACAAACTGCACAGATACCAGAAAAAAAAAAAACACTCAAGAAAAATTTAGACATGGCAGAAACAGAAATCATGGCACTGCCAGTGAGAGATGGCAGGCAAAATGCAAATCCTAGTTGGGAGCCTTTGACTCATGATGTCATCAAGCACTTGATGGAAGCCATAAAAGACAATTATTGATATTGAAGCCTGATTGTAAGATCAAGAAAAAGAATTTTGGTTTGTCTTACCTTGCCTGGTGCCTGCCTTATTTTAAAAGGCAGTTTTATTTCAGTTTTCATAATGATAAAAATCCAAGTCCAATGCAAGTCTTTCTACTCAAGAGGGCAAAAACATGACTCAAGACCACAGCGCACCATCTGCCCAAGAATTATCTGCACGGAAGGAACATCAAGCCCAAGAGCAATTTAAAAGCAGTCAAAGAAGAAACAGGCACATGATAAGTAAAAGTAACTAGACTTTTCCCACCCATACACACCCATGTGAGTATCAAAACCACACGCTATTAACACAAGCTGTTAACAGGCATCCGCCAACACTCTGTCCTTGTCACTGATGGAAACTGAAATATATCTGTCTTATTCAGCTATTCTCTAAATTTAGAGATGAACAAATTTGGTTAAATTTGGATCAGGCACTTTCTGACTCATCCCCCAAGATGGCAATCCTTCACATGTCACACAAAAAGGCCAGTGAACAGAGTGCACAATCTCATTCCTGAAGAGGCACTGCCCACAGTCAAAGCAAGAGATACACAAACACCCCATTAAAAAGCAGGAAACCCATTCAAACCACTCTGATTAGAACAGCAAAACAGTTCCTGTGGGTTGAAATATGCATTCAAAGAGCCAAATTTTTAACTAATGCAAACAGAACTCCATCACTTTGAGCACAGTCACCCCAAAGCTTCTCTTCTCCAGGCTGAGCAATCTGAATTCTCCCAGGGTTTCATCACAGCAGAGCTGCTTCATCCCTCTGATCATCTTGGTGCCTCCTCTGGACTTGCTCCAACAGCTCCACGTCCTTCCTGTGCTGGGCCCCAGGGCTGGAGGCAGCTCTGCAGGTCAGGTCTCACCAGAGTGGGGCAGAAGGGTCTCTCCCTGCTGCCCATGCTTCTAACTTTTTATATTCCTAAATTTTAAGACTTTATTTTATTGGCAGTTAAAACTGCTGCCAAGAAAAGGCATGAAATTGGAGCCTTTCCTTTAACCTGGTCTCTTCTGTTTGGTTCTCTATAGACAGGACAATGAAGTACCTTCTGGCTATAAGGACTAGACATACAAATGTGCTGACAGCTCCATCATTCTTCTGCAGGACCAGGAATCACTGACAAAACTAAAGTAGTTTTTAGTTAATCTCCTTCTGCTTGTGTTCCTCAGTAGAGACACTTCCCAGACACTCACAGGAAGCAAATCCATTCCATAAATACTTAAGGTGCACATCCATTCCTACACCCCACTGCACATGGACCTGCAGATGGGATGTTCAGTGACACAAATACTGCAGACAGCTACCACTGGCTGCTCTCCAAAAACTGAGATTCATAATTATTCCCTGGTCATTAATTTTCTTCCAGCAGGGTGCTTGTTTGCCAGTTCCCACAGAAGCAAATTTGTAAAAGTTGCTCTTATATTTTTAAAACAAAATATCAGACAGTCAGTGTAAGCCCATTTTTACTAATCCTTTCCTGCTGAACATTCTGCCGCCTTCACTGGAAATTTTTGGCTGTGTAAGGAATACCATATAGGGCCTAATGAGGTTTTATGCAGTTCCTGTCTTTATTCAGTCTTTGAGTGTCTGAACCCTAATGTAGACCAAATGGAAATGCAGATTGAGCAGAGCAGAAATCCACATGCTTTAGATGGATTGACCATATACATATATATGGGATATTTAAAAGGAAGCCATTTATCATTGAGCAGCATAAGTGCTTATTGTGAATCTGACATTTAAATATACCATCAACAGCAACCAGGCATTGAGAAATGGTTTAATTAACCTGAAAGGATGTAATTTTATGCTATTTAGCAAGAAATACTAATTTTAAAGTGCTTTTACGCTGTATATATCAGAGTAGTAAGGCCAAATCCTGCTCTTAGATGCCCATATTTAAATATGGAGTAAATTCATTAATCTTCCTTAATAAACTTGCAACTGAGAGGGTGCAGATATAAGCAGAATGTGTCGCACACACTCTATAACCCGTTTCCTAAAATTACCATGCTCTGTACAACATTCTTATGGTAGAGTTAAAACTTAAGCCCCAATGGCGAGAATTGATCATGGGATGGTGAGTGGAGTGGTGAATCCTTGGGGTTTCTTCTCTCTGAGTGCTTTTCTTTATTATTATTCTTAATTTAGTTTGGCCAAGTCACCTCTCCTACATTTTCACATATTCCTGAAGGTACGCTCTAATAGGACCATACTTCACAATTCTTCTGTTTAGAACAACTCTTGTGTATGAAACTGGCCATGATGGCACGGTCAGTACTCAATCTGTTCAAAATCTCCACACCACTGGCTTTCTGTGGAGTTTTCTCTGTTGCTGTTTTGAACAGAACACTGTTACCACATCAGGTTGCTTTCATAGACCAGCAAAAGCAGAAAGCTCAGAGCCCTAATTAGGCCCCAGCAGGAAACCCAGCCTCTGTTTCACATTTGAGTTAACTATAAAAACCAGAACAATTTAGGGAAAGTCAATAGGAACTGTTACCCACACAGAGCAATCATTGCTCTGTTCCTCCAAGACAGACACCCAGAAACCAATATAGCGACCAATAAAACAAAGCTCAAGTAAGCTCTCAACAAATCTCTTCAATATCTTGAAATTCATCAGCCATCACTGACCAACGCAGATCTGAAGAAAAATACAACTGAACACCAGTTGTAACACACAGTAAGAGCAGGAGCCATGGACTCCAGGAACAGAATGAATTTTGGCATCACAGATAACCTGGTACATCTCTGAAGCCAGCGAGATGCTGGTGCTCTGGAGATTGCCAACACGACCAAGGCTGTCATAATCCATTTTTTTTTATTTTCCCCCTCTCCTAGATCTGTGTGGAGCCTCCTGTGGATCTTTCTTTTGTCCCTACTTGTGGTCACTAGTTATCATTTCCACCTGCATTTCCGCACATGGATGAGGAAGAAGTATGAGGCAGATGCACAAAGAGATCCAGCAAAGGCTGAGGGGGCTGTAGCATGATCCAAGGACTTACTGACCAGTTCTCATTCCCAAGGATGCCATGTGCAGCACAGACACTTCTGAGGCATTCTCAAAATTACCAAAAAGGCCTGGAGTGTGGCTGCCAATACAGGGATCCTGCCTAAGGCAGCCCTTGTGTGCTTCATATGGAGAAGTTCAGTTTCCCCACAGTAAAACACGGAATAATAACACCTTATTCATGCTAACTCCATATTGTGAGGATAAATTTACTATTGCCATGTTTTCAGGCACTGTAGTAACATGGATTCTAGGAAAAAAAATAAATCTAAATATAGCCACATGACCAATACAGGTAAATACCTCTATAAATAAAACCTGTAAGTACTGCTGCGACACAAATAATAAATAAAAAACAAAAAGACTTAGTCACAGGCACAGGCAGATTTCCAGTTATGGAAGGAGTACTTTTACAAAGAGCACAGTGAAGCACATAAAGTAGGATGGTGAAGAGAAAGGTAATGAATCATTCTACAAATATATTATTCAGAGAAATTACCATGATAGGCAAAAGTAAGTCCCTGAGTTCCAGGATGCATTTTTTTCTGGTAAATTGACTATACAGATAACTAACAGGTATATGTGAGCATCCTCCTACATGTATAAAAGCCACATTTCCTGAAAAAATAAATGGATGCCCGTGTTGTCTGCTCAGTCTAAACAGGGACACAGGTAGTTCTGTGAGCTGTGGAGTTAATGAAGCATTTGTGGACAAGAGTTTATTATCTTGCCAAGAATTTATAGCACCATAAATCCTCATAGTGTATTTTGCTTTGAAAGGATCCCTCTGTATAGAAAAGCCCCAGGATGCAAGAGGGCATGGGGAAGCTGCCAAATTTTCTCCAGCTGACCCAGGGAAATACAGATGTGGTAAGGGAAGTACAGGAGGTAGGTTTGATGCTGTTTGTGGAGTCAGGATGGGCAGGGAGCCAGGGCCTTGCTAAGGTGTTTTGTAAGAGTTGCAATGCCAGGATAAACACTGTTTCAAGTTTGAGAGCATACAAAATAGAACCCTGCACGAGCATCAGTGCCTGGCTCCAGCAGGCTGCAATACATCATTGAGCCCATCATGTTTGGGGATGTGGAAGGTGGGACTGCCACCCATTTGCCCTTTTAAAAGGATAAATATGAAGGAGGATGGATTATTTAACACTACAGCATGTTAGAAAGTCTTCCTCCAACAACACTTGAAAAAATTGAAAGGTTGCAGCCAAATGTTATAACTCCCATTGTTCTCCAGCACCTAGGAGTGCTGCTTCACTATTTGGTCTAAACATATTAAATTATATTTCAAGCTTCTTCCCTCATTGCTTTGATTCTTTTCTTCCAATGGCTCCTGACAGTGACAGTAAAAGATAGTCCTTCACAAAATGATAGACCATTGTAATATTGAAACTTTTATCTTTCATATTATTATCATTCATATAGTTATTTTCCAGGATTCTAAGAAATATCTAATAGAATACCATCAAGTATATTTTCAATAAAGCATAAACAATACCTTCTAAAAAGGAAATTACCCAGCATGAAATACAAAATGGATATTCAAAATCCAATTCCCCAGACAGATACTTTAGTGTAACAGCTAAACAGAACAGTTTCTCCAGGAAAAATGACAGGACAATTTGGTTTCCAAAGTAGCTGAATGTGCTTTCCATTTGTCAGTGGATGCAGCAGGTGATGCTCCTGCCCCATATGGTGTTTAGGAAGGGGCTTCCTGGGTGTTAAAAAGCCTCATGCATTCCAACATAACCTTGACTTACAGAAATCTTCAGGTATAGTTTGCCTGTTGCCTTTATCCGTACCAGGTTCTCCTTTCCTGATTATCAGAGATTCATATCCTGAGCCTGTGAAGAGGAATCAGAGTACAAAACCCCCCCTAGACTAACACAGCCCCTATGTGTAGAAAGCAGAAAAGAAATCCATGTGAGCATTTATACATTACACCCTCTTCTACAAAGTTTTGGAAAGGTTTTGTCACTTTTCTTCATATTTCAACTTCCCTCTCTTTTGACTGGAGTCAAATCTTCTGTGCTAATGGACTGCACAAAACATACTGTGCACCAAACAAACAGCATCCCTTCCCCTTCTGATCTCCTTTCACTGAGTCCAGTTATTTAATATTTTAATTACCGTGAACATGAACATAAACATTAAACATGTTATGCATCTGGACCTGGAGGCAGCAGCCTGCCAGCTCCGCTGTGCCTGAGCGACAGCAGGTTCCAGCACGGCCAGCACAGCCAGGAGCTCCCCGCCCCGCATTTCTCAGTGTAACTTTGTGAGATTTAAGAAGTGCTCCAGAATCAGAGACGCGGCGATAGAAGCTGGGGCAACTGAGGACGAGCCACACGAGGCTCCCAAATGCCCAGCGCCAGCCATCAGAGCAGGACGCCCTCCCCTTGCAGGCCGGCGGGGCGAGCACCGCACCCCGATGGCTCCGGGACAGAGGGACAGATCTCTCCTTGCTCCTGCACCCCGAGAGCAGTGGGATGGAGGGTCAGGTCTCCCCCCCGCCCCGCCGGCACCTCCCCAGGCCCGGAGCCCCTCACACCGCCCGCCCAGCGGTCACCGACTGGTGCCCCGTCCGCCCGGAGCCCCCAGCGCCGCGCCGCTCCCGCCCGGCCCTCATCCCTCCCTCCCTCCCTCCCTGCCGGCTCCCATCCCTCCCTGCCTCCTTCCCCCCAGGCCCCCAGCCTTCCCTCCCTCCTTCCCGGCTCCCATCCCTCCCTGCCTCCTTCCCCCCAGGCCCCCAGCCTTCCCTCCCTCCCTCCCGGCCCCTGCCCGGCCGTACCTGGGCGCTGGAGCCGAGCTCCCCCGGCCGGCGGGCACCCCCAGCCTTGGCCGAGGTCTGCAGATTGACCGGGGCGCTCTGCGGGAGCTCCGCACCCATCCCGCCGGGCAGGGCCGCCGTGAGCATCGGTGTGCCCGGGCCGGCAGCGCGGGGATGGGGATGGGCAGGGTGTGCCCGGGGATGGGCAGGTGGTGCCCGGGGATGGGCAGGGTGTGCCCGGGGATGGGCAGGTGGTGCCCGGGGATGGGCAGGGTGTGCCCGGGGATGGGCAGGTGGTGCCCGGGGATGGGCAGGGTGTGCCCGGGGATGGGCAGGTGGTGCCCGGGGATGGGCAGGGTGTGCCCGGGGATGGGCAGGTGGTGCCCGGGGATGGGCAGGTGGTGCCCGGGGATGGGCAGGCTGTGCCCGGGGATGGGCAGCTTGTGCCCGGAGATGGGCAGGGTGTGCCCGGGGATGGGCAGGGTGTGCCCGGGGATGGGCAGGGTGTGCCCGGAGATGGGCAGCTTGTGCCCGGAGATGGGCAGGGTGTGCCCGGGGATGGACAGGGTGTGCCCGGAGATGGGCAGCTTGTGCCCGGAGATGGGCAGGGTGTGCCCGGGGATGGACAGGGTGTGCCCGGGGATGGGCAGGGTGTGCCCGGAGATGGGCAGGTGGTGCCCGGGGATGGGCAGGGTGTGCCCGGGGATGGGCAGGGTGTGCCCGAGGAAGGCAGCTTGTGCCCGGGGATGGGCAGGTTGTGCCCGGGGATGGGCAGGCTGTGCCCGGAGATGGGCAGGGTGTGCCCGGGGATGGGCAGGCTGTGCCCGGGGATGGGCAGCTTGTGCCCGGGGATGGGCAGGCTGTGCCCGGGATGGGCAGGGTGTGCCCGGGGATGGGCAGGGTGTGGCCGGGGATGGGCAGGGTGTGCCCGGGATGGGCAGCTTGTGCCCGGAGATGGGCAGCTTGTGCCCGGGGATGGGCAGGTGGTGCCCGGGGATGGGCAGGTGGTGCCCGGGGATGGGCAGGGTGTGCCCGGGGATGGGCAGGGTGTGCCCGGGGATGGGCAGGGTGTGCCCGGGGATGGGCAAGGTGTGCCCGGTGATGGGCAGGGTGTGCCCGGGGATGGGCAAGGTGTGCCCGGGGATGGGCAGGGTGTGCCCGGGAGCCTCGAGGAGCGGCGGGACAAGGCCGGGCTCGGCTCTGCCCAGCAGCACCGCCAGCTTCTGCCGGGAGAGGGGGAGAAAGAAGCGGCACCGTCACCACAGGGCTGCAGACGAACACGGCCCCACGGCCCCAGGCAGCACGGATTTACGGTTTTATTCCTGGCAGGGGAAGGGCTGGGTTCCCCCTCTTTGCTCGGGAACTCGTGGGTTGCACTCTGAACTTCCAAAGTTGGGGGTTTGGGTTGGATTTTCTTCTTTTTGGGCTGTGCCTCGAACTAATATCCTAGTGTAAATGATGGTGATATGTGTCTACGTAACACTTCAGCTTCAATTAATAATAAAAGGCTTAAAGAATGTTATTTTCAACTTTCTCTTCCATTGGTCTGAATACCCATTCCACATGCCCACCGCACCCCAGTGCTTGGCGACTTCCTGTGTTCTTTCACCAGGACTGACTTTGGAGTCAATTTGTTGCTTTCCCTTTAAAGGTTTCTCTTCCTCACAAAATTCCGCTATTTTTCCAGTGTTGGTAATTATAAGAGTAACTATTACTATTATTATATTATCATCACATTATCATCATCGTTACAGACGAGCAATGCAATGGTTGGCTCTCACAATTAAGGGATGAATATTAGGTGTATGTTAAAAGAAGTTTTATTAATGTGTAGTTACTATTATTATTGTATATTATTATGTTATTATATTATACATATTATGAATATATTATTATTAATTCAATATATTATATATATAATTCTATTCTATTCTATTATTGTGTTATATGTTCTCCCCACGGTCCTCTTTCCCCTCCTGTTGTTGTCACTGGACAGCCTTGATAGCCAGGGCATTTGGGAGAGCTCAGGTTTGTTCCTATTGCAGCACCTGATCTCCAATCAAGATGTAAGAAAGTGATCTCCACCAGTAGACGGCAAAGAAGGAATTGAGTGACAAGACTTTGGAAGGGACTTTTGAAAGGCAGAGCATCCATTTGGTAGATGAGCACATGCTGGTTTAGTTTTATAATCCCAGAGCTGCTTTTTCTCCTTATTCAGTCTTTTTGTTGTATTTTGTTATGGTTTAATAAACCTTCGACATTTTAAAAGTGAGTGTCGTTTCTCACATCATCAAAGCTAATTTATCCATAGTATCATTTCAACCTGAAGTACTCTGTTTTTCTTAACCCTTTTTCTTTTATATTGCTACAGAGTAGGTATTATATCTCTGTAATAGGAATATTTTGATTATGACCTTGTTATAGGATCTCTGACAAGATCTGTATTTGAGATTTCTGCAGGTACTGTGAAGATGCATATGGTGAATAATAGTGTGTACATAAAATGCTCACTTTTGAAAAGGAAAAAAAAAAACTTCTATGAAGTTGTTGCACTTTGAGTAATCTTGGGAGATTTTCTTATTAATGCCATTTAGGCAAGTTAGGTATATGTGGAAAAATATGCTGGTTCAAGCCTCTTTTGATATCTTTAATTATTAAACATCTTATTTTTACTAGAGTTGACATCAAGGGCACTTAATCCTGCAAACAGTTCTGCCCATGTTTAACTTTATACACTGACCATAACTTTGGACTCCAATGCAATTACATGTCATGTACAGCCTTTGGGAAACTGCTGTTCTACTATTAAAGCCCATTAAGAGTTTTGTTGTCAACTTTATTTAAAATACAATGTGTGTACAGAAGAGTGTGCATGTATAAGGTTACAGACATGCTTAGTTCTTTCCAGAATCAAGGCTGAAAACCTTACTGGGCATAAAATAGAAGCCTTGTAGCACAAAACTTAAGTGACTTCTAGGAAAATACATCCCTTCTTACCTTTAAACCCATCATACACCTTAAGACTGGAAAAGCTTAGTGGACATATATGCTTGCTCCAGGAACTGTAATTTTTGAGTTTATATGAAATCACAAGCATATGCTTTACCTCACAAGCACACACTTTATCAGAGATATTTGCTTCAGATTTTAATATACAAAAATTACTTCTTTTTGGTCAAAGGTTGGACTCCTTGATCTTTGAGGTCTTTTCCAACCTTATTGAATCTGTGGTTCTGTGATTCTAATGTCAGCATTACTTTAGTAATTGTAACTTTGTACAAATTGTTTTGAGCTTTCTTCATTTTTGTCTTTACCTTTTATTCTCCATTACCCTGACAATCATCCCAAGGAAGCATAGGCAATATTCTCCTTATTCTCTATGCTGTTGTGTGTCATAGAAGTTTTGAAGAGAAAAGAGCTTTCTCTTCAAAACAGAAATCTACCTGTCTGACAGTTTAGGAGTGCTCAACTGAAAGACAAGAACATTAGCTATGTGTTTTATGTAGGGGGTGAAAGTTGCTAATGAAAAATTGCATAAAACCCTGTTTTTCTGGTTTGTTGTAGCAGTTTTCCACTGGTGTTCCTTGCACTGATTCCATGCCCTGTGGTATGGTGCTGCAGATGCCAAAGAGAATTGGGACAGCATGTGGGAGAGCTGACCACCTCCTCTCCTGCTTTACAGAATATTTCCTTGCAAACCTCCTTATTAACCCCTACAGTGCCATAAAGCTCTCAGACTGACAGTTCAGCCCTGTAGTTGTACTTTTGCTTTACGTTCTGTGAAAAATGCAAGCTCACAGACTGTCTGAAAATGCTGTACTTGGTTACAGTGCTAGAAATCCATTGCCTAACTGGAGTTAGTCCAGGAAGGAAATCCTAGCTCTGCTGCAAATTACCAGAGATTTGCTGATGACATTGGGTGGGGATTCTTTTGTGACCCTAGGAGCATTTGCTATTCCTGACAGATCACTGTACTGATGAAGTGTCTTTTAATATTTGTCCTCAGACATGAATATGTGGGTTACTGAATAAAAAATTTCTTACAGAAACACTCAGCATTACTCTGATTTCATATTTTCACTTAAATTTTTAATAAGTAATATTCTAGTAGTATTGGTACAGCTTTACTTCATTCTCAGACAGTTCAGCAACAGAAAACATCTAAGCAAGTAACACTTGACTCCAAAAGACAGACAATCCTTGGTAGGTCAGTGGAAAGAACAAGTAAATTAAGTAGAAGTAGATTTTAACTTTCTTGACTAACTTCAATAGCAACTATTTGCTTTTTGTCTTGTTTCAAAGGAGCAAATTAGCTGAGAAGTACAAAAACAGAAATTCTGTAAACAGACAAAAAAATATCACTACTTAAACTACCATCCATCCTTTCCCCCTACAAGCATTAACAGTGAGTCAGTTTGATGCATGCTAACATTTTTCTTAATAACCTCACAATCCTGTCTATTAATGTGTATGCAACCAAAAGAGCTAAGGAAATAAAGATTACTGCTTGTTTCAGTCTAAGTTGTGATAAACATGAAATGCTTGTGAAATTGGAAAACTTTCATTTGAATATAGGTTTTGTTGTTTTTCTAAGTAAATACAGGGGAAACATTATGTCCTTGGGATAGGCTTGCAAAGGCCAATTGGCCCATGTCTGTCACCTCCTGAAGGTACAGTGTTACACTAAATTTATTTAAATAACTGAAAATTTTAGAAACTAAATATGGGAGTATATACAAAGGATCAAGTGCTCAAGATTAGCTTCCAAAATAGAGGTACACAAAAGCTGTCTATTTTAGGGGAAAAGCAGCAATAGCATCTCTTCTTTTTAATTAATCTTTTATTAATTTTCTAAAATGTGCCTATCAAAACTTTAAAAATAGCCTCTTTAATCAAACTGTGTTAATTAAGAAATGAGTTATTCTCATCTTTGTGTTTTTTTCTTTGTAACAGCCATTTTTACTTTATAACCCTGAGAAGATGTTGGTAAAGGAGTGTTGACAGAAACAAAGATTATGATATGAAAGATTAAAATAATCCTCAACAAAACCTACATCTGCTGTATTCTATTTCTGCCAGATTAATTAAAAGAATAATCTTAGTTTTTTAAAGAGAAAGAAAATCTGCATTTTGAGAATCAGTCAGCATAACATATTATCAGATACTTTTGGAATAATGAACAATAAGACACTAAGCAAGCTTTGGACACTGCAGCAGAAAACATGTGCTGATACAATGGAAGAGCCAAAAGAGAGGAAAAAAAGAAAAAAAATATTGGCTTTAAATGCTGGAAAGCAGGTCTCTGCTTCTCATCCACAGCATAATAGCACACACAATACACCAATTTTGAAACAGCACCTTTTCAATAGCAACACAACTTTCATTTTCACTGCAGGGTGCCACAGGCAGTCCGGAGTTTGAAATATGTATGCTGGTCACACACAAACACACCACAATGTGCTGGAAATCTGCCACTTGTTTATGATTTCCCATCATGTACATGGCATGGTCTCAACTATTTAAAGCAGAGTTAATATTTTTTTTCCATATGTATCAAAATAACTCTGGCCTTCCTATTTATTAGTGCATGTCAGCCTTCTCCCTGTCCCCTCCTTTCTGGCGAGGTCTGGTGTTGTAAAGGTTTGCAGGTAAGAAGGTGGCAGTCCAAGAGTTTTAGCCTCAAATTTGATTACTCAAACGCTACTTCTGCTATCAGAAACCACAAATCATTCTGTTTAGTGAATAAAGCAAGGGAAAGAGCAAAGGGAGAAAGTATTTGCAGGTGGCTGTTGTGTTGTGATCCACACACTAAGCAATGGGGCACATGTATGCACACAAGCAAGGCTCCAGCCAGCCTTCAAATACCCAGCACTGCTTCTGGTGCAAGGCTTTGGCTCCTTCATTGTCACTCTGCTGCAGTTTACATCATCTCTTCAAACCATTCCTGATCTGATGTCAACAGTACTTCACACCTGCATCTCAAATAAGAGCATGGTCATGCTCTACAAGGGAAGAATTCTCAGCTCCTGGCTGCTCTCTGCCACAGCAGTGATTTAAAACACACACCCCTTTCAGCAAACCTTCATGTTTTCCTAGTAAAATATGAGATCTGTTTAAAAAGGACCTAAAATTCACTGCCCATCACATTTATATTTTAACACCTACACACAGTAGATAGAGACCTCACTCCATTAATCTTTCCAGAATGATGTTCTGACAAAGCAGTTTGGTTGTGAAAAACTGCAGCTGTTTACAGAGCAATATCAATTTTTTCCTTAGTGGCCCCACGGCTATGAGAAAACATTTGGCATAACTCTGAGAGTTTTTTTAGCTTGCAGAACACTGGCAATCCACTTTCAAACCAAAATGATGTCTTTGTCAATTAATAATATAACATTCTGCACTAATCTAATGCCATGCATGCAAACCAGCTGAACAGAGTTCTCCAGCAATGAGAGCCATGTCCTCTCCTCATTTACCCAATAGTCACAATAAAATTCTCTTGAACAACAGAATATTTAGTATTCAGAGAGTGACAACATACAAACACACTGTAAACACAGTCATCAGCTATGGCACTTTAGTACATTGTCTTAGGATTTTGGTTCAATCCTATGAATTTCTATGTATTTCTCCTATATTTCCAAGTTGCTGCTTAAATACGTGGCTGATCCTGCCTGATCTGAACCTTAATTCATGAGCCAACCATCATAACTTCACACACTGAAACAAAGAAATGAGCAGGGCTTCAGCCAAGCACACATGTACATACAGACCCCAGAGGAGTTTGGTGGATGCTTATGTAGGCAAAAGGCTTTGTAGTCTGTATTTTATCCCTGGATCCCCATTAATAAAATGCTTCCTTTTGCACACAGGCCTCGGGCACCAGGTTACCTCTGCCCAAAGAGGAGACATTAAAACTGGTTCTCGTACAGTGAAAGATGAAGACTGTGGCATGGAAAGGTTTTATGTGCAGTTTCCAAAAATGTTGTATTGCATGTAAAGGTGTTCAAGATGCGCAACCGAGGGGGAGGAGGAGGAAGAGGAGGAAGAGGAGGAAGAGGGGGAGGAGGAGGAAGAGGAGGAAGAGGAGGAAGAGGAGGAAGGTTTTAGAGAAGGTTGGGGTAGTTCCTTCTGCCAGTTCTCGGTAAATGCAAACCTGTCAGTTTGCTCCAGATGTTCTCCCTGCGGCTCTCCCAGCTTGGGCAGGGGCAGGGATGGGGAGAACGGACAGGAGGGAGAAGAAATTGCTCGACAGAAGTATTTTTAATGACCTCCAGGGTGAGGCCACCATGGCACAGACCGACGTGAGGTACCCGGGGGCAGGCAGCCTTCCTCCTCCTCCTCATCCTCCTCCTCCTCCTCCTCCTCCTCCTCCTCCTCCTCCCTCTCCTCCCTTCCTCCTCACCTCACACTGCTCCTGTCCCCCTGCCCCTTCCTAAAGGCAGCCCCCAAAAGCATGATTAATATCAAGGAGGTGGTGACTGCCTGACTAGGTACAACTTGAGTGTTAGTTTTTGTAAGAACTAAAAAATAGCTGAAGAAAATCTGGGACTCAAATGAAACAGCCTTTCCAGGGGCGGACTGTCAACCAAAGGAAGATGAGTGTGAAACACGGGCAGGAAGGTTTATGTGTGCTGAAGTACAATCTCAGCATTAGTTGGCTGGGGTTTTTTTACGGCTTCTTTTGTCTGTTGGTTTCTTCTCCTTTTTCTTTTCCTTATTATTTTTCTTTTTAATTTTCTTTTCCTTATTCCTTTTCTTTCTCTTTTTTTTTTTTTTTGACAACTTCCTGCCTGCCTGTCATTAGAAGTAAGAATGTATTTCTTTGTCTCTATCAGATCTCAGTTAATTAGCCGTTGCTGCAGCAGGCTCAAGGATTTAAATTCAAAGTGAAACTCATTCTAATCAAAACTGCAGCAAACTGGCGGTTTTGTTTGACTTTAACCTGAGAGTCAGTTATTGTATCCCTGATGTACATACTTGCATTACCAGCTGAGTGCTTTCAGCATCCCTCTATCAGTGTGAAATATTTCATCGACACAAGGATCCAATCAGCAGAGCAGAGGGGAAGCGAGTGTGTGCATTCATTTACTTCACTTGAAAAGCTGTAAAGCAGGTCAGAAACACAGAACCTTCTCCCTTTCCCCCTGCTCCTTCCCCTCCCAAACACAGCACATCAGAGGAGTTTTGGCAGCAGGGGGAGGGACTGAAAGCCACCCTGGATGAATCCTGATAGGAGTCAGACAATAAATCAGTCACTCCTGCCAAAGAATGACAAACACTGCCTTGAAACAGAAGAGGGGAACAACGCACAACACCACCACACCCAGACATGCCCCTCAAAATCCCTTCAACTAATTACATTGTGTAATCGTTTGTTTTTCAATCTTTGACTGTTTTAAAGCTGGAAAGATGGCTGAATGATTACCCCTTCTGTGCATGACATTAATTAGAAGGAAAGCACATGCCAGGAAATATTGAAACAGTCTTTCTAATAAAGTGCAAAATGGCTTTTGATTTTCTAACCTGCCACATTCTCCAGGAAAGGCTTCCACTAATATTATTGGTATTAAAAATCTGGTTTAGAAGCATTCAGTTCTTCTGCACATCAGCATTTTTACATACTGCAGTGGACAACGCTAAACTTTTACTGCTTCTAATTCTACCCTTGTATTTCTGGCTTATTCTCCAGACAGCCAAGTTCCTTGTCTCCTTGGTATTGTAATGAGAATACCAACATGCCATTTTCTTTCACAAGGGATCATATACAACCTGAATGTTACATGAACAAATTTGTTCAATCCTCCAAGCAAAACCATCCCGCAGAAATGTGACAACAGACGATTATTAAAGTTGCATCAAAAAAACCCCACCCCAGCTTGTCAGTGTGAGTGACTGAACTCTCAATGTGACTGCTCTCCAGGATAGGGCAGCAATAAAGAATTAACAGATTTATGTAAAGAGAAAATTTTCCAAACTGGTAAATACTCCAACAATGGTAACCGTGGGCTTAGAAATACACATTCAGTCAACTGCAATTAGCCTTTAATTTCTGAACCCATTAAACACCTTGCTGACTGCAAAAACCAATGCATTTTAAATGGTATTGCTAACTGGCAATCCACTCATCAAAACTTGGAATTAGCTGTTTACTGACATGTAAACTGCACTTTTTAACTAACACAGAGTAGGGAGGAAGAGGATGCTATTTAATGAGAAAAGTCAGATTGACATAACGGAACATTCTGGTAGTGCCTGTGCATCTTGAAGGAGAGGAGGAGGGGGAACTAGGGTTGAGGTTTTTTTAATAACCTCACAAATAATCCCTCCTCCTTTCTCTCTCTCAAACCATGCCAATGATCAAGGAAATGAGAACAAGGCGCTTGATTCACAGCTGACTCTCTCTTCTTGTTACATCAGATCAAGAAGGAGCAGTGTAACAGGAAGGGGGGAGCCGATTTCTGCTGAGGAAACAAATCTACAAGCTGGCATTTTGTCTCCTACTCCTATTAATTAGACACTCTTCTGTCAGAAACAGAGCTTTTAAAACTTGCAATGGAGTTACATGTGTGCCCACACACACACACACACACACACATCCAGAAAATTAAATATTATGTGGGTGGGACGAACTCCTCCCAAAAAATCGTCAAGGCAAGAGTAGTTGGTTTCCCATTTTATTTGATGGATAGATTTCTATTCTTTCCCTTAATACCAAGTTTAAAATGTACAATAAGCTGCTAATAGTAAGACACAGCCTGTGCTGAAGCCCCCAGTAATGACAGCCTCTAGAGAGGGGGAGCTGTGTTCTGAAGCAGGTCTGCAAGGTCCTGACATGCTTTTTTTAAACCCAAACTTACCTCAGAAGAAAACTTCAGCTTGATCTCACTATGAATAAAGGAGAAAGTACACAGGCATCCTGTTGGCAGGTCAGAGGAGGGCTCCCTGCTGTGTAACACAGGTTCTCCCATAGCCCCAAAACCAGAGTCCTACTTTCCATTAGCAGCTCTAAATTTACACTTTTGCTGTTGCCAGCTTCAGTTCCTCATGATTTGCCTCATCCCATGCATTCAAGAGGACTGCATTCAGACAGCTTGTTTGTTGGTGAAAAGCAAAACCAACACTCTACAAACAAACACACAAAAACACCCTGGCTGTACACCATATAAACACTAATGTACTTCTAATTTAAGTTTTGAGAAAACAAAGGCAGAGTGATTAAAGGCCAGGAACATGCAGACAGCATATGGAGACTAAATGCCCCAGAACAAGCTGAATGTGAAACTCATTCATCATAGCTAGAAGATGCAGGGCAGACATTTGCACTTCTGGAGTGGGAACTTGTCATTTTTAGATAAATCATGGGATCCAGACCCTTTCTAAATGGCATCAAGCTCACCTTTCTGGATAATCTGCCTCCCTTTATTTCAGTACTGTGCCTCTTCTCCATGAGTGTCACTAAAATTTGTATTCTATGTGTCTAGAACTCAGGGGCTTCTCATTTTTGCTTAAAAACACACTGCTTCCTGTGAACTCCCGTGAACAGTGACAGGAGAAAGACAGACATTTGTGTGTTGAGCTTTTTGTTATTGTGGTGGCAAGAACTTGGGTACTTTAGCCATGAGAACTCTACAGGGAGCTTGCAGAGTGGCACTGGTCCTCTGAAAGGCTCTGGATGCACTCTGAACTGAGGTTCTTTCATCCTGACAGAAATTCTCCTGCTTCTCAGCTGTGGCCATTTGAAATCAGCTGCAACCAAGGATTGAAGGTGTTTGCCATCATCTTCCATATATTTCACCACAATCCATGTATTTCAGACTAATGACAAAACTCAGCAGTCTTACTTTATGCAAATTAAGACAGTAACTGTATTTCATTGTGTTCTAATTGTATGGTAAGTTCATGTTTTTAGTGGTTTTTTTCCCATATTCACTTTCATTTCCTTTTAGCTGATCTAATTTATTAATTTATCAGCTGTCTTGAAACATAATGCAGCCACAGTGAATTTCATTTAATGCAATTAAAACCCCTGAATGGTTTCTGGAGGGAATGTTTCTCAAATGGAGATCTCCCTGGGAATTGCTGAACAATTTGGAGCAATGTAATCCAGAAAAGATCAGTCTTACTGATGGGTAATTTTGTTTGTTGATACTTTTCCCAGACAGAAGCTCTTTTCTGGGCAAGACAAAATTTTAAAATCTTTATTCACTCATTGAGTAAATCTTTTACTGAACTTGTTCCCCAAAATCCTCAGTCTGTTGTTTCATTCTCAATTTGCACCCAAACAAATTCTCAAGGATTTCAAAGGCATTTCAGATAAATAAGGAAAGAGTGAAATTGAGCGTGTGCAGGAGGCCAGCACTCAACTTGAATCACTATGTCAGTCCACTTCCAGCCTTCAAATTCTGTCTTAAATTCAAACTGAGTAGTGGATTTCAGGCCTGTAATAAAGACATATGGGATGGCAGGTGGGAGCAGCTACAGTCAGACTGCAAACCCCAGCATGGAACTTGTTTTCACCTCTCTCACCCACAGGTGATCCTACCCTCAAAAGAGCAAAGTAGAGAACTATTCATATCAGATCACTTTGTTGGATATATGAATAGAAGATGAAAGATCATTCTGCAGCTATTCCTTCACAAAAAACAAAACAGAACTAAAGGTAGGAGCCAGGGCTGGTGGCAACCAAGTTTAATTCAGTGCTGACTCCAAGGAATATCAGTGTCACCGTCCACTCAAGAGCCTTTTACTTTCACTGTCATTTCTCATGGACTGAGAGCACCTATAGCAGAAATACTACAGACTAATGGCTTTGCCTTAAAACCCTCTGGATAGTGGATAGATATGGAGACTGCCTGTAATTACATTCAAGGCCAGACCATGGGTTGTTTAGCACAGGGACCTCACTCACTGTATTGAATTCATCCCAATCTTTTGTGTGTAGCTGAAGGTTGGACTGCTACAGAAGCGTGCAAAGAGACATCAGGAGTTGACCACCTAGAACTGAAAATCTTTCTTGCAGGAGAAAACAAATACTGCAGCCAAGCTCAAAATCCAGAAGGCATAAAATGGTTCTGTTTCCCTTTAAACAGTTCTTTCTGTGCTTGCCTGTACATGACAGATGCCTTTTCAATACAACTATATTCAGCAGACTTCATCACACAAATAATGATGCATTCACCTACAGAGAGCTGCTAGTTTGGATGCAGTGCTGAGAGACAATCTACCTCCTGAAGAAATGTGAATGCAAGGGAGAAGAATGTCAGCATTGTGCAAACAAGAACCTTTGTCTGTTCCACGCTCCAGAAATATCCATTCAAGTAGAAGGATGATAAGATTTTAAAAAATAAGTTCAAATAATTAAAAAAAAAAAAAAAAAAAAAAATTCTGTCTGATCTCTGGGCTTTAAACATAGTATAAGACCAAATGCCTATTGTTTGTAAAGAATGTCCTTTGCTGTTCCTTAGAAATCCAACAATTCTGAAAGAGCAAACTCTGGGAAATGATTGTGAACATGACTTGTTTGGACGCTAAATAGTGCTGAGCACCTAAAATGCCACTGATTTCTCTGGAAGATGAAAGGCTCAGAACTCCATGGGAACTAGGCCTTTTCCTTTTTAAACAAGAGACCACTTCTCAAGAAACAACAAAGATTTCTGTCAAGGAGGTGAGGGTTTTAATGGGGTTGGGCAAAGTAGGAATCAAAAAGGAAGAAGAGGCTGTATGTATTTCTGAGCTGTCAAACATACTGGCCCACAGAAAACCAACAGGGACTGTCAGTTTCTAAGCTAAGCTTGAAAGACAATATGGTTTATGGGAGCTCTGGGCACAGCTGTCCTGTGGCAGAGCACAGGCTCCTGGAAAAGCACAGATTCCCTTGGCTAGCTCGTACAAATATCTCTGCTGGAAAGAGTCAGGTTGGATGCCACGTAGCCAGACCACCGAGGAACCCAAATCCTGCCACATTACCAGGGAGGGAAGCCTGAAACAACAGCTGCTCCCAACAGCTTTGTTATAAATTTATGAAATAGAAGTCCTGACATGGAAACCCAAGATGAAGTCAACTCCCTTATTCTGTCAAGTGGATATTTTTCTAATTATTCAACACTTAATGGGGATGACAAGATTAAACAGTCACTCATCTTCTGTGTTGTTATACCTCCTGCATGATTGCTTCAAATTAAATCTAACAGTCAATGAAATAGTCAATATTTAATTTACTCATTGCAGGTGGTGATTTAGCTCCAGTTACGATATCATCTAGTGACAGAAATACTGGTATTTATCAGTTTTTATGACTCTTTGGAAGACATGGGGCTCCTTCATTAGGCAAAATGTCCATGCAGCTTTAAGTCATATGTCACTCTCACAGTGTGGATTTTGATCACCAGGGACCAGTTCCTTTTCCTTGCTTTCCTGGGTGCTCACTACCAGTGAAGATGCACAAAAGGAGAACCAGTAAGGCAATTGAGACACCTCTATTCCCCTGGGAGCAGGAACTGCCTAGCTAGTGGTACAGAACATTTGGATTTGGGAGAACCTGATAAACCAGTGATAGTCCAGGGCAATGAGGGTTAATTCCCACTTCTTTGACCTCGCTGGCTTACTTACATAAAAGGCATTACACAGGTAGAGGGGGGCCAACTAGAAACATTTTGGTGACATTAATTTCTGCCTTTTTTACCACACAAGAGTTCATCAACTGAAGACAAATAATTTGTGCCCTGTTTCTAGAGGAGAAAACAAGCAGCAATGTTATTGCTCCCTTTTAATGATCATGCTACAATCTTCTGCTTTTTGTTATCACTGTTTGATTTGAACAAAAATATGCACTTCAACTCCCTGATGAGAGACTTTACATTGAAACCCCTTCCTCCTGAAAAATGGGGCTTCTCCATATACCAGCAGTTACTGAAATATAGGAGACCTCATTACTGTCCTGCCACAGACAGCTCAGCTTTCACTTAAAAGTCAGAAATTAGAAAGAAAAGGCACCACTAGGCTGAGTATTCAACTAGCTCTCATCCCCTCTCATGCTGAGAGGGAACTGGGGGCCAATTCTCCCTTAACTGACAAACAGCTCAAAGGAATATTTGCTTGTATAAAGGCTGGCATTGAAGTCTCATCCCCAGGAGAGGAGTGAGGAAGAATTTGCAGGAGAGCAGGAGGCAAGCAAGCACCCACTGAAAGCTGGAACGTCAGCAGGTAAGCACAAAGACTTCAGCCCTTCTCCCCATGAAAATCTCCAGAAGATCATCTGTGGTTTGGGACCAAGGCAGCTTTGTGGGGCTATGCCTCTGGATGGCTTCTTCCACTCCTCAGTTTGCTGGGAATTTCTGCCTGCAAAAAAACCGCAGCAGAGCTGTTCCTCCACTGCCCTGCTTAGGGCTCCTCCTGTGCCCTGCACATCCCTCCCTGCACATCCCTCCTGTGCCCTGCACATCCCTCCCTGCACATCCCTCCTGTGCCCTGCACATCCCTCCCTCCTTGCTCCCCACTGACTCCAGCCACAGGCTCCAAACACAGATGTGAGCACACAGAAAAGTGTCCCCTCTACCTGCACAGCCAGAAACAGCTCAGCCCCAAGACAACAGTACAAAACAATTACACAGTGGATACAGAAAGTTTATGAAACGTACTTCTGTTTCCCATAAGTGGTTTAGTGAAAAAATCTGCTTTCAGATTAATTTGGGTAACAATCTGCTTTGTTAATCATGTGTTTGCATATACTTGTTTGGAAATCCATGTGTTGTGTATGCCATTGCAGAGCACACAGTTATCATACTTTGTTATCTGTTAATGTGTAAAGATCTGGTTGAAAAACAGGCACACTTAACAAAAATATCTCTGAAATTTTGTCTCCATTTTCCATCACAATCCCTTCAACCCGTTGGTCCTATCATAGGCATTTGTGCCAAACAAAAAACTTTTCTAGTCTTTATTCAGAAATTCCTCTCTTAAAATTTTTGAACCAGACCAAAAGTATTTCTGATCTTTACTAAACTGACAAAGTGGAATAACAAGCTTGATACTACAAAGATTTTATGCTTCACAACACCAGAGAATTCTAATAGTTTTTATGGTGCATTGAATTTCCAGGTCTATACACAAAGGGGGCGGAGTGGGGTGGGGGGAAGGGAGGTGGTACTGCAGAATAAGGGAGAAAGAGATTTTGTAGCCATATGCTTATCCTCATAAAGCTGAACAGTCAATTAATGACTTGAGTAATTTCATATTTGTAGCTATTTGAAAATAAGACTGTGCCAATAGCTGAAGAGCCTAATTTCTGCTAAGAGATCAATTTTTATTTACCTGCACTTTGCATGCGAGTCCCTATAAATCCTGGGTTTGTTGTCTACATTTATGCGTGTGTTAATGATCCCACGTGGAAACCCCAGCTCTAACAATGGAGAGCCAGATTGGATCTTTGCCCCAAGCACTGTGGATACTCCTCAGCATCAGTGCTGGAAGAGAATCAAATCTCAGCCTCCCCTTTGCTGCTGATCTATGGCAGCAGTAAATCACAATGCACCAGCCCCGCTCCTCTGTTCATCTGATCATGGCCAAGGGAAGAAGCAGAAGGAGGGGCACCACACCTGCATGGCTGGATAGAAGTGCTGCTCCAGGGATCTGTAGGTCAAGTGATGATTTAACAAGGTTTTTCTCTACAGTTCTCATGTGTGCATTTCCAGCCTGACCTGGTGCTGGCCCATGGCTTGCCTGTATCCTGACATTCACCGTATCTCTGGCCATTCTGTCACCTCAAACTGCTCCAAGATGCACCCATGCTTTCCACATGGTTGGAAAATCCCTCAGCAAGTCCATAAACTTTGCACAGAAGTGTAGGAGATGTGAAAATAGTTGGGCAAAAGAGTTCTTTGAGGATGGTGAGCTGTAATGTGTCAGCCAGCTCTTCCCAGCTTCTAGCAACAGATAAGAAGAAAAGTCCCACTGTGAGGAGAGCACAGGTCTCCAAGCAGGAACAGGGTTCCTCTGGTTGGGAAAAGCAGCAGCAGAAATCCCCTCACCCACTGAGAGGTCCCATGCCCCGTGTGGGTCAATCCCTTTACTCCATCTGTCTTCAACTCCCTCCCCTGCTCTGCCCCACTCTGCCCCACTCACATCACCACAACAGGGGAGCACTGCAAGGGGCTAAAGAGCACAAGAAATTACTCCTGAGCATCTGCCAGGGCTCCTCAGCCTGCAAAACTACAGGCTAAGCCTTCAGAAACCCCTCACTAAGGGTCAAAATCAGATTTTTGAAAAGGCTGTGGGCACTGAGCTGCTTAGAAAAACTGAGCTTTGAGTATTGAGTGATTTGGCTCAAATATCTGGCTGTAAATCCACAGTCCAGTCCTTTTGTTTCATTAATTGGCTGTGGGGTTTGATTTCTTCATCTCACTTTCTCCCCTCAAGTGTAATACTAGAATGAAGGCAGCAGACACAGGTTCATGTTTCTGAGCACAACTCGATATGCTACCTGTGGTGATTCCCACTTAGAAATATATTCTGAGTTATCCCTGGTCTTCAATATAAATATGCCTCCAAAATGATTTCAAGTCCAAGTAGGCAAATAATTACTTGAATTTTAAATAAAGGCATTGCACAGGACTAGTACAAAGAGGTTAAAGAAAGATCAGCTCTAGCTCAGGAAATCCCTGAGCCACAAACTATGGGAGGTTAAGTGGAGTTTCCCTGCCCTGCTCTAATGCCTTTCCCCTGGACCTGTTATGGGCCACTCCACTCTCAAATTCTTATAAATAGTTTTGTGTTTAAGAAGTCAGCACCAGTAGGAAGTGAGGATTGAAAAATTTCATCCTTAATACTGTTTCAAGTTGCCATGGCCAGAACAAAAACTACCAACTTGGCAGGGACATGATGAACCCTGTCAGAGTTCCCACCTGACTGGCAGCAGAAAGAATGCCTAACCTTGACTTTCCAATATTTCCTAGCATTTCCAGAGCCAGAATCACTGCAGATACTACAAAGAATACCCTGGAAATTACATCTTAAAAAGAGTTTATTTCTCCAAACATCACAGGCACAAATAGCAAGCTGGATGTAGTAAATTTGCTATGGCTATGATGGCAATTTGAAAATAAAAAGCTTCAGTTCATATCTTTTCACTAACTTACTTCCACTTCAGGGAAGCTTTCAAAATACACAACATAGATGATTTTAAATTCTTTCAGGGATTTTAGAAACTTTTCTTTCCCTTCAAAAGAATCTTACCCTTTACACTGCTTTCAAAGGAATCATCACATGGGCTGTGAAGGCACAAGCTGGTATGAAGATAGAGATCAAATTTTGAAAGATGCTTTTCCTCTCTTTGATTTTATTGAGAGTTAAAAGCCTAAAAACCTCAGATTACAGTCTTGCAGTAGTATATAAAAAACGATGGCAGATCCAAACATTCAGAAATGCAAGACTAAGCCCCTTCTCACACACACAGGAACAGAAATGAGGTTGAAAACTATTAACATGTGAGTAAAATATTGCAAGAGGGCTTCTATAAAGGAATTCCTTTAGTTTTGTGTTTTTGAGCTTCTCTCTACCATCAGACGAGCTAAAAACTTTTCTTTGTTTAAAATGAAAGTTTAATGTTTGCTGACAAAAACCAAGCCTTAATCTGAAAAGTATTCACCACTGTAAGATCTGTGATAAAACCATGATGGCTGCCAATAATAAAAGCCTCAGAGTCCCAGCACTTTAAATAAGGGTTTTGGTCTGGGTATGATACTTGGGTTAAAGCACAAGCAGTAAAATATTGTTTCATCTCATTCTAATCCATGTTTGTCAACAGAGAATCACAGAATCGTCAAGGTTGGAAGGGATCTTTAAGAGCCTTGATCCAGTCCCCAGTGATCAACTCACCACTGCCACTGTAACCATAAACCATGAAACCAACCAAAACACAGTGGGACAGCTTGGAGCATCTTCCTAAGCAACTCTTGGAATTGCAATAACAGGATGTCTGAGTTCACATCAGCCCAGGACAGAACACTTGCTGGACATACAGCCATGTCCAAATTAAATGTGACTTTTCCACTAATTCACTTCAACAACCAAGAGACCTTACAATAAAAACAAAATTAAAAAGCAAAATTAAAAAAAAAAACCAGAAGGTCTTGTTGAAGTCTGTAAACAATAGTAGGAAAAACCATGGGGCAAATACCTGAAAATGAAAGGCAGTGCTTTGGGTGTGCACAAGAAGAACCCCGTAGCAGCACTGCCCAGTGCTCCAGCAGCTGATCTCGAGGTCAGGCTGCCCCTTTGGAGCTGGGCAGCTCTGCCACAGGATGGGGGCAAGGGGGGGTGTGAGGGGAGCCACCCCTCTGACAAACACAAGCCAAAACTTCTCCAAATGAGTTTGAGGTGATCAATGAACCATGGCAGAGTTTGTTCTGTTCCAAGTCCTGACAAAACCTCAGATTAGAGATGCTCACTTCTGGAACTGACCCTGAAAATCCAGAGAGAAGCAAAAGCTGATTCTCCTCTGACCAACACCAACCTCCTGCTCATGCCCTTTCATTTCATCAGAATCCTCAGTAATTCTACAACTCATGCCAATAGGACACAGGATAGTAATTCCACAGGAGCGTCTCCAAAAGTAAACCAATACATTTAGTAGAAAGAATGACTAAACTCAATATGATGAACCAACACATTAAATTCTAATGATCAAGTAGCTTGGACCAATATTTACCAGCACCTGCTGTTGAGTTTATCAGAATACAGAACTCTTTGTGCAAGGAGGAGATAGTCTGTTATCACACTGCAGCTTGTCTTTCACACCACATGCACCACTTACTACACAACTGAAGCACAGCTTTGCAATTTTATTCAGCTGGTCTGCCACAAAAATTCAATTTAAAAACTGCATTATTGTAACTTGTGGATATGGATCCCTTGTCACTTCATATAAGCACCATCTCCTCACATTTAAGGTACAATTTTAGTAGGTGTTTTCCTTTTCTTCCCCCCCTCCCAAGCCCCTTCTCTCTCCTGTGTTATTTCAATCTGACTAAAGTTTTTCTATCTGCTTCTCTGTACTTTGGTCATCCTTCTGGCATTCTAAGACAGGCTGTACATTTTTAGAACCTGTTCAGTCACTGGAGAGGCACATCCTTGCTTAATATGAAGGAAAGCAGGGAAGAATCGCTTCAAGTACCATGGAAGGGGTTTAAAGACATTTTGTTGCTTTCCCTGATTCTCCATTACTCAACAATACAGCATGACCACTAAACAGGAACTTCAAAAACTGGCTTTCTATGCTCAGTTTCTATGTCAGTTTCAGACAGAACTTCATGCCATCAGAAGGTGAGACATGAGCTTCCTTGAGCATGGAGTATCCTCTCCAACGCAGAGGTGTTTATACCTTCCTGGTTCCCACACCATCTTTTCACCTCTGCTCCCCTATCACCTACTTATCTATCCAATCCTTTTTTGTAAGAGATAAAGCTCAACTCCATGCTAAGGCCATTGTCAAAACTGTACCAGCCTTTCCCTTCCAAACTCTCTCTTTTTCCAAATCTGAAAGTTCTATTTCAACTGATTTAAATCAGAGTTCTCAGAGCTGAAAACCTGGAAATTGTTATTGATCCTGTGATATTTCCACCAAATATTAACTTATTTTGTGTTTTGAAAACTGCACTTCATCACAGTTCTGTTTCATACACACACTCAGCAAGGCAGAGTCTGTGCCTTTTTCAGTTTCCAGCTGGGACAGGGGCCTGGAGGCTGCTGGAACTTTCACCACAGCCTGAAAGCCAGGGAGAAGGGGAGTGTCAAAGTGACCTACATCTTTGTCACAATTCCTTAGCTTGACAGTAAATCAGCCAGTCTTGAGGCAGCATTTCAAAATCCTCTGACTTCATTCTGTGCTCTCAGAGAACCACAGTGCTGAGTGGAGAACAATAAATAAGCAAGATGCTCTGATAAGGGATGTCCTAGCAGGTAGGGTGCACAGGCTGGTGAGTTCTTGTGAAGGGCAAGACTTGATGCCAGATGGGACTTAGTCCCTATTAGGATGCTGTTGGCATTTTTACAGGATGTGTATGAAACTGAAAGTAATGGAGTAACACAGGTATTTCTTTGTAATATAAGATTACATTTGCAAAACAAATACTGTTAACTGAAAGCTGCGTGGTTATGCTGAATATTTCATTCATCCTAATACACTAAGAAACAAGACCAATAGGAAATCAATTTAAAGTCAATAATACTCACTCTTCCTACCATTTGCTTCTATTTCACTCAGTTCAAGCACTGACAAATCAATTTCCAGTTACTGACATGCTGTCATAATGCTGCTGGACACTGGAACACAGCACTAAAGCCACGTGAAGACATGCCAATTCTGGCAGTCAGTGACATTTCAGTTCCAAAAGATCATGATATAAGAAAAAGGGCAAACAAAGTCTTGACTCTAAACATTCAATCACTTTGAAATAATTTGAGTAATACCTACCTATGTCTCAGTTATGTCCATTTTTGAGGACTTACACAGCTCAAGAAGGAATTCTGAGACTGCTGACCTAAATTTTCTCCCCTAGCATTTGGTTTGCTTGGGTAAAATTACTGTTGTCAACAGGGCCATTCCTAATTTAATAAAATTAAAACCAGAACAATGTGTTCTGTTATGAAATTAATTCTGTTGTGTTTAATTCCTATGAAAACTGTGCTTAAGCATTGAAGAGGTCACATACGGTATGTGGCAAACTGCAAAAAAAGACAAAGCCAACTCCTAATTGTTAAAGTTCATTGAATCATGCTGGTATGTATTTATAATTGCTGATGCCACTGAAGAGCTCCTGAAGATCTGCACCGACCTTTGACAGGTGACTTTGAGGTCTTGAATGTCCAGAAGTTATTCAGTTATTACAGTTACTCACGAGAGCACAGCTGGACTTTAATTTGCCCGAGCATCACAGCCACCACAGCTTACCACATTTGTGCCAGACAAGTCACAGCTTCCAGGCTGCTGCTGTGACTCCCTGAGTGCCATTACCAAGACATCTCCTGAGTGGAGCAGCACACCTCAGTTTTGGGAGGCAGAAAATGCAGAAAACACTAACTACTGTCACAGCCTGTTCTAGGGAACCCCTTCCTTCTCGTATCTTTGATCTCTCAGATACATAAATTAGAGCTTTCAGCACTTGGGATCCTTCTTTAAAAACACCAATAAACAGAATGATGCAGTCAAAGCCATAAGTAACTCCTTGCTGAAGATTAAGAGAATACCTTCTCCAAGAACCAGATAATGACCACAGTGAAAAACACACAAGGCTGCAGGAAGAATCCAAGAGTCCTGGTTCCCACCCCATACTCTACTGCTTAAACTGCATTTTCCATAAGCAATTGTAAACAGAAGATTTAAAGCATTCCAGCTGCAGGTCTACAAGCACAAACCCTAGTTAGAGTGGAAGGTAAAATCAGTTAACAGCAAAACACTGCACAATTGAAACTCACAGCAAAATCCTCGTGTCTCAGGCTCATGGTAGTATTTTTTTGACATTTAAGAGGTTACTTTCACGGGGATGACTAAGGGAAAATAATATTCTGTGGAACAGAATTTGTAAAGTCAAGGTTATTGATCCCAAAACAGTCTCACAAATCAAATGGCCTTCTACGTGATTGTCAGCTCCTGGAATACTACACCTCACAATGTGTGCAAGATTCCTTACAGTTTACAAAAACTCCTGCAGCAGTTGACCATCATGATAAAGTATGAAGATCTCCAGTGTATCTGCTCAAGTCCTTCTGCTATCAGTCTACTTGGAATAAACTGCATACCCAATAGTGGTAATTATTAGTGATACATGTATATAGTTGTCTTACTCTATACAATTTACTGTCTTGTGTTGGAAAAAAAAAATACTCTCTTTTTTTAACTTTATTTGCTCATTTAATTATCATCAGTAGGTGAGATTAAGTATTTTCTTAAAAGATAAGAAAGTAAGACATTGTAGTACTTTTAAAAAGAAACAATCAGCTTGAAAAGACACTATTTGAGCATAAATATTCCTTTTTGCAAAGTAAGAACTGCTTTGATCTCTTTGCTGCAGTTAATTGATATATTTTGTCATGTCTGAGCAGGAGGGTGGGGGGAGGGAGGAATCAAAAACAAAAGACAAAAAGCCTGAAATTCTAACAAAGACCTCAGAAAACCATTTCTTCCTCCACGTCCTGTACTTATTCTTTCCACACTGGTCCTGAAAACAGAACCCAAATTTTCTAAGGAAAGGACACCTAGGGGGACTTTAGAGGCAAACTCTTTATCTTCTTGAAGTGCCCTTTCACAACATTAAACCAATGTGTAATATTAATTAAGCCATACAAAACTCCCTCCAAATCAATTCCTCTCATCAAGCCATTACAAAAACCAACCACTGGTATGTTCCACTCATCTTTATGAATGCACACAAAAAGGCTGAGTCTGGATACAAAGTTTGCTGAGATTTTCCCCATGTAAAAATTGCAGGGCTGGAGGCTCAGTTATCAATGAAAATGCAGTTTGGAAGTTAAGGACATGCAGGTTTGGGCTCCTGGAAGGAACATGCCCCAGTAATCAGACTAAAAAACTGCCAGGGCAAATAGATTGCTCTGCCAGTGACTCTATTCAGCTCTACCCTAGCCTGTATCTCCACTGAGACAGTTCAGAAAAGGAAAACTCAGTTTTAATAATCCCAATGCTCTGGGCAGTTAAGAGGATGCATAAAAATGTTGCTCCTTAAAAAAGAGTTAGAGATTCTTTTAATTTGCCTTTTAATTAAAGGAAGAAGAGTATGAGATGGGAATGAAGCAAGCCTGTGGGGATGTGATTGGGAAGTTGGTTATCTTCCATGCACCAAGTCAGTGGATGGACTGTGACCACTGGGATGCTGCAGCACTGGCCTGATTTACTCTGGCTTCTGCTTCAAGTGGTCGTCAAAGCAAGTTCAGGCATGGTACGTCATTATTATTTCATCAATTTAATGCACTATGCTCAGCTGGCAGCCAGTGAAGTCAGCTGTCACAGATGCATCCAAATCCAGGTCAGAGAGGGTCTTTGTTCTTTAAAAAAAAAAAAAAAAATCCACTGTGGAATGAGATGTTCCATACTAATCAAAACAGAAATGGTGGAAAAACCAAAACCTTAAGATCTGGCAGAAGCTGACCAAGGGGAAAAAATAGCTTGCTTTTTCCTCTCTTGTTATTTTCTGGAAACACTTTATCTTCTTGGATTTAAGGAAACTTCCATTAGGCAAAAATTCAATAATCAGCACCACTTCAGTAAAATGCCCTTGTTGCAAAAGGCTCTGAAAAAATCCCAGGCATCCGAGGAATTTTCTTCTTCTCCAGAAATCTTATTGTTGTTTTGAATGCATGAGACAAAGGAACAATACTGCCCAGTCACTGGAATGCCCTCAAAGCCTCCAAAGCCACTGCTCCCAGCAGCTCTGCTCTCCCAGGCTGCTGATGGAGGTGCAGTGACCTCAGCAAACACAAATCACACGGGTTTTCTTCTCTGAAACAGCTACCCACAGAATTCCTTTACGAGCCATGTCACCATAACCACAGAGTGTCTTGGACTTTGCTCTGGTGTTTAAAACACACCTTTCCTTTGCTCCCCAATCTCTTTGTAAACAGCCTTGATCTTACAGATACACTGAACAATCAGTACTGCTGGCTGTGGAAATCACACTTTTCAAAGGAGTTCTGTGTATTTTGTATTTCAATTCTGTTAGCTCATAACATGATATTCTCATTTGCTCCAAGTCATTATATGCATGGCTTTATACAGCATTGATTGTAGGGGTGAATGACAAGTACATTTCCCTTTCAGTGGTTATCAGCTGACAAATAACAACCATTAATCTTGGCTCTCCATCTAAGACAGGGATTTAGCCCCATGTCTTTCAGGAATTTATACTGGGTAGGAGTTCAGAGAAGAAATGGGTGTATCCTTTCTGGAAAGACAGCCAATGAACTCAGATGCCATGAAGGAGGTGGAGAGCACAGCCAGCAACACTGAACTAAAAGCCCAACCCAGCCAGGGCAGGGCTCCATTTTATCACCAGAAGCAGCTTGATTTTCCCTGCAGAAGCAGAAAGGCAGGCCAGAGGCTCTGCTCAGCATTCTTGAGGAGCTTCCAGGCTATTTTTTTCCTAAGTAGTGAGATAATCGATACTGAAAATGACAACAATCAATAATGGTTGCAAACCTAATTACAAGCCATTCTCCATTCATACTGAACTGTCAGGATCATTAATAAAAGCATAAGTGCTCTGACTTAGCTCCCCTTTCAATCAATAGATTCCCAGCCATAACATGTTCTTCAGCCTTTATTTCTCTTCTTTTGTATAAGAGATGGAATTGACTACCTACAGAAAAGGTGTGCCCACAAAAACTTGTGATACACTAGGCATCTCCCATGTCTAAAAGGAAAGTGGAGCATGCTATAACAATTTGTGTGGAAGCCTTTCCTATGCAAGCATCTCCAAGCATTTGCACACTACCACATTAAAGCAGAGCTCCACTATCCTCAGTAGCAGATGGGGACATGGAGGCCAGAGACATTTGCTCACAGTTACTGATGAGAAAATGGAAGTTTGACAGTGTTTGGCTGCACAGTGTTTTGCTTGTGGGTATTCTTTGAACCACAAGAGCCACTGGAGAGCCCCACCTTTCACATACATACAACACACATTTGTCTTCATGTTTAAGCAGAAAATTAACATAAGCTTTATTCACAAAATTTGAGCATGACCCCACTAGTCATGATGTATGTGAAATCACCACCTTCTCTTACTCTGCATTCCACAGAGCAACAGGTTATTCAACAACACCTAAAAAATAGAATAGAATAGAATAGAATAGAATAGAATAGAATAGAATAGAATAGAATAGAATAGAATAGAATAGAATAGAATAGAATAGAATAGAATAGAATAGAATAGAATAGAATAGAATAGAATAGAATAGAATAGAATAGAATAGAATAGAATAGAATAGAATAGAATAGAATAGAATAGAATAGAATAGAATTTTTTTGGTTGAAAGGAACCTTTCACAGTCATCCAGTTCAACTACCTGACCACTTCAGGGCTGACCAATACTTAAAGCAGGCTCTGAATGAGGTTGTCTTAATGAGCATCCCTGTGCCACCACTGTGCCACTTTGGTCCTGGCAGGACAAGGAGGGCCTTGAGGAGCTGTGCCTGAGCTTTGGAGGTGGTCCCACACACTGCATGTAGGAGACCTCAAATAGAAAAAGGTCCCTAATGCCTACACTGTTTCTCATGGCTCAGTGCTGCCTTAGAGCAGATGACAGTCTGAAAGAAGTTCAGAGGGTTTCACATAGGATCCTCAAGCACTTTCTTTTTGTACACATGGCATACAGCAAACAGAGAGATGCAGTGTGTGGGAAAGCTGTAGGAACGCACGCGCCAGTGCAGCACTCCGTGCTGACACCAGGGTTACTGTCACTTTAACAAGCTTCTACTGTAGTGCTATTATCATTCAAAGCTCCTTATCATGCCAAGTGCAAATATTATGACTAGCTGAACATCTAGAGTAATCATTGCTGTAACTGTGTATGTGTACGTGTGTTTAATATTGAGGGCTGTTGCTGTCACCAGTCTATAAAAACCAAACTGGCGTTGACATCAGCGCTGAGGATTTGCATAGAGCTGGCAGGGACAGAGCCTGGAACATTGCTGGCTGTGCATAATGCCAAGAGAATGCCTGACCAACACCAGCCAGGACACAGGGCTCCTCAGCAGCTGCTGCTGTGACAGCCAGTGGAGCAGAGGGCAAACAGGCACTGTGCAAACACTGCTGCCTCTGCAAAGCTGGAAATTGTCCTGTGCTTGCCCCACCCTACAGAATCCAAGCTGAGGCTCCAACACATCTGGGCTCTTTCAGGTGGAAAGTGAGGACCCATTGAGATGGGGCCCTGTCAGAACACACCTACAACTAACGCTCAGAGGTGAAGTGCAGGTTCTTATTTTCTTAGAAAGATCTACCAATTGGACTTTGGTAGATTTTCATAGCATGAGTCAAGTTTAGTCACAGCAGACTGACACCGATCAGGATCACAAAAATCTATATAATGGGCACATGATCACTTAAAGAACACCTTCCATTACTACACCTACATGGATTTTCAGGAACTTGCTCTTCAGAAAGAGAAGGGCACACAGTGAAAGAGCTGGACTGGAACAGGGAGGAATGAATATGTGCACCCTGGGTATCTGTAACAGAATATGGGCTCTGCCACAGAAATGCTTGTTTTTGCTGGATTGTTTCAATCTTGCTTTTCACTGGCACTAAATTCATCAATATGAATGGACAAAGTCAAGAGCCCTCAGCAGCAGCACTAATTAATTTTTTTTCAGAGATATTAAATCCTAAATCAGATTTTTCAAATTGCTACTTGGATCACTTGTGCTGGTACCAAACAATCTGAATTATTCATAACAACAGCGCTAATCAAATTCTGAAAACCCTGGTGACCCCCTGCTCTTGCCTGATAACTGGGAAGCAGTACTAGAGAGAGCAGGAGGTTACAAGATTAAAGTTAAAGAGGTTCAGGAGGAAATTGAAGCCAGTGATGCTTTATGTGGCTACATTGTGCTAAGAAAGCAAGCCAACAGATAGGCTCTCCTACAAAAGGAGAGGGAATTTGCAGAAGTTTCCAGTGCACAACATCCAGAAAGGAACTGTTCAGGTGTAATATATGAAAACAGTTATATTTTGCTAACATTTTTATATAGACAAATCTTTGAGGTGTGTAGTTGGATATTCACAGTGCTAAAACACAACTGCATTATTTCCAATGACTTTGGGCACACAATTCAGAGCACAGCAGGAACAAGTTCTAAAAAACAATCACCGTTGCAATATTCCCTATCCATTAACATTAGCAAATGAATCAAGGGGTAAGGTCAGGCACTTCCAGGGAATTTCTCATTTGCAAATGGAATAGAAAAAGCTGCATTGACTACAAGCTCCTTTCAGTTTCCTAATACAGCTGCACACAGGCACCATAAGATACCTGGCTGCACCCCTTTATGCTGGTGGTCATTTGGTCTGTCATACCACACAGGGTGACTTAGCAGAGGACACTGGGTATCAAACAATACTATAAAGTGAAAGAGAAAGAAAAATGGCTCTTTTAAATAAAGGCAACATTCCATTCCACCTAGAAGGGCACTTTAAATCAGAATTTCCTAACTGTGATAGTAATTGAAATTCAACAGGGCAAGTAGTACGTAGTGAACACCGCTAAGTATGTTTTATATAAAGATTAGATCTGATAAGACACTTGTCATATATTTCTCAACCACCACATGATTTTTGAAAACAGATTTATTAAGGGTGACCGGCTGTATAAGAGACTGTGACCTGTAATACTGTAGTTAAAGAAACATTATCAGCTTCAAAAAACAGTGAAATTACTGTATCTATTAAGGGTACAAATGGTGAGTAACTGTTTTAACTGAACTACAGAGGCAAAGGGAAAGCTGGTCCCTTTTTAAGTGAACTTTGCTGTACATTTGACAGCAGCTTTTGTCTAGACAGGTTGAGAGTTTTGCTTTTGATTAGCTGTCTCAAGCAGCAGCTGAGGTAGTTATGCTCATATCCATTTACTTCCTCTTGGCAAAAGAGTTAGAAGCATCAGTGGGGATGTAGAATAAAGCTTTTATATTTTAAAATTACACATTTTAAAATAACTCAGTTGGAGTCTCTATTTTAAGAATGTTCTGTAAGTCAGTTTCAAAGACAAAAATTTGCAGGGATGCTAAAGCTCTCTTGTGCTCATGCTGAAATTACATTCATAGATATGTAGAGATTACATGCCAGTGTACACATACTGGTGTATACTGGAGTATACACAGAAGTTAATACTCAAACTACAAAGTGAAATATAACTTCAGACTTTGGTTGTTAAGATACCATGAGTGCTAGAGGTGCTGTCATTTGGCCAAGTAACTAAGGAAAGATGTAGCTGTGAAGTTGGGCTCTGAGCTGATTCCGTTTCTCCAGGCTTCCTGATGGCTTTCTGCAACAAGTACATCAGGTTGTGACAGGCCCTTAATGCAGCACACTGATCAGTGCAAGAAACCAAATAATGGTTTCTAAAAACACCATTTTTAATAGCTTGGTATAAAGCTGTCCTAATTTAATTTTTAGCCATGTCTCTAATTTTTTTTTTTTCCGTAATAAAAATTCATGGTCATAGGTTTCATAGCTTCCAAAGTTGATCCAGTGTTGATCGCTCTAAATGTACACTGTCAACATGATACCATTATCACCTTTTCTTAAATTAATATTAGGTAGTTTACTCCATCTCTAGCATATATCCCAAGACAATCAGTTTAATGGCCTGTGCAGGTGACCTGACAAAAATCAAGATGAATTGAGCATGACAGCGTCTTGGGTTGCAATGCAAGATGTAACCATAAGTATGGATTTTATTACTACCTGTTAAAACCAGGTGGGACAGTGTTCTTTATCTCTTCCTTGACCCATCCCTCATAACTGGGGGATGTTTTCTGTTCATGGGCCATTGAGTCTCACTGCAGGACTGATAAAATCACATCACCCCATTGGGAGATGCTGCACCCAGGGGAGGAGCCAAGCATTCCTACCTGGATATAATCTGAGAATCAGAACACCACAGCAGCCTTTCTCCATTGGATTCCCAGAGGAAAGAACAGACCCATCTACAGCACCAAACCTTCAGAGGAAAACTACACCCTTCTACAGGATCATTGCTTCAACAGAACCACATCTGTCACCATTTAATCACACTGCTACCAACACCCTGACCAACAGGGTGGCAGGCTGTATTCTGACTCTGATAGTGGGTTGTTTTATTGTGTTACTGAATTATTTTTTTATTTTAATTTTCTTAGTAAAGAGCTGTTATTCCTATTCCCATATCTTTGCCTGAGAGCCGCTTGATTTCAAGATTATAATAATTTGGAAGAAGGGGGGAGTGGTTTACATTTTTTCCATTTCAAAGGAGGTTTCTACCTTCCTTAGCAGACACCTGTCTTTTCAAACCAAGACAGACAACCAGGTTACCTTATGTCTCTTTTAAAGCCTTTTTAAAGTTACATTTAATTCCTAAAATCCAATTTTTCCATATTCAAAGCTCTTCATAGCATGATTAATTTCACCTGCTGTTTTTCTCCTTCACTTAAATTTCTAATAAATTGACCAATAAATTTGCCACCTTCTATAACTGCAGTCAGTAAAGGAAGTTTTCTGTCGACTGTTGTCATGACATCGTCGTTTACACACAAATGCTCCAAGGAAGCCATGCATTCACAGATGGCCTTCCACTCATTATGACAACCAACTCACTTTATAAGCTTGTAAGGCTCAAGCTAGAGAAAAGTGTTCCATTTGCACTGGGAACATGCAGACCTCATATACTATTTAAAGAGATACTGTGCAGTTCCTTTTTGCTACAGCTGCAAAACCACATGGGCATAATTATTTCAGTGAAATGCCTTCTGCTGAGTAGGTAGATACCACAAAGACCATGCAGCTGTTCAGAATAAGGTCCAGATCCACAAACATATCTATAAGCTTTTGCTTTCATGGGGCTATTAACTGCAAAAAGTCTCTGAGTCTGCATACCAGTAAGATCTCTTCCCACTCCTGCCACAAACTCTTATCCTGACTTTTGTCACACCATTTAAGCCCCATACTTTTCCTCACCCATGTGTGAACAGAGGAAAAGGGGACAAGCCTTATCTACAGCAAGGGCTTGGGGAGTTTGGTATTAATTTCTGCTTATTAATTGCTTGGAGGGCTGAGGAAGAGAGGGAAATGCAGAAGCAAAATCTTTTTATTGAAGTTGGATGACAAGAAGTGGGACACCTGTAATCCTGAAGGAGGGCTCTGAGCTGGCAAAGGATGTTCAGCACCTGTGGTGAGGCAGAGCCGTGGTGAGTTGCCATCAGCTTTGTAAGCACTCAGCCTCCTCCACTCCTGCCTTCTGCACAGGCCCCCACTCTATCTTTCTTATGTATTCCTCAAATTTATTCCATTTGACATTCTTGCCCCAACCTCTGAGATTGTTCTCTTGACCTCTGCTCACTGCAAGCTCTGGGCTTTGTCCTGACATGTGCTGAGCTCCCCTGGGAAATGCTGCACAGCCAGAAAAGCCAGTAAGCACCAACAGCACAGGCTGCCCAGAGTTCTGTAGAAGGGCAGAATCCCATCAGAGAAAAAAACCCAGCAAACAAATCTCTCCTAACATTTCTTCACAAGTTAGCTTAGCTGATCCTTCTCTACTTGCCACACTGTTACCCTGATTTTATACTGCAGGCTAACTACAAGCCCTAAGAACCATACAAGATACAAGTAATACAGTGATCCCCAAGACATCACAACACAGGAAAATCCTGCAGTGCTCAGTATTATCAGAGCAGTAACTAAGGCTAGGTGACCTGCCAAAAGAAACCTCCAGAAATACAGCCTTATTGGCAAATGACATAAACATCTCATCTCTAGAATAATAAGACAGACTTTACATTTTATCTTTCCTATTTAAAGTTTGCCTCACAACTTCATCCAGCTGGAAATACACACATATTTCTTGAAGAATTGATGGTCACGAAGTGTCCGCTCATACAGCATTAGCAACCAAGACATTTCTTACAGAGCCAGCTGTCTGGCAATGTTCAAATGTTTTCCATGGGCAATCCCAAATGTTCAACCTCTGGCTTTTTCTGCCATACTAACAGCTGTGTCACACATTTAAATGATCCCTTTTTCTTTGACCTATCATGCTTAGTGATAGAAGCACTTCACAGAGTCTGTGAGCTACTTTGAAGCAACAAGCAAAACACATGTACAGTAACACAAGATGTATGTTTTGGAGAAACATGGAAAACATTTGGCTTGCACAAATTCATATTTCTAGCTCATCTGTCCCCAAATAGCTCACAGGTTTATGCATAGGTTTATATTAGTACATACCATAATGCATTTTATTCTGGATGACTGATAATGGGATTATTGCTCACACACCAAAAGCAAGACATCCAAAATTGTATCAGTTTATTCCTAAGGAACAGAATGATTGACAGAGTCTAATGTGTTTAACAACATGAAGCTGAGCCACTGAGGTTAGCTTTGATATAGTTCCTGGAAAATACGATTGTGTCAAATGATCCACAGCCAATGTTCCACAGAGCAACTGCCTATAAAAGGGACACCCAGTCTGAGAAGTCATTCTCTTTGAAGCAGCACCTGCAATTCACAGAGATGTTTCAGGACCTTGTGATTAACAGAGCAGTGAATTTGAGGTGGGTTATAGACTGTAGCTGCAGAATGCTTGTTCTCCTTCCTGCTTGCTCCTCAATCAGACCACAGCAATTAGATTTCCATGTTTCCCTGCCACAGGTGGACCTGAGTGAGCCAGTAGAAGAGGTTGTTAATTCCCTGTGAGATATGGTCCCCCTAAAGAGTTTTATTCAGCCTAATCTGATTCCAAGGAGTCTCTTACAAATCCTGTCACTAGCAGTTGCTACTGTGTATTAGAGACTGAGGGCTGAGCAGACAGGGAAGCCAGATTCCTCTGTCCAGTGAAGATATCTGATCCAAGGTCTTCTCCAGTCTAAGAAACAGCTCTTGTGGTATTTCATGAGGGTTTGGATGAGACCTGAAGGACAGGGCTGATGGGGAGTAGCAGGGATGATGGGCTGGGCTGTGAACATTTCCATGGAGAACAAGAGACCTTCTCTAGGACTGTCAAGCACCAGTATGAGCACATGCATTACTATTTCCCAGTTTAAACTTCACTTCTAAGAGAGTATTTGTATTTGCCAAGCAACAAATTGTAGTAGCTGTTGTGGAGACTTCATCAGCAAACAATGACAAGACCAAGATACCATGAGAAGGAAAGCCAAGAAGCACCACAGGGTAAAGCACGCTCCTCTTTCAATAGTGCACCACAGAAACACATCTGTCAAACAGTACTGCAGTCTGAAGTAATCAGTGCAACTAATTATCACTAACTGTAATACAGCTTCTGTCTTGCTGCTAATACATTTAGACTTGCTAATCAAATCAAACTATCCCAACTTGCTGTGCTGCTTCCAAATAAATATTTCATCAAGGATATAAAATAAAGCTCTGGGGATTTTTTTTGGGGGGTGGGTTTTTTGGGTTTTTTTTGTTTTGGTTTTTTTTTTGGTGGGATTTTTTGTGTGTTTGTTTGTTTGTGGGGTTTTTTGTTGTTGTTGTTGTGGCTGTTTGAAGAGGCCAGTGGCCTTTTTTTTCATTTACTTCACGCTGCAACAAAACTAGTAGAAAATGCCACCAGGAAGACTATTTGGCATACTGAATGTTTTCATTTAGGAGACAGAGCATGCTCACATCCCTCCCAGAAGAAATGTAGAAGAACAGCACCTTTACAGTATGCCCGTGTGAATAAACTGATAAACTAGACACAGAAGCCCTGGATTCAGTTTCCAGCTTGGCTGCAAATTTCCCAGCACAACCTTGGCTGCCTTGCTAAATACCTCTGAGCCTCAGCTGCTACTCTCTGGAACTATAACCTGTCTTTTTATAAACTGAAAGCTCTTCAGACATAAGTTCTTCCCTGCATTTCTGTGCCTGGGTTAACATCAAGAGACTCCTAAAAGGCTTCTGGAAGCTCCTTTAATAGAAAATAATTGACATGTGGTTTCCAAATCTGTAATTACATTTGTAAATATATGATTTTCCTTCACACAGAAAAAAAGAGAAAGAAATGGAACTTCTTCCTTTAAAAATGGCACCATTCTATACATTGTTAACAAGTTCCCTTCTCCTGGAGACTTTCACCTGTGCCAGAGATCTGCGTGTTCTGGAAAGAAGTTTCAGGCAGATGAACAGACAGTTTCAGAGTATTGATGCTGTTGAACTGAAGTGAACTTGACTATTCCACCCCGAGTCCTGCACAACACAGAGGAAAATTTGCTATAGGCACACACTGAACACTGACATAAGGTTGGAGTTCATTCCCCAAATTACCAATACAGCCCTTGGAAATCTTTAAGATTCCTGAAAGATCAGACTCTAACACCATTTCTTGTTTTTGAGGACTTTCTCCCATCCTAAACCAAGCCACTTCCATCTATGCAGCTAACTGCTTTCTGAGGGGAAACCAACAGCTGTTTCCAACCTAAGTCATTCTGTGATTCTATCATTTTATGATTATCAGCCAAAGCATGTCACATGCTGAAACAATTATGGTAGGGGATGTAGTTTCAGCTGATTCTTCCCCTGTACTAATTATTTTTTAACAAATAATTTTAAACATTTTCATAGTTCTTTACATTTTCAGAAGGCTAGAGAAATACTAACGTTAGTCCACAAGCTCAAACTGAGGCACCCTTGCATTAAACTGATAAAAACCTTCACCAGTTTCACCTGCATGAAAAAAACCTTTGGATCCAGTAAATGATGGGAAGCTAGGCAGAGCCTGCTGGTCCTGCAGAATCCCACAAACACAGCTTTTAAAATACACACCTACTTCTTCCAACATTACGAATGTTAAGATGAAATATCTTTAAACCCTGAATCTCCATAGCTAGCAGATGCTGGTACTCCAGTTCAGAGGGTTAAACTGGGTATCTTAATATCCTGTGGTCATCACATTTTTTCTGGGAACAGATAGAAGAGAAGGGGAAAGTAAGAGGGATAAGTCTGGGCTGCCAGGCTTGAACTGACAGGCACAGAGGAGACAAAGAAAGATTTTCATCAAAATTTTTGAGGGAAGGTGTCACCTTTTTCACTTACCATCAATACCCCTTTTTGTCAGGCTGACCATTCAGTGTATGTTGCACCGACATTACATCACACTTGCTTTTTTTTAACTTTTCTGATAGATAGATAGATAGACAGACAGACAGACAGACAGATGGAGAGATTCACAGATAGATAAACTGGACTTTACTGCTGTCCCTTACTGGCAGAAAGAAGAAATAAAGATTAAAGTACTGCATGTTGCTGCTTTTATTTATGGCAGTGTTAAAAACTCTATCCAAGATTATTAGTAGCAGTTTCACAAGCTCACTCATTTACTTTCTAGCACGCATCTGTACAAACCATGCCATCTTCTGGTGCTTCTTGGCAGTTAAAAAAGAAATACCAATGTCAGAACTTAAACTGTCCCCTCAATCTCACATAGGGAGTCCTCACGTTATAATCCTGTATCTGAGTGGAGCACTGAGTGGACTGCACTGGAAAAAAAATGTTTCGTGTCTCTTCATGGCTGTCTTGGGTTGCAATGCAAGATGTAACCAAAAGTATGTATTCTATTACCATCTGTTAAAACCTGGTGGGGCAGTGTTCTTTATCTCTTCCATAACCCAACCTCCCTCCAGGGGATATCTTCTGTTAATGGGCCATTGAGTCTCACTGCAGGACTGATAAAATCACATCACCATTGTGCAATGCTCCACCCAGGGGAGGAGCCAAGCATTCCTACCTGGATATAATCTGAGAATCAGAACACCACAGCAGCCTTTCTCCATTGGATTCCCAGAGGAAAGAACAGACCCATCTACAGCACCAAACCTTCAAAGGAAAACTACACCCTTCTACAGGATCATTGCCTCAACAGAACCACATCTGTCACTCCAGCAGGACTGCAGCCACCAGACTGCTACCAACACCCTGACCAACTGGTGTCAGGCTGTATTCTGACTCTGTCAGTGTTTTGGGTTTTTTTGTATGACATTTTTAGCTTAATTTTCTTAGTAAAGAGCTGTTATTCCTATTCCCATATCTTTGCCTGAGAGCCCCTTGATTTCAAGATTATAATAATTTGGGGGGGGTTTTGCATTTTTTCTATTTCAGGGGCAGTTTTTGCCTTCCTTAGCAGACACCTGTCTTTTCAAACCAAGACAATGACTCTTTCAAGTACCACAATCCCAGTGAAAAATGAAGTGCCAGAAACAGTATGATTTTTTTAGTATGATTATGTGAAATAACAATTCTGCCCTACAAACTGAGCAAACTGTGCCTTCAATGTCTCTATATTCAATTTATTATAGAAACACTCCTATGACTGATGCCATAAAAACTAGAACAGAAAATAATTTTTAAATCAGTTTCTCAGTATGACAAAAGCATCTGTCCATCAAGAAGTTTACGACAGCTGGAACCAACTCTCCGCATGACGTAAAATAGAGATTGGCTAACATGTTGATCTACCCTTTCAGTTCTCAACATTTTTTTTTTCTGTATCCTGCAGAAATAGTTCCAAACATTATGGCCCACAAACAAGTAGTTGCTATGTATTTTCTACTCCTGCCAGGGCTCCTCAACATCTTTGCATGTCACAGATTCACCTAAAAAATAAAAGATTGGTTGTTTGCTTCCACTTTCTCTATTGGAAAGTTATTCCAGAACCTCATTCTTCTCAGTCACTTTGAGACTAACACAATGTCCGGCCATCATTTCTATTGTAGTTGCAGTAAGAGGACTACTGCAGAATCTACCTTTACACACTTTGTACCTCACAAGTTTTAGAGAAATGTTTGTTACTCCACAAGAACCCCACTACACACTAATCTCTCAGCATCCACAGTTCTCCATTAATTCTGTGTTGTAGCCGCATGCTTCTGTGCAAACTCTTCACTGTGGAGAAAGAGTGTCATGCCATTGAAAAACATGCTAACAGCAGGAAATCATGACTGTGTGTCAGGCAAGAACTGTGTAAGATCCTTCAGCTGTGTATACCTTCAGCTACTGAGGAATTGCTGGGTAAAAAACAGTTCCTTATCATAGAATCTCAGAATGGTTTGGGTTGGAAGGGACCCTTGTCCAGCCCTCTCCTATGGGCAAGGAAAATGTTCTACTAGCCCAGGCTGCTCCAAGCCCCAGCCCAAGTGGCCCATGGCACTTCCAGGGACGGGGCAGCCACAGCTGCTCTGGATAACCTGTGCCAGGGCCTCACCACCCTCACAGCCAAGAATTTCTTTCTAACATCTAATCTAAACCTAATGTCTCTCAGTATTAAGCCATTTTTCCTTGTCCTGCAACACCAGACCCTTGTAGTTTCAATCTTTCTTGTATGTTGCCTTCAGGTGGAAAGCCACAATTGGTTAACCCTGTAGCTTCTGTTCTCCAGGCTGAGCAATCCCAGTGTGTTCAATCTTCCCTCACAACAGAGGTGCTCCATCCCCCTGATCATCTTGGCACCTCCTTAGATTTGCTCCAACAGCTCCACGTCCTTTCTGTGCTGAGCCCCAGGGCTGGAGGCAGCTCTGCAGGTCAGGTCTCACCTGAGCAGGGCAGAGGGGCAGAACCCCCCTCCCCTGCTGCTCATGGCACAAACCCTGCACCAGAAGGTCACAACCCAGCTTCTGAAACCCAACCATTAGGTCACAATCCAACCCAGCCTGATAAGAGAAGCACCATTGGCACTTTGATCCCCCACCCAGCTGCTACACAGCTCCTTGTGGCACTGAAGGTCAGCAGTGGAAAAGTTCTGGTTGAAAGAATGCTACTGGCTTTTTAAAGAGAATGTTGGAAAACCACTCATTTGTTCCCTTGTTTTGTAACAGACAGTATTATTTAACATTAAAAAATGGCACTACTGTGCTCTCTTTCAATTGTATTTGCTGACTTTTCTATAGTGAGCAAAACATTTAGAGTAAAATATGTCAAGTAAGTTTCAACTGTGTTTATGAGCCTCATTGATTTTTTTCGGTCTTGTGTAATGGATAACACTACAAACATTAGGAATCTGAAAAGAGAGGCAATAATTCCTACTGAAAAAGGGAAGTGGTGGCATTTTCTTAAGAAATATAGGAGTTCCAAAGTGCCCCTCTAATGTTCTGTTCAAGCAAGATATCAAAATCAATGGACACAAACTTCTGTTAACACAGACAAATGAAGTGCAGACTGCAACTCAAAATACTATAATGCCGTGGAAGAGGCTTTAACCTTAAGGGACCCTTTTCCCAGCCATAGTGGGATATAGGTCTTATAAGAAAATAAAAGCTTTAAGTAGGATTCCAGAATTTCATTAGACCTGAAATGGCCCAGATCTTAGGGATATAAAACATTTCCAGCCCTCAGAATAATGTGGGAAAAGATAATAGGGGTTGGTTCTTCATCCCCATTATGACAGAGGAATGCACCTATCCCTCTTTATTTCTCATCTGAATACTGAGACCTCCCTGCTGTGTTCACAAAAACCTGTAAGTTTCTATTTTAATCCTTTTGCCCTAGATATCACCTCAAATTTGTTTTCTCAAGCTCTTTGTGTGTTTTGGTCTCTCTACACATTGTACACCTCTTCTACCAGGTGGAGGGGATTTTTCTCTTTAAAATATGAAGGGTGCTTTGCCAACGCCCTTGAGTTTGGCAGAATCTAGCCCTTGAAACATAAATCCCTGTGTGCACTTTGTCTTCAAGCCATTTCCACTAAAAACTTTTGGGATGCTCTTAGACAACAGTCAGCTCCCTCAGAACAACATTGGACAGGCATGCAAAGCAATCAAATTATTTTTGTTTAAGGCTGATTCATTGCACATTCAACACAGCAAAACAAATTCCAACAGAAGTCCAGCATCCACTAATTCCAATGCCAAGATTTTTTAAGTTGAAAATAGTGTAATGGCTTGGGAGGAATTGTACCTACCTAGTGAATCCTTAACCAGAGAAGGTAAAATTCATTCAGTGGATAATAAGTCAACAGACTACAAGAGTGCTGAGTTCAGTCATGTCAAGAAACTGCATTTTAATAAACAACAGGTCCTGTACATGTCTAGTCTCCTGAGAACTGTGCATTTTGAAAACTATGCATTTATATGGTAGGTTGGAACAGGCCAGCTGATGAATACTATCTGATGATCAAAAGATCTTTTTCAAGGAACAGTAAATTATTAAGTAAATATGTAGCAAATTTCAGCATTATTATTTAGACTTTGTTCTGGAATAATACTTTTAAAGCTATTTTTTGACACCAGAATCTAAAGGTTTAGCCACAGCCTTTAGAGGAAGTCCATCAGCAAACCAGTGGGTGATGCTAACCTAAACTGAAGCCAGCTTAACGAAAGAGCAAGAACCTGGGAGAACAAGAAAAACTTGTATCAGTGACTGGCCAGTTTGGTAGTTTGGGGATGGTGAGGGAACTCAAGTCCACCTGGCCCAGATTTTTGGGAAGTATAAACAGACACAGCTCAACTGAACCCAAGGAAACTACAAAATGTTAACATGAAGATGTCAGGCTTTTTTTTTTTTTTTTTTTTTTTTTCAAACAGTGAAGCAAAATAGAAGAGTATCAGAAACTTATTACAGACAGAGCTTATGCACACCACTTCTCCTAGCTAACACTAGTAGAACTAATAGTGGCCATACAGTAGGAAGATCTTTAGCAAATGCATTAGTCCAGTTTTCAGGACATTGGATCATCTTACAAAATCTATCATTATCATTTGACAGCACTCAGTTTAATAGGAGGCAATTTCAAAGAGCAACCAGCAACTGAACTGCAAAATAACCTAACTCAACTTCGAGAGAACCACAGAAACACAGAATGCCTTAGGTTGGGAAGAACATCTTGTTCATAACTATATGCTATTTTTCTATAAGATAGGATAACAAGTTCATAACAGTGGGTGAAATGGACCACCTCAGGCAGCCCAAGCCAGGAAAATTCCAGCTTACTTGCTCTGTATTTGTAACAGTAAGCAAAGTCACTCAAAGATGAATTTTGGGGAAAATTTATTCTTCCACTGTGTATGGAAAACGTCAGCTACTACTGCCTTCACTGTTTGCATTACCTTATGGTCTGTGGATCCTGGAGGAGAATCTCATTAATCCATACCCTAAATACAGACAGGATAAAGAGCTTCAGCAAATTTAGGAGAATTGCTCTAATTAAGAAAGTACAAGAGGAAAAAAAAGATAAAATAACCAACTATGGCAAAAATTTTTCAATCAAAATGCCTGAAATCCAGAGCTTAAATCCAGATATAGTCTCATAAACTAACTCCCAAACTGAGTTTGGCATACAAAATCATAGGCTTTCCACAATCCTCAGTTATATTATTCATGCAGAATGCACTCAGCATTCTATTGTTCCTGCTCTCATTGTTTATAAATGAGTCTTTGCTTCATCTAGGGATGGAAGTTCCTTTAAGTTTCCTTTACTAAAAGTAGTTCTGTAATGAGGTACAGTGCTAGCATTCAGAGGGTTAAAGAAGTTTCTGGAAATGTTTGTGCTTCTGGAAAAAAAAATGTATGTTTTTTCTTTATTGAAGGTAAAATGAAACACTGAATCTTGCTGATTTGTTTTAGCCAATCTGACACATAGGTTTCTAATTCCTTTCAAAATGTTGCAGAAAATAATTTAATTCTTAATTTTGTTCCCTCTTACTGCAACATTTCTGAAGGAAATTACTTTATATGTTAGGACTCTTGTTTTCATACCTCACTTAAATATTCCCAGCTCTATCACATTAAAAAATTAACTCAAGACATGGTCTTCAGATGCTGTGCCTGGCATAAATGCTATTTTTCATGACAGGACATGAATTGTTCCGGTAATGGCAGGTCCCTTTTGTTAGGGACCTACAGTTAAAAAAAAAAAAGATGTAAGCCTTTGTCTAGCAATATTGCAAATTTCATGATTTAGCTTGACAGTTCAGACTGCCATCGTTAATCCCAGCGATTGTGCAAGATTCTAGTGCATTCCTCCAGCTTAGGGCTTTTTCAATTGAAATTGAGTTAATTAACAGTGGGCTGAATTGTGAAAGAAAAAGTAAGTTAATCACACAGCAACTGAATCACTTTTGGCTCCAGAGGACATAGTTCTGTTTTAAAACCAGTATCACCATGGTTTAAAGGGGAGTGGGACTGAATCCTTTACCTCTCCATTCTTTACCTCTCTTACTGCTTTTAAAGTTCAAAGGATTCTTTGTGCTGCTAATAAGGCTGATATATTGCAGATCCAAAAGGGACAAGAGGCAGGCTGGCACCTGACATATCGAAACCAGAAAACTGGAGCCATCCATCCATCCATCCATCCATCCATCATCCATCCATCCATCCATCCATCCATCCATCATCCATCCATCCATCCATCATCCATCATCCATCCATCCATCCATCCATCCATCCATCCATCATCCATCCATCATCCATCATCCATCATCCATCATCCATCCATCCATCCATCCCTCCATCATCCATCCATCCATCCATCATCCATCCATCCATCATCCATCCATCCCTCCATCATCCATCCATCCCTCCATCATCCATCCATCATCCATCCATCCATCCATCATCCATCATCCATCCATCATCCATCCATCCATCCATCCATCATCCATCCATCATCCATCATCCATCCATCCATCATCCATCATCCATCCATCCATCCATCCATCCATCCATCCATCATCCATCCATCATCCATCATCCATCCATCCATCATCCATCCATCCATCCATCCATCATCCATCCATCCATCCATCCATCCATCCATCCATCCATCCATCATCCATCATCCATCATCCATCCATCCATCATCCATCCATCCATCATCCATCCATCATCCATCCATCCATCCCTCCATCATCCATCCATCCATCCCTCCATCATCCATCCATCCATCCATCCATCATCCATCCATCCATCATCCATCCATCCATCCATCCATCATCCATCCATCCATCATCCATCCATCATCCATCCATCATCCATCATCCATCCATCATCCATCATCCATCATCCATCCATCATCCATCATCCATCCATCCATCCATCCATCCATCCATCCATCCATCCATCATCCATCATCCATCCATCATCCATCATCCATCCATCCATCCATCCATCCATCCATCATCCATCCATCCATCATCCATCCATCCATCCATCCATCCATCCATCCATCCATCCATCATCCATCCATCCATCATCCATCCATCCATCATCCATCATCCATCCATCATCCATCCATCCATCCATCCATCCATCCATCCATCCATCCATCCATCCATCATCCATCATCCATCCATCCATCCATCCATCCATCCATCCATCCATCATCCATCCATCCATCCATCCATCATCCATCATCCATCATCCATCCATCATCCATCCATCCATCCATCCATCCATCCATCCATCCATCCATCCATCCATCCATCATCCATCATCCATCCATCCATCCATCCATCCATCCATCCATCCATCCATCCATCCATCATCCATCCATCCATCATCCATCATCCATCCATCATCCATCCATCCATCCATCCATCCATCCATCCATCCATCATCCATCATCCATCCATCCATCCACCCATCCATCCATCCATCCATCCATCCATCCACCCATCCATCCATCCATATTTTGGAGTGAAAGGAAACTGGGTTTTTTGAACTAAGGGGTCAAGAAATGTAATAGTTTGCCAGTCAATGGAAACGCATTTGTATTTCACTAATTTTAAGCAGAGAAACAATTCCATCTCTTTCAAAAACCATCCCCTGTCTACTTGCAAATATCAATGGACTTTATGAAATGGATAGGTTTTGTCTTTTTAATATCAACCCCTAATATATGAGCTCCTAACTGAAGTTTAATGAAGCCATCCCCAAGAGCAGTATCTTTAAGCCAAGTCTCCTGTGGATTCTCCTAACACTCTGGACTGCCTTCATCTGCCCTCTCTCCTCCTCACCTGCTTTTCTCCCTCTGGAAATATTCTGATTTTTATCACACCAGTGCAAACTCTGGGTAACTCCAGTGAACTCCAGGGAAATATATTCCTCGACTTACACCTGCCTAGCCAGCAGAAAATGTAAATTGAGCTGAATAGTATTTAGTTTGCTCATTAAAGGCATTTTCCCCTTTAATTTATAAGAAAAAAAATGAAGTCTAGATTGTATTGCTCATACTCGTCTTCAATAACACCACATTCCTCCAAAGACCCTATTGAAAAAAGCTACTCATACTTTTTCACTGAAAATATATGAGGAGAACTTGGTCTGCAACTAGCAGTGGAGAGAACAAAAAGTATTTCTTTCAACAAAGATAAGCCCTGTATGTCGTTTGAAGGAGGGACAGTAGTGCAGAATTTCAACTGGATTTTGAAACAGCAGTTTGGTTTTTTTTAATATATTTGCAGTTTAAGTGCAAGCTTTTGTCTAAGAAGACAAAAAAGAGATTGCAAATGCTTCTGTCGCTCCTATATTCCAATTAGTTTTGGAGGTGTGAAAGAAAAGAGATTAAAATAATTCCATGTAACATGGAGAGTAAATAACCCCCGAATCTGGAAACTCATCGGTGTGTGCAATGAGGATGGGTGCTGAGTGCAACACATCATTGGAAAAAAAAGTGCACTGAAAAAAGCTGGGGTTGTTTTCCATTTAAATCCATGCCTATTCAAAACAGTCATATCTGAATTTCTAAGAGCATGCAAAATCAGTATGCATTTAAAATAATAAATGCCTTTTTCATCAACTAACAAAACAGAACAGATACAAATGAACCAATCAGGGATTTCAAGTGAGCTATCAGTGTTAGAAAAGCTACTCTGCACATTCAAGTCGAGTCACCACAGAGGAAGAGAAAAAAACGGGGAAATGGGGGGAAATAAATTACTGTGTGCAACTCCATCTGCAAACTGCTTCTCCCGCACTGGTATGTAATAAAACGTGTTGCTAAGATACAAGCTGCTAAAGAAGTTCATTAAAGGACACTTTAAACAAAGCTGCCAGACTCTTTTCCCTTTAAAGACTGCTTATTTGGTTCTGTCCCTTGTGTTTATAATTAGATCCTCTATATGAGAGATTGTGCTCCATTCAAGCCCACTCAGCAAAGAATGTTAATAAAATAATGTAAATAAGGCACTGACTTTGGCTGTATATATTTATGGGCTGCAGAGCTGGTGATAGAAATGCATCTGGACTCCACTTATATTTTTAAATGCAAAATAAATGCTTTTCCAAGTAGTTTCTCCCTAAGCTGGAGAGCAGAAACATTAGCTTCTGCACCCAGCACATTGACCTAACTTTTAGAAAATACTTAAAAGAAAACTGGCTTCTTGCCTAAAGTTTGGAGTTTCTGAGGTGCCTCTCATATAGGCTTTCATGTGTGAGCCTTTGTTTTCTACACTGAAATAAAGTACAAAATTGTTTATGTCTTTCCCCTGGCAATCTTTCTCTTTTTCCATCTGTATACAAGTTCCTAGATGCATGCTATTGATTTGCAGAATTTCCTTCATCTAATATATTCACAAGTAAGTCTGTTTTGTCACATTTTATAGCCAGGAAAGATATGTTATCAAATAGGTCTTTATCTGACCTTATGTAAAATACTTTTAGTCTCTGTAGTAATACTTGCATGGTAGGTGTATTTTGGTTTTTGATTTGGTTGAAGGGAAGAGAATGGGCAAGATGTACTTTGCTTTCAGTCATCGTGGTGAAATGATATCTAAAGAAATCATTTCAGCATTTATCTGTTTGGCACTTAATAACACACAAGATGCATAAATCACAGATGAGAGTCAGTATCAGAGAATCAGTGATTATATAGGAAATGTTACTTATCACTTTATAACCTACATCTCATACTAAATTCTGTACTGCAGTTCCCAGTATGTATATATTTTTAATTACATTTTCAGGCTCATTTACATGCGCATATTGGCTTTCTGCCTGAATGATATCAAAGAGAAAGACCTTATGCTCACACCCAACCACACACACAGACACAGAAGCAAATTTACACACAGAGACATTCAAGTCTGTACATTTCTGAGAATGGAAGCTTCTATCTTCCTTATTCTCAGAAAAGCTTTGCCTCACCAACAAGTCTTTAGGCAATCTTAGCTGATTTGAAGCACTTTAGAAAAACAGCACGTTACAGAAAATGTAGGTTAATCTCTGCTGCATGTCAAAAGTATCAATGATTCTCACTTGACTAAATTATTTGTAATGTAATACACAATTTCACTTTCTGTAACCTTATAAGATTTGTCATCAATAGCTGAGCTGCACAGAAAGGCAATTCCACTCCTTCTCCCCAGATAATAGGTAAGCTACATCACAAGCTACCAACAGGATCAAGCTAAATCAATGTGGAAAATAACTTATACACAATATAGACTTAACTTCTGTTTCAAGGCCAGTTATATGCTTCTCTCAATTAAACACAAGCAATCAAACCAACCTTCAGGTGAACACACTGTTCTGGCCAGAGCTTCAATGCCCAGGCTCTTAAAACTGAATTACAACTCTGAAAATAAGATTGCCTCTCAGAAACCTAAATTAACACCACTCATCTTATCTACAGAGTTCTCAACTACTTATTGTTTTGATTTTACTGCAGCTGCACTTATGGTCAGTTCTCTGGTTTACTTTAATTCAGTCAAAGGACTGTTTTATAGTTTAAATTTGGATATATATTTAAGTTCTCCATGGGTTAAAAAGAGGAAAATACAAGCTCCTATTTCCCAGTCCTCTGTCTATTAACCAGAAAGGTCTGCCTGTACATGTGCAAAAAGCCCTGTGGTACATATTAGATTTCAGTAGACGCTTACTGTTGGCAGTTGCAGGTTGGAGCGAGAACTAAGCCGCATCAGCAATTTCACATGACACTCTGGAAATTGCTGCTGCATAACAATAAGCAGCTGATTCAAAAAAGAGGGGTGGGGGAGAAAACATTTTTCACCAAGTAAATTTTAACTCAAGATGGAAAATTCCAAATAAAAAAGTAGTACCGCCTTAAGTTTCAAAAAAAATAAAATTAGAAAACAATATTAAATATATGTATATTCATAAATATAAGAGAAGTGTGTGATGAGGATTGGATAGACCAAATATGAGTCTATTACACTGAAATAACTGTCTACTTTAATGGCAGAATGACAAATTTGCTTTTCAATTAGTACAATCCTGGGTTTTTTTTGTTCTTCTTTGTTCTTATCTTAAACTTGCAGCCTGTTTTCATGCTTCCCTTACCTCCAACTCCTCTGTGTGTACCAGTTGCCCTCCTTGACATTGTGGTCACACATACACCATTTACCATGGCCTTGTCTAATCAATTTGCAAATTTCTGTCCTTTAACTCTTGCTTAAAAGTTTTGTTGGTGCTTCAGATTTTGTTTTGGGGGCAGAGGGGAGGGGGAGGCATCATTTTATAATCAAATACAAAAATGCTGCACATTTTATCTTTGATTGCAAAAAGAAAGGCATAGAAGGAAAAGTTTAAATTAACTTTGTATGAACATGTCTTCATATGCCCTCATGCTTTCAACTTGAAAATCAAATCTACAATGAGATGAAAAGGGATTTTCTCTATTTGAACATAACAGAAGTGTTTAGACTGATGCAGTATCCCATTGGAAATGTCATTTAAAACCACCACTCAAAACTCTTCTTTAGCATCACACCATGGAAAGAAGACATTCCCCTTTCCTTCCACAGATAAAAGAAGTTTGTGTGCCAGATCCTGAAACAAGATGAGCTGGTTCAAACATCTGCCATGACATACTGTTCTGGATGAGCCACACACATGGCATGAACCAGTGGAGATTTGGTTCCATCAAACCAGAGCTCCTGATAAAGACTCTTGTAGAAGCACTGCCTAACAGCTACCCAAGTGTCTACTCAAAATTAAAAGAAATTCTAACTCCAAGACACAGAGCTCCTATATAGAACTAAAGTTTCTTTTAAAAAGTCTCTCTACTAAAGTATTGTGTACATCTGAACAAATACCTGTTTGCTGCAAGCATAAATTAGATATTTTAGTGTGTAACAGGCAGCAAGTGCTGTTAGTGTAAAACCAGAAATGAAATAAAAAGGTATTGTTGGCATAATTCTTTTTTCTGTATAGACAAAGGCATTGTAAGGAAAAAATTGCTAAATCACAGGGATAATCATCATAGCCAGCTCCTCTAATGAAGCATCATGGGATTACTGGAGTTATTATAAGAGTCATCTTATTGAAGAAATTCAAAGTTAATTGAAATCAATTGTACTGTTCTGACAGCAGGTGTTTAAGTGGGTAAAATATCAAAGTGAACTCTTTAAAATGGTTAGAATGAATGTAACATTCTCTTTTCAACAGTTAGCCCTGCCAAGTGATACACTGTGTAAGTAGAGAAAAGTGTACAGTCAAAGAAAAATGCTGGAATGAAATAGCATTTCCCATGCCAGTCAAGCAGCTACCAAACAAAATGGGGTTCTAACCCCTCTAGTACAAATTTTTGTTACATGAATCTTTATAAGGGCAACATAATGGCAGGCTGAAAGCCGTATTTCCATTCCCCCATGAAAATGTCATTTATTACCCTTTTTCTCCAATAGGACATGGGAATCTCAGTATGCTGTTACTGAAAGCACAAACAGAATGCTAGGATTGTCATTATGCAAACTATATTCCTAAGTTTCTCCTCCAAGGAGCTGAAGGTAAATCCTTCCCTCGTTTTTTCCCTCTTTCTACAGATGGCAAAATGAGCAATACATTGCCACCTGATTCTGCAATTAAAAAAGGGAACTGGAGTTTTCTGGGAACAGGAGCTTTCAGAATTACAATCCAGAACTAATCTTTACTCTGATCCAGTAAATTCATTTTACTCTACAATTGCTCAGGATTCCCAGCAAAGTCAGCAGGACCTCAGTATGCAGAAGAATGGCTGATATTTAATAGCAGCTGTCTTTGTGTTTATAGACTCAGTGCAGTGATAAAACAGTTTAGTACTCCCCTTGGGTGGGAGCCCATCACCCTGACACCCCTGACATCCAACCCAGACATGGATGCAATTCTGCCACAGCAATAGGGAGGGCTGTGCATACCTCGGGTCAGAGTTTGACATCAGGTTCAACTCAATCTGGAAATACCTTTCAGATTTTACCTGACTTTTCACTGAAGCTTATAACCCTTATTTTACCTTAATCATTTTGAAATAATTCAGCCATATGAAATACTGAGCTCTGGCAATATCAATAATTTACTCTTTAACTTATGTAAACAATGCTGCCATTTGCAGGCACAGCCCAGCATGAACATCAACAAACCCAAAAATCCACTTCCTCCTCTTCCCCAAAACAAAGAGACAACATCAGCACAATGAGACATCTTGACCTAAACCATCTCCAACAACTTGCACAAGAACTGTACTTCAATTTTAAGAAGCCTAACACTTTCCAGAAACAGGCTTTGCTGGTGATCACCACAGGCAAAACACAGTCAGTGATTTCATTTCAGATATACTACCCAAAAAAAAACAACCAAAAACCCAAACCAGCAATAACACAGGCTGGGAAAGTCTGCCTGAAACTAATGTTGATTTTCTTCATAGACAGTAAATAATGGTAAAGAAATGAGGCAGCACACAAGTGAATGGCATCATGTCTTTCAGGAAGGCGTATTTTTATTACTGTGCTCCAGGACAGGCTGTCTGAATTCAGAGCTCATCACGGTCAAAAATATAGTGGCCCACACATGTTCATTGTTAAAGACGTGTCTTGCCACCTAACACTTACAGTAAGAAGGAACAAGTAAAAAGGAACTTCTAATGGAGGTTAAAGATTTGCTTATTTTTTTATCCTGATCTATTAATTAATAAGAGTCAACTTTCTAGAATTAAAAGACCCTTAATAACTCCTTAAGGACATAAAGAACAAGAAACACATGCAGCAGAGCACCTCTGGTGTGCTATTAAGGCCAGTGCAGGCTCTTATGATGCCTCTTTTATTTACATATAAATGCTTCTTGCTTTACAATTTAGATAAAAATGTTACTGCTGCTCGGCATGTGCTGCAGATGGAAGGTACAAAACCACTGGACTAACTAATGGAGTCTTCACACATCATATCTCCTTAAAGAAGAGGTAACCCACTCTCAAAGGTGATGACAATTAATCAAAACTACAGCATCTGAAGGATGTATTTGTGACAGAAGTCTAACTTGTCTTTCTGAGTTGGATGCCAAATTAAGAACTGATTGAAGCTCTTACCTTCCAGTAATGAAAATGATGGATCTACAGTACTTCTTTGATGACACTGAAAAATATTAAAACTATGCGAAATTCTATATTTCTCTAACCCACCAACATAAAAGAAACATCGATGACTAGCCAGGGATCCTTAATTAGGATGCAACTTTAAATCCAGCTACACATGAAAGTCTACTTCATAAATTTCCCTCAAAAGTTGAGTTTGTCATTCAATTTTTTTTGTCTTCATTGTAACTTTCAAGAAAAGTACACGTTGCCACAAATGCCATTGTAGCCATCTACAATGAAAAGTGATGGATAGCAGCACTGAGAGATAACAGTCACTCCTGCTATGTTCCTAACAGGTGTAGGTAGGGTTTCTTTGTTTTACTGTTTCATCATTAACATGTGCAGTTAAACTGAAATGCAATTTTAGGGTCTTTTGTATTCAGTGCATGTACAATCAAAGGTATACACTATTGAATTATGAATTAGTTGTGCCTAAACAAGTCTTTGGGGGCATAAAGGAGGAAGGGATGTAAATACATATGTAAAAATAACCTCCCTACTTGAACTGCCTATTTAAATTTACACTGGTGTTTCCATGAAAGTGAGGGCTTCAAACCACCAAAAAGCTCCACCATTAGCCCATCTGTGGTCTCCGTGGTCCTCACTTCTCCTTCTCTATACCCTCAAGGACGCAGAGTTCATTTACAAGCCATTATCTAAGGAGCAACTACTAATTATAGCAAGTCTGCAAAGTTACAGAATGGGTTTGTGACTTGCTCACAAGCTAAGACCTCCAAACTCATTTCATGTGTGACCCGAGAAAGATTTCAGTGTAGACCTCTGGAGGTGGCAGCCTGGAGCACGAGTACACCACACCACCAGCCAGGCTCTTAATTATGAGCTCTTGTTGCAGAGGATGTTGAAAACAGTAAAAGAAATTTAAAGGTTTGCCTAAAAATAGGAGGTTTCCTGCTAGGCCAAATTTTCTGTTTACAGAATTTAGGTATTTTATATTTAATTACTTCATGGTCTATAGATTTATTTACGAGATTATGAGAATGGCAAGTCATAAATATACAAAGATTGTTTACTAGTTAGTTTGGATTATACATAAATATGCTCTGCAAGCTTAGCAAAAGCCATTTTCCCCAAGCTGAATCAGAATGTTCAAACTGAATTTTCAAATGTGTCTCTCTGCTTTATCTAAATTCCAACATGACATATAATAAATAGCTTTTCATTTACTACGATCATAAAAATTTAAACAGCCTTGAAATAGTTGCTACAATATAGGGGGAAATGATGAAATCTATGTTCCAAATACCCACTTAGACAGTAAAACTATTTTGATATTTAAGAAACAACACATTAAGATGCATTGTTGCAGGAAAGGCTTTTACCTTATTAAAAAAAAAAAAACAAACCACAAGGTTCTACCCAATACAGTAGTATTAAGAGTCAAGAACTTGCTGTTTTACACTGCAAAACAAGGACTAACAGCCCTTACATATCATGTAGTGTCAGATTTGCTTTAAAAAAGAAACTATCTGATTTGATTCTATACAGTGATTAAACATCTTTGTGCTCTGCTGAGTAGGGTATTCTCTCCCCTCCCCCCTCCAAAAATGGCATCAAAGCAATCAAAATGGAAATGTTCAGCATGAATGGGGCCCCATCCCCCACCGGCAAACTCCGCAGACTTTTCTCCATGTTAGGAGGAACAAACACCCCTTCCTCACAAAATGGAAGCTTCCACTACTAAACTGAGAGTGCTGACCAATTCTCATAACAATAACCTGGGAGGAAAAGGGTGGCGTGCAGCCATCGCCCGCAGGCACTTTGCAACTTTAACCACAACTCCAGCGAAACAAAACAAAACGCACACATACAAAAAAAACCCCAAACAAACAAACAAGAATTAAACAGAAGGACGGGGGAAAGCAGGGGAGCGGAACACGTGTCCCGTTTGCCCGGGCCGGGAGGGAAGCGGCGGCTTTGGGCTGGCGGGCGCTGTCCCCAGCGCCGGTGCTGAACGGTGCCCGGGGCCGGGAGAGCGGAGCACACGAACCCATCACGGCCGCGACCCGGGGAGTTCAGGGCCGGGATGGAGAGCGGGGCTGGGCCCGGCAGATCTCCCGCTGGCTTTTCCCACTGCCCTTCCCGTGCTGGAAGTGCCGGGAGAGGGGCCGGGGGAGCCGGGCGGGCAGGAAAGGAGAGCGGCGCTGTCCCCCCGCACCAAAACTTTCCTTCGGCAAGAGCAGCGGCCCCGGGCTCACCCCGCACAAAAACAGCCAGCAGAAACTTTGGGAAGGGCGGCGGAGCGGGGAGGGGAAGAAGCAGGGGGGAAGGTTCCTGGTTTGTTTTGTTTCTCTCCTCCGTTTTGTCGGTTTTTTGTTGGTTTTTTTTTTTTCTCCCCCTCTCGCTGGCAGCTGAAACAGGTTAATCTGTTTTTATTCGTATTTTTGGAAGGGGAAGAAAAAAGTGAAAGTGCCTAAGTGAACTCGAATCAAAAGCCAACACGTCAGATCAGACCAAGCGAAGAGAAAGGCAAGTGGGGAGGAAAAGGGGGGGGGGGGGGGGGGAAGAAGAAGAAAAATAAAAAGAAATAAAGTGATCAATAAAAGTCAGTTTTGTAATTAAACACAGAAATGTCTCCAAACGGGGCTCCAGCCTCCTCCTTCCCAACTCTTGTTCTGCACATTACACAGAAGTGCACAAAGTAGCCCAAGACAGGAGAATTTTCCATATTCCTAAAACATGTCGACCAACTCAAAATGGACGCCTTTTTTTCTTCTTACGTTTTAACTACTGCTTATCTTTTTACTACAAGTACTGAAATAATTCTTTCCCCCAGCAAGACATCAGAGAATCCGACCTCATTATGAAAACATGCATTTTCTGACTCTATGCAAAAGAAAATGGATGTTATATCCCCTGCCGCCAGCATTTTTCAGACACTTTTCGGATGTTTAGATAGTGCATCGTAAAAACAAGAAGAAAAACCAAACACAACTGAATCGATCTGTTCCTTACTTGTTTCTCATTAAGAGCTGCTATTCTTGATTGCCTTTCATGGATTTGTTTCTTAAGATCTCCGTTCTGCAAAAACGGCAACAACACGCATATTAAAGGCAAAGTGCAAACTAACCCCTGTAATGAATAAACTTGAGAGCTAGAAATTTTTCAAAGGCAAAAACCATTCCACTGAAGCCGTACAGAAGCATGCATACACAAAACACCCTCCTTAGCAAGAAAGCTCAGTGCAGACTACAAAATGAGATCTCTTACTGATAAAGTTTCTCATCCTGCTGTCCCAGCACAACTGCGCTTATTACGGCAGGGATAAAATACTGAAGAAGAGGAAAAAAAAAAAAAAAAAAAGGATCTGCATTTACCTGTGGATCTTGCTTCATCTGTGCAACTAGTTTCTATAAAAAAAAAAAATCACCCCCAAAAAAAGGAAGAATTAGAAACTGTTTCAAGTTTAATGGATTATTTTAAATGTATGTATGTGTGTGGACGGGGGAGGGAGGGGGGTAAGGAACAAAGAGGCAAGTAAACACTGCGAGTCAGTTTCAAGCAAAGCTCATAAATATTCAAGTCTCGTCCTAATCTCTCCAACACACACACACTCGCACACACACTCTCACACTCACGCACACACACGAGCACCGACTGCAGCGTTGACTCCGCATCTCCGCAACACACACACACACACAGAACTCAGCCAAAGAAGCCCTAAAAGTACTTTGGGGAAGTGCTCGCCATTGCGGCGGGGGGCCGGGGGTCCCCGCCGCGCCCCCCCAAGCCCCCTCCCCTGGTGGCTGCGGCACGAAGGCTCTCGCCGAACATGCAACACCGCTCCTGCGAGCCCCGAGCGGAGGAGAGCACGCCTGGTAGCCTCAGCATTTCATTCTTTTACCTGGTGACATTGGATTTCCACTTTTAACGCCTCCTGCAAGCTGTGTAGCTCCATCCCTGCAACTTGCCAGGCACTTTCCTGCCACTTTCAGATCCGAGTGAAGTTTTGTTTTTTTGTTTGTTTGTTTGGTTTGGTTTTTGGTTTGGTTTTGTTTGGCTTTTTTTTTTTTTCCTGCCTTTCTTTTTTTTCTTTTTTGGCTTTTTTTTGTTTTGGTTTTGATTTTCTCTCTCGCTTTTTGCAACAGACCCGCCAGCCAGCCAGGCAGTCACCCCTCCCTCCGCGGAAAAATGGAAAAAAACAATTTTTAAAAGTAACTAAAAAAAAAAAAAAAAAAAAAAAAAAAAGAAAAAAAAGGAAACCCAGGAAAAATAAATTAAAAAAAAATATTAAAAAGAAAAGGAGTGGCGACAGCAAGAACAACAATACTAAGGCAAAGCGGCAGGACAGCCGGCAGACACAAGTACTCGATGTGCACGGCAAGTTCTTCGCCTCCTCGCTGGGGACACGGACTCATTCCTCACTTTCCGCCGAGCTGGGGGGACCCTCCCCGCGCGCCCCCGCCCGCGCGCCCCCCCGCGCGCCATCCGCGCCCCCGCCCCGCCCCGCGCTCGCCCCGCCGCCCCCCGCCGGCCCCCGCGGCCGCTCCAGCGGGGCCGGGCCGGGAGCGGGAGCCGGAGCCGGGAGCCGGGGGCCGGGAGCCGGGGCCGGGCAGGGACTATATTTCCTGGGAGAGCGTGCGCCGGGATCCGCCACGCGGGGGGGAAGAGAGTTGTGACACGGCGGTGGCGCGCGCGCACGGGTGCCCGGATGAAGCGGGGGGAGCGGGAGAAGGGGGGGGGGGAAAGGGGGGGCCTCTCGCGGCCCCGCGCGTGCGCAGAGTGGCTCCTCCTGCCACCGGCACCGCGACAAAGTGGGGACGAGGGGGCGGGGCCGGGGGGCGGGGCCGGGAGGCGGGGCCAGGGCTCCCCTGGGAATAGCGATATAGGGGTAGGAGGCTATCCCTATAGGGGTATAGGCTATCCCTATAGGGGTATAGGCTATCCCTATAGGGGTATAGGCTATCCCTATAGGGGTAGGAGGCTATCCCTATAGGGGTAGGAGGCTATCCCTATAGGGGTATAGGCTATCCCTATAGGGGTATAGGCTATCCCTATAGGGGTATAGGCTATCCCTATAGGGGTAGGAGGCTATCCCTATAGGGGTAGGAGGCTATCCCTATAGGGGTAGGAGGCTATCCCTATAGGGGTATAGGCTATCCCTATAGGGGTATAGGCTATCCCTATAGGGGTAGGAGGCTATCCCTATAGGGGTAGGAGGCTATCCCTATAGGGGTATAGGCTATCCCTATAGGGGTATAGGCTATCCCTATAGGGGTATAGGCTATCCCTATAGGGGTAGGAGGCTATCCCTATAGGGGTATAGGCTATCCCTATAGGGGTAGGAGGCTATCTCTATAGGGGTATAGGCTATCCCTATAGGGGTATAGGCTATCCCTATAGGGGTAGGAGGCTATCTCTATAGGGGTATAGGCTATCCCTATAGGGGTATAGGCTATCCCTATAGGGGTATAGGCTATCCCTATAGGGGTAGGAGGCTATCCCTATAGGGGTATAGGCTATCCCTATAGGGGTATAGGCTATCCCTATAGGGGTAGGAGGCTATCCTTATAGGGGTATAGGCTATCCCTATAGGGGTATAGGCTATCCCTATAGGGGTATAGGCTATCCCTATAGGGGTATAGGCTATCCCTATAGGGGTAGGAGGCTATCCCTATAGGGGTAGGAGGCTATCCCTATAGGGGTAGGAGAGCGGGATAGGAGTTAGAGACAGGAGAGAGGGATGGGAATAGGGCTGGGGAGAAGGAGAGAGAGAGGGTTAGAGGACAGGGACACGGACAGGGATAGCTGAGAGGAAAAGGGAAGGAGACAGGGATAGGCACGGGGGATACAGAGAGGGACAGGAACAGAGATAGGAGCAGGGACAAATAGAGCGATGAGGATAGGGACAGGCAGGGACTGCTACAGGGGTAAGGATAGGGACAAGGGAAGGGAAAGAACGGGAGAGAGGACAGGGAGTTTGGCACCCTTTCCTGCCCGCCCCGAGCGTGTCCCCTGGGGCCTGCCCTGGCGTGAGGGAGGGGATCCCCCCCGCTCCACAGACCTTCGGTAGCCGCTGGCTCTGCCCGGCCCGAGCCTGGCCGCACGGGGGGAGCAGCCGCTGGCTCTCCCCGGCCCGAGCCTGGCCGCACGGGGGGAGCAGCCGCTGGTTCTGCCCTGCCCGAGCCTGGCCGCACGGGGGGAGCAGCCGCTGGTTCTGCCCTGCCCGAGCCTGGCCGCACGGGGGGAGCAGCCGCTGGCTCTCCCCGGCCATGCCCGAGCCTGGCCGCACGGGGGGAGCAGGTGCTGGCTCTGCCCTGCCCGAGCCTGGCCGCACGGGGGGAGCGGCCGCTGGCTCTGCCCTGCCCGAGCCTGGCCGCACGGGGGGAACAGGCGATGGCTCTGCCCTGCCCTGCCCGAGCCTGGCCGCACGGGGGGAGCAGCCGGAGCAGCCGCTGGTTCTCCCCTGCCCGAGCCTGGCCGCACGGGGGGAACAGGTGCTGGTTCTCCCCTGCCCGAGCCTGGCCGCACGGGGGGAGCAGCCGGGGCAGCCAAACCTCGCTCCGGCCCCCCCATCCCGTGAGGGGCCGTGCTCGCCCCAGGGAACCCCCCCAGCCGCCCGGTCTCGGCTATCCCGAGGATCCCGGCTGGAGTCAGCTGCTGCAGGCAGAGATCCAGGCACTGGAGGGTCACAGGGCAGCGCATTCAGTTTATGCGGGTCCTCACTCACTCCCATCTACCTGCTGTACTCCACTGCTGCTGTCCTCGCACCCTAAAGTGGGATGCTAAACTTGAGACGCATAAAAAAAGGGGAAATCTAACTAGGGGAGGTAAAGTCTTCTGGCAGATGAGATACTTTCAGATCCACAGCACAAACGGGGTTGTTCGTAGTAGCTGAAAGAGGAAGGGATGGGAGTGTGGGACATTTGGATACGGGACCAAATGAATCTGCTGCTAAGGGATGGAGACACGGAGCCTCTGACTTTATTTAGTTAATAAATAACAGCAGTGATACTTTAAACTGGCACTGACTCAAGCAGATGCTCCAGTCATGTCGTGCGAGTCACCCTGCAGCACAGATGTGCTCCAGATGATGTGTGGACAGAAACACATCACTTCGATGTCACTTCTCTTCCATGACTGTGCGACAAGGCTCCAGGTCCTATAGACAGACCCCGCCTGATGCAGCACCAAGCCAGCTGCCAACTATTTAAAAATAGATTCAAACAAGCTGCATGAATGTCTATGAAGTCAGTGTTTCACCATGCAGCTGCAGTATTTTCCATGCAGTGATGGGAGCTGTGCAATTAGATTTACTGTTGTCTCGATGCATGGCCAGAATAGAATTGGAAGTCAAAAACAATGCTCAGAATAATTTTATTGATGACAGTCAAAATTTAGGGCACCTTTTAGCAAGCAGTTAGTTGATGGAGTGCTAGGGACCAGAGCTTGGCTGTATAAATACTCCCACTCCTGCACCAATTGAATACTGATATTTTATTTAATCTGCACTAAAACAAAGCTGAAACTCAGCCTAAATCATTAGTCAGTATTTAAAACACCACTGTGCTACAGTTGTGCTCAGATACCAATTTTAATAACTAAGTTCATCTCAAAACTATTTAAAGACACCAATATCTACCAAAACAAATTTACATCAACTATACTCTTAAAACTGGTTTGAGATATAATGTGTTGTGAGTCCAAAACAATGTACATAATTTCCATTAAACTTCTCAGACATATTCTGTTCAAGCACAGCACAACTTTTTACACTAAAATAATTTGAAGATTCATGCTGAAATATTCTTAACCTGCCAAAATTAGGGGTAAAGTCCAAACAGAAATTTCCTGTTAACCTTACAATGAAATAAATTATTTTGGAAGAGCCTTATTTGCATTAGTAAGATTTGTTAAGGTAATGGGTTACACTTACAGCACTTGTTTGTGCTGGCACTCTGCTTGAATAGGTGAAAGTAAGGCATTTCGTTCTTTGTCTCAAGAAGTCAGTTTGTTTTCCATAGTGTACTTGATGTCTGGATTTAAAATATCAAAGGTATTTTTAACTGTCAAACAATAAAATGGCTTAGCTGATGGGGACTTTTAAAATCTAAATTCTACTCACATTTGTAAAGACAAATAAGTCAATCCTGCAGATACTGATAAGTATGAAAATTTTTCACTATCAAAACAATGTTACTTCTCATGTGTTCTGTACAAAGGTATTTTGTAGCATTATATACAAAAAAATAGCAGGGCCACATAATTTTGTAAATTGTGAATTGTGAAGGTTACCTTTGTAACCTCTGGTCATAGCAGAGCAAAACTTCTGTGAGTTCAGCTTTCAACTAAAACTGATCAAACTAATAAAGTATTGTTTCTTTACCTGTTAGTCGTTAATTCATTGACATTATGCTGGTTGGTTTGTATTAATGCATATTCCATTGATAGAGCAAAGACACTTTTTCTTACCATTATAAAATAGTCACTTGCTGACCAGAACAAAACTAGTGATTCCTGTAGGCCTGACTTCCTGCAAAGATGTGTTTGGGTTCATGAACTAGACAATTTGCCTTTAACTGCAAGGATGAGGATTATTGTGTCATCCTCCCCACAGCACTGGGGAACAGGAAAGGTTTAGAAATTTATTTAATCTGCCCACCATTCAAAAATCAGTTTATACATCTTCAGTGCTACTATGGTGGGCCACAAATTTTAATAAAAATATAAATTATCAATTATAACCCATAATGAAGTTCACTGCTTTTCATTTCTCATTTTCTAGAGAAGTTGTGTGAAATACATTAATTTGACAAATACATTTATGTGATAACATTATGCAGTCACCTAGGAAAATGGTCCTATTCCTCTGCATTAGGAACAGCTACAGTTTAGCTGGGAAATGCAAATTGAAATTTTTTTTTTTTTTTGAGAATCAAGTCAATTTGAGACTTGTAAGTTACACACATGAAAACAAAGAGTAGACAAATTCACTATCCTTCCTTCCTTCCTTCCTTCCTTCCTTCCTTCCTTCCTTCCTTCCTTCCTTCCTTCCTTCCTTCCTTCCTTCCTTCCTTCCTTCCTTCCTTCCTTCCTTCCTTCCTTCCTTCCTTCCTTCCTTCCTTCCTTCCTTCCTTCCTTCCTTCCTTCCTTCCTTCCTTCCTTCCTTCCGCCACTTCCGCCACTTCCGCCACTTCCGCCACTTCCGCCACTTCCTTCCTGCCTTCCTGCCTTCCTTCCTGCCTGCCTTCCTTCCTGCCTTCCTCCCTCCCTCTCTCGTTTTTGGGGTTCTACACTCTGTTTTGAGGTTCCAGGCCCAATTTTTTGGGTTCTCATCTCAAAATTTTTGGGGTTCCAGGCCCAAATTTTTGGGGTTCCTACCCTAACCCTTCTCATCCCAAACTTTTTGGTCTTCCTGGCCAGAATTTTTGGGGATTTTATCCCAAATTTTGGGGGTTTTTATCTTCAATTTTTGAGGATCCAGGCCCAAATTTTTGGGGTTTTTATTTCCAGTGTTTTGGGTTCCAGGCACAATTTTTTGGGGTTCTCATCACAAATTTTTGGGGTTCCAGGGCCAAATTTTTGGGGTTCCTACCCTAACCCTTCTCATCCCAAATTTTTTGGCGTTCCAGGCCCAAATTTTTGGTGTTCTCATCCCAAATTTTTGTGGTTTCAGGCCCAAATTTTTGGGGTTCCAGGCCCAAATTTTTGGGGTTCCAGGCTCAAAGTTTTGGCTTCCTACCCTAACCCTTCTCATCCCAAAGTTTTGGGCTTTTAGACGCAGAATTTTTGAGGTTACATACTCCGTTTTTTTGGTTCTAGACTCTGAGTTCGGGGGTTCCAGACACAGAATTTTGGGGTTCTAGACTCAAGTTCTAGGGTTCTAGATCGGGTTCTAGATCGGGTTCTAGATCAGGTTCTAGATCGGTTCTAGATCGGGTTCTAGGGTTCTAGATCGGGTTCTAGATCGGGTTCTGGATCGGGTTCTGGATCGGGTTCTGGATCGGGTTCTCGGGTTCTTGATCGGGTTTCGGGGTTCTAAACTATATAATTTTGGGGGGGTTCAGGGCCAAATTTTTTGGGGGTTCCAGGCCTAAATTTTTTGGGTTTTATCTTAAATTTTTGGGGTTCCAGGCATCCCAAATTTTTGCGGTTCCAGGCCCAAATTTTTGGGGTTCCAGGCCCAAATTTTTGGGGTCCCTACCCTAACCCTTCTCTTCCCAATTTTTTTTCTGGGGTTCCAGGCCCAAATTTTTGGGTTTTTTATCTTCAATTTTTGGGGTTCCAGGCCCAAATTTTTGGGGTTCTCTACCCTAACCCTTCTCTTCCCAAATTTTTGGGGTTCCAGGCATCCCAAATTTTTGGGGTTCCTACCCTAACGCTATTCATCCCAAATTTTTGGGGTTCCAGGCCCAAATTTTTGGGTTCCTACCCTGACCCTCATCATCCCAAATTTTGGGGGTTCTCATCCCAAATTTTTGGTGTTCTTGGCCCAAATTTTTGGGGTTCCAGGCCCAAATTTTTGGGTTCCTACCCTAACCCTTCTCATCCCAAATTTTCAAGGTTCCAGGTTCAAATTTTTGGGGTTCCAGGCCCAAAGTTTTGGCTTCCTACCCTAAGCCTTCTCATCCCAAATTTTTTGGGTTCCAGGCATAAGCTTTTAGGGTTCCAGGCTGAAGTTTTTGGGGTTCCTACCCTAACCCTTCTCATCCCAAATTTTTGGGGCTCCCATCCCAGATTTTGAGGTTCTCATCCCAAATTGGATGCCCCCAAAGCCCTTGGAGCTGCCGTTCCCAGCGGCGCGAGCTTGGGAAGCTCGGCCTGAGCACAAAGGCATGGATACAGCCCCGGGAATGCCATCAGGATCCCGGGAAAATGGGGAGAGGAGACAGGAAAAGGGAATCGGGGACCCTGGGACAGAGGGAAAGGGATGAGGGAACGGGAGAGGGGATGGGAAGAGATTCCTGCTGTAACCGGGGGGAAATCCATTGAAATTCCCTCTGAAATGGGGGAAATCAGTGAAATTCCCACCGAAATGGGGGAAATCCATTGAAATTCCCAGTGAAACAGGGGAAATCAGTGAAATTCCCACTGAAATGGGGAAAATCCAGAGAAATTCCCACTGAAACAGGGGAAATCCATTGAAATTCCCTCTGAAATGGGGGAAATCAGTGAAATTCCCAGTGAAACAGGGGAAATCCAGAGAAATTCCTCCCAGCATTTGGACATCGCTTCTTTGGACTTCCAAAAATTCCCCGAAAAGCCCAGCGGGGTTTGGGATCTCGGGCTGTGCCGGGCGCAGGGAGGAGGAATTCCCGGGATTGCTCCAGGTAGGATCCAGCTGATTTCCAGCTGCCACCGCTGGAATCCCAAATCCTGGGAATTCCAGGGATCCCGGCCCTTTCCCACCCCGTAAATCCCGGGATTTGCAGCTGGGCTGTGCCCGCAGCTGGGGCCGGATCCCAGGAATCGGGAGATTCCCTCTGGAATTCGGCTCCAATTCCCTCAGCTCCAGCCCGGGAGTGGGAAAAGGGAGGAAAAACTTCCCAAATCCATGAAATCCGCGGGAGAGGATGGAAACCTCCAAAGCGATGACGCCACCGGCCTGGAAGAGCTCAGCCTCCCCTGTGTCCCACCCCCGGGGTTAACTAATTAATTAATTGGATTAATTACCCGGATTAATCACAGCTGAGGCAGCGCTGGGACCGATCCCGTTTTTCACCTGGAAAATCCATCCCTGCCTTTATCCCAGCACCGCTTGGGGGGGAGGAAAATTTCTTTTCCAGCCCGGAAAATTCCATATTTTTCCCATGGAATTGGGGTTTTTCCCTGCCCTGCTGGGGGCTCCTGTCCCCCCCAGAGGGTGCCCGGGATTTGGATGTTTTTCCCCAAGAAAATTCCCAAGATTTTCCCTGAATTCCCAGCTCAGGGAGCCACCAGGCCTCGGACAGATGTTTTCCATAAATAACCAAACAAGGAGCGCACGGCAACAGGGAAAGCAGATCCAATTAGGCCGGAGGAATTCTCTGGAAAAGGGCTGCGCTTTCATTATCAAAATACCAGATTTTACCTCTGGATTCCAGGTTGTTTTTCCCAGAAAGAACCCGGCAGGGAGCGCGTCCCTCTCTCCCTAAATCCCGGCCCAACCTCCTCATCCCAAACCCGCAGAAAAGAGATCAGGAACAACTGAGCCAAAAAAAATAAACAAAATAAAAGAAGGGAGAAAAGGCTTTTGCCAAGGGGAGGGGAAAAGCTCCGGAATTCGCTGGATTTCCTTCCTTCCTTCCTTCCTTCCTTCCTTCCTTCCTTCCTTCCTTCCTTCCTTCCTTCCTTCCTTCCTTCCTTCCTTCCTTCCTTCCTTCCTTCCTTCCTTCCTTCCTTCCTTCCTTCCTTCCTTCCTTCCTTCCTTCCTTCCTTCCTTCCTTCCTTCCTTCCTTCCTTCCTTCCTTCCTTCCTCCCTTCCTCCCTCCCTCCCTCCCTCCCTCCCTCCCTCCCCTCCCTCCCTCCCTCCCTCCCTCCCTCCCTCCCTCCCTCCCCTCCCTCCTCCCTCCCTCATTGTGTCAAAGTGTAAAAGATTCAGAAAAGAAACCACGTTCTCCTCCAAGTGAATCACTCGGATTTGCAATGCTTCAACCCTTCCAGGATGTGCACTCATACTTGTGCCCCATTGAGTCCTTGAAAATGGACTGCTCATGTCCTTTGAGAAAAGAATCCTGTCTCGTCTGAACATCACTTATTCCCAGGCATTTCACATTAATGAAGAATTTAACAGAATATTGAAGTTCTTGTTAACTTTTCTCCTTTTCTGACTCCTTCCTCAGAAATGAGCAGTCCATCCCTTCCAGCATCACTTTCCAGAGCATTCCTTCATCTCATTTTCAGGCAGGAGGTAATGAGTCAAACTGATTCTACAGAATGTTTTTCTGAACAGTTCATCTCCCTTGGCCACCTGGGAAAACATGGGCAGACTGATAGACAAACCTGGCTGAAAGTAACAGTAACAGAAAAAATGTCTCATGCTTAGGACCCAAGGTTTCCCAAACTGTCGAGGAGTTTAAGAAGCCTCTTTCAAACAAGAGTTATGCATATGAATCTCTTCAGCATTTTGGAAAATATTTAAGCTTTTTAATAAGGAAAGGTAGGAAAGAATAAGCTGCTATCAGCCCAAGCCTGATTCACAATTCAACCACACTGTTATGGAAGAGGTAGGTACCTGTGCCACTAATGTATTCACCAAATAAGTCATCTGCCATGAGGAACTCTGTGTTTGTCCTACTACTCTAAAACCCAGGCCTGGCTCTGGCAGAGGCCACAGACTTTCTGTTCCCTATCACATCTCCTTATGGTCAAGTGAAGAAGAATTGACACCTGTCACCTTAGCTTCATCATAATTGATTCAGCTGCCTCATGCCACATTTTGCTCTTACACAAAGTTCATGCACATCTGTTCCCAAAGTTTTGTTCTCCCATGAGGTATTTAACCCAAACCCATTTTTGCTCTGAAGAAAAATATTAAATTAATTTCTGTGGCAGAAAGCAACAGGGCCTTTGTAGTGCAATGAACAGACAGTGACCCAGCAGGGAGCAAAAGGAACATTACAATGAAGCCTCCACATCTCTCTGGTTCTATGCAAAGTTCCTAGCAATACTGAGACATATTTCCACAGGACAGTTAAATTTCTGCTGAATGGGATGAAAAGATGAAGCAGCCCATTTCACTGTATTCAGCAGGCTCCTGCACACAGAAGTCCTGCTTAACATTTCTGCTGAACAAAGCCCTAGGGCAGAAAATATATTGAACTCCCGTAGTGGGGTCCCAGTAATGGCTTTCTGAAACTATATCAATTTGTATCATTTGCAGAGCACAGATATTTAATATGGTTTTAATTACAGAAGCCTTCTAGATATTGTATTTCTTTTCTCTCTTCATCCCATCCTCTTTTTCAATTTTGTTGTTGCTGCTGTTGTCCTCCACTTCCAGCCTCACTGTCTTGACTCAGTCCCCAGAATCCTTTTATCACTCTGCTTTGAAGAAGAGAATTGAATTTCTTTTGTACATTGAGGTGAATTTGTAAATAACACTTGCTCAAACAAATTTTGCTCCAAGGATCACTCTGGGAATATATTCAGATCAATACCATTCCTGTTAATATCGCTGGAAAGCAACATTGCAGAGCACCACAGAGTGAGGCTGTGGGAATATCATCTTCAAAAGAGGGGATCTGAGAAAGTGAAATGAGAAGTGTTGAGCAACAGGATATTGTTCATGCAGTCCATGCACTCATTCTCTGGAGCAGGGTACACTAATTATCTCCTGCTATTGAAGCAGCATACACATAGGCTCCCCAGTATGACAACTGTGCTGGGAGCTGTGCAAGCTGAGGTTTAAAAAAATTGAATAACGAAATGAAATGAAATGAAATGAAATGAAATGAAATGAAATGAAATGAAATGAAATGAAATGAAATGAAATGCTTATGATAGAAAGTCTCCATGTTCAATGCAATTATTGGTTGTGTCTTACTTAACATGCAATCGTGGGGAACAGCTCCAAAGAATATTAAAAAGTACATTCTGAGTTCTCGTGGGTTTTTTCTCTTCTTTAAATAAACATAGTGAGGTTTCTTAAATAATCCTCTCTGCACTAAGCATAAGTGCAATGAGAGATGTGCAAAGACAAAACACAACAGGCCATCAGAAAAATAGATTAAATCCTTGTGTGAGTGAGGCTTTCTCTCCTGACCACCAACATTCTAGTAATGCAATAAAGTGTTCTCACTTCACTTGTGAACTCTCTCCCAAAAAATGGTAAAAAAAAAGGCTTTTGAGTGCTTTACAAAAGTTTCCAGGGCTGTCAAAATAAAGGAGGGAGATGGACACTGAGTATATCAACACTGTGCTTGTGCTCCTTCCCCAGGTGAACACAGAAAATTCTCAGGTGTAGTGGTGTCTCCCATGGGAGATCCTGTGTCCCAGCCATGGCCACACTGCCTCAGTCAGAACAAGAAGACTGAGTAACACACAGCCCAAAAATGGATGCAAATCTCCAAGCTACAGCTCATGCAAGTTAGCCAAAAGTCTGCTGCTGTCTTGATACTCTTCCTCTTTTCCACACTAAATTTCCAGCCTCAATGCTCTCCCTCTTTTTTTCTGGGCTAAACATCAGCCTCCCTGTCCTTGCCCAAGTTAAATACTAGGTGAGTTGTGTAAGGATGCCAAACAATTCATCTTCTTTGTTCTATGGTGCTTGTTTTACTCTCTTGATGCCTCTGCAGAAACCTTTTTTATAATTGGCCCATTCTTGCAAGACTAGCATTTGACTTGCTTTTCAAATGCCCTTTGCTTGGGACTTAAATCCCCTTCCAGTCCTTTTATCTATGGGCCAAAACTCACAAACATATCCCAAGCATAGGACAAAAGCAGAATCCAAGGGCGAACAAAGGAAGCCCAAATTTACTTTGAGAAACAGCTAATGATATTTTTTATTCAGTCTCATGACTAGCCAGGAACAGGCTGACTCATGACATTTGAGTGCCCTGGCTCAGCAATCCTGAATTGCTGTTGGAACATCTGTGTCCTCTAGTCCTCATGCTTCTTCATCTCACCCTTGGCTATTTTGCATTGCTGGGGAAATACATGATAACAAAAGTTAAAGGTGAAAAATAATTAAAAATAACCTGGACCTAAATAACATGACTTGGAAAGGTGTCTTCTTCCTGGCTTCTGTTCCTAAAGGTTTACCTTCAAATTCCCAGTTGCAAATATATACTGTAAAAACATATCACAAAAATAAATGTGATCTTATTAAAAGGGCTTGTCCAGCTACCTTCTGTCCTCACTTTCCCTCAGAGATTAGTCACTTTAGGATCACTTTGCAGCTGGGATCTAAGTTTTCCCTTCCTTGATTCTACAGGACATGGGTCTTTTGCTTCTATTTCTTAATTTTTGTCAGTATGTTATGATGTCAGTGATACAATGTTCTGTGTTAATCTTTTTTTCTTTACTTTTTTTTATGTTAGGCTCTGAAACATGACTGACTTTGCTGAAAGCATTCTACACTCCTTTGCTCAAATGCCATATGAAATTACAAAATGTATTTGCCATTAACAATATTTTTGCATGTACCTGATGTAAAACATCTTCAGTTATTGATTCAAATGTTATACCTAAAACACTAAGAGGAATCCAGCAGTAATCTTCAGCAGAATAGCAACCAGACATCTTGCTTCATGTCTGGGCATCTGTTTTACAGTATGAAATACCATCAGTTTTGAGACAGGATTCTGCAGCCAACAAGAAAGATGAGAGACACTATGTACAAGGGCCTGGAGTGACAGAACAAGGAAAAATGGCTTAATACTGAGAGAAAGTAGGGTGAGTTTACATATTCCCTGTGAGGGTGGTCAGGCCCTGGCACAGAGTGCCCAGAGCAGCTGTGGCTGCCCCATCCCTGGAAGTGTCCAAGGCCAGGCTGGATAGTGCTTGGAGCAACCTGGGCTAGTAGAATGTGTCTCTGCCCATGGCAGGAGATGGGATAAGAAGAGGTTTAAGGTCCCTTCCAACCCAAACCATTTCAGGATTCTGTGATGATTCTATATAATGACAAAAAATGTTGATAAAATGCTTGCAGAACTAGAGACAAATTCAGTACAGACAGGATAAGAGGAGCAATGTTTTCACTGGACACAAATTTAAAGGAAAAAACTGATATTTGAGCCCAACGTTCAACATCATAGCTGTTCCAAAAAAATCTCTCCCAAGTAGAGGCTTCAGTGAATTGGGCGAGTCATCCATTGTTTTCCAGTTTAAAATCAATGGGCTTCAAAAAATCTGAGTTCTGCAATTCCCTGCTGCACCAATGTTTGTCATAGAATCATTCCTATTTCCTCTTACTGTATTTAGCAGAGCAACTAGCTCCCAACATCTACTAAAAATACTGCCTCCTCATTGACCTCCTCACTCCCCGGTTTAGCTGCAATCAGAGGTTCTGCTGGGGAAGAATCCTCAGGTCTCCCTCACTCATCATCGGTCATGACCATGAGAGGGGGGCTTTTATGTTGCAGCTGTGACCATCACTTTTCCAGCACCTGTCTTTCTTACAATATGCACACTCACTAATGTTACCAAGTCTCCCAGGGGAGCTTGAGGTAAGTTGCCCATGCCCTCACCCCATTTCTTTCCCCAGGGGCACTATTCCTTTGAAAATTCCTTCCACAACTGCAACTATTTTGTGTTTAGTTGTTTCTCGCTGTTTTTCTCTATTCTGATAAACTCTCAAAGCAACATCTAACTGCTCCCCTAAATCACAGTAGTCTTGTCCCTCAGCCTTTTGTAATTTTCTTCTAATATCATCTGAGGATTGTCCCACAAATATAGGGGTTAATTGATTTTTTCCTTTCTATGCTTCAGGATTGATATTAGTATATTTTTGAGATGTTTCTTTTAGGTGATTTAAAAATTCGATAGGCAATTCCTTACGATCTTGCTTAATTTTTGAATAATTTTCGTATTTTGATAGTCTTTGATATGGCATGTCTAAATCCTTACAGTATCCTTTGTTGATATCTATTTAATCTCTTTCTAAACATGGCCACATTAGGATCCTGCTTGGAATCCACAGTGGGAAAATTAATATCTAATATACCCATCAAGTTACCAGTCAAAATTTGCTCTTCCACAAAACCTCCTACTGGTTTCAGCAACTCTTTCTGTACTATCTGTATATCAAACAACATTTCTAACATAAGTATCTATATCCTTCCAGTCTGGATCCTGAGTTTTAATCATCATTTCAAAGGCTTTTTTCTGGGTCATATTAGTAGGTGCCAGCCATTGACTTCCAATTATTAAGGTATTATTAAGAACTTTTGCTGTGATTGGACTATCCATACCTACCCCCTGACGGAGGGGAACTGTTATCACAACTCTGTGTTTAGCTCTAAGTTCCCCTGTAATTGGACTAAAACCCACTGTTCAGTCTTCAGCATCCAGTGTCCTTTTTACCTGGCTGCTCCTTGACCCCCACTTTTGAATAAGTGCAGTATCATTGTTTTGCATAACTTCCACTTTGTCAGCCTTGCAGAGCTGAGCTGCCATCCTGCTTGTGTTTTGCATGACTTCTCTTTACCTAAGTTATTTATTTTTTTATTTACTTTATTTATTTTTCCAAGGCCATGCTGTTCTGTTCAACTGTCCTTGATAAGAATAAAATGTTGTTCTGTTAATTTATCTTTATAAAGTGATGTCTTGGGGTGATTTTTTTGATGATATTTTACTCCTTAATAATCTGCTTTATGCCCAGAAATGTCTATAGTATTTTTAAGATGAACCAGGGAGCAAGGCCAGACCCTGGAAACCTGTACAATCTCCTTCTCTCCAGCAAGTCGGCAGCTACATGGATTGTTACTTCACTGCCATTTTACGGGATTAATTTCCACCAATTTAGGCAAGTAGCGTCTGGGTATTTTGGGTTTTTTTTCTCCTCCTGGTCTGAAGGCTTTTCACCAGCAAATCCTTTTGGCAGTTTTTTTTTTTTGTTTTGTTTTCTCTCCAGCCTGGGGAGCCTCTGGGGCAGCTACAGCTGGTTTGAACCCTGGAAAGACCAAGCCAGTAAAGGAAGGGACATTAAACCCACCAACTTAACCGGCTGTGAGGAGAAGACCCAAGCCAGAAATCCAACAGGTTCCCAGCTGCTTTGTGAATTCTGTTCTCCTTCTCTCACAAAAAAAGGTAGTTGCCATCTTTGCCTCTTGGCCACGAAGTGAGATAGTGGTGGGGTGTAAGGTTCAATTTTATTTTTTTCCTGTGCTTTGTGGGTGTCTTGCTTTTGTTAATAAACAGTTCCACTTTTCTTTCACTTTCATCCCCTGGTATCTATTTCTCTCATTGTCAGAAGAAAAGGGAATTATTGAAGCCCTCTCTCTCTAAAGAAAAACACTCAGAGTGTTTTTCTCCTAGAATGTGTCTTCAAACTGAGACAAGTCAGTAAAATACTGTCCTTATACAATCAATGGACCAAAGAAGTATAAAGATGGCCACCATAAGTTCCTCTAGGAACTGGATACAGCCTTTACACTATAATGTAAGAAACTTCTCTTCTATAGATTTCCATAGCCCTTCTAGGACCATATTTCCCACTCTCTCTTATCCACAGCCCAAGCAATGTACTTCAGGCGTTCCTATTGTTGCCTTTTTCCCAATGTGGAAATGAAACTCAAGATAATTTTAGTAAGGAGGTAATATAAAAGAGGATCTTTATTTGAAGGCCTTGAGAAGCAGTTATGGAATGATGTCCATGAAAGCCCACCCCGTACCCCCCCAGGAGTGAGTACCTTTTTATAGGTTTTAGGAAATTAGCATAATTGATAAAAAGCACCAATTAGGAGGACAAGTGGTGATGCAATTCCCCCCCAGGTTAAGCCCCTTCTCAGGAGTCCCCTCCTCGGTACTGGTTGTACTTTGTCCATGAAAATGTATCTCAAAGAGCTGTTCTCAGCCTTGAATCCAGGAAGAACCAAGAATGGACAGGGGTCTTGTATCTCCCAGGGCTTGTAGCTCTGGAATTTGTTTTTTCTTTCTGCCTAGGGAAAGGCCATGGAAGAATATTGGGAAAACTAGCTACTAATACAATAGGCTATAGAGCTACAAATATGTGAAAAGAATACAGAGAACATACAAAATACAAAAAGACAAAACCCAAATGGCATCACTATTATTCCCACCAAATTGTTACCACAGAATGACCTTTGCTGCTGGTGGCAGTGGGATCACACAGACAACTTTGCCCCTTTCTCTAAGGGTGATAGAACTTCATTGCACCTACACTGCTGAGAAACACCAAACTTGCTGCTTACACGTGTAGCAATGTTTTCCCTCAAATATCTGTTATTGAGAAGAAAGACATTTCAAATAGGAGCTGTAAGAGTGACAGCCTCAAATAAACTTCAGTGATGGGAGAAGTATCATCTTTACACAGTGTCGTGGTTTTAAAACTAGTAACTAAAAAATTACTTATTTTTTGCTGTGAGATATGGATTAGAATAAGAGCAAAACAGGTTTAAAACTTAAAAGGACCTGCCAACAGAAATAGGTGCCAATCCCATATTACCACGCAGGGGGGAATATTTCAAATCATCAAGTTGTTTAACTTTGTGTGGATCGGGAGTCCTATACAACAGAACAGCCATGTTTCCAGTTAAAATACTTTATAGGAATTCCTCAGAAACCTTCCAAGCAACTGCACAAACATAAAATATATCAATGGGGAAATGCCTGGAATCCCATTAAGTGACGCTGGAAAACTCCTTATTCAAAGAGCATTTTGCAAATGGACTTTTCCTTCAGCACTGTGTCTTACAATAAATAAGCGTTGACAGAAAAAGCAATTAAAAAGCTACACTTCTGGAATAACAAAATGTGCAAACAACGGAGAAAATATTGAAATATTTTAAGTATTTAAAATTTAAACTAAATTTTAAAAAATAAATTTAAATTACATTTAAATTAATTTAAAAATAATTTAAATAAAATTTTAAAAAATCAAATAAAAACGCATTTTTAAAGAGAATACATTTTTATTTTCCTGCTTCTTACATTTCAGCATGATAGCAGTACTGGAGTTTCCAGGCTCTTTTCAGCAAACTCCACGTGAAGTGCCTCAGCCTGGGTAAGAGCAGCCTCATCCCTTCGGCGGCCGTGCTGATGCAATCACTGAAAAGTGACCTTTTCAGCTCAAATCGAGTGTGTCTTGGCAGGGCAGCGCTGGATTCTTGTTCTCTGCCCCCCACTGGGACAAAATCAGCATCTTTATTTTCAGCATTTAGGCCGAAAAGGGCTGTGTAGAGCCCTTTGTCTCCGGGTGCCTTCCACCCTGTGGTGAAGGTGTTTGCCCTGATCATCCCAAGCAGCACCGGGCCGCAGGTTTCTGGAGCACGCTTTCCTACAGGTCTAGTGCACACACCAGCGCACTGCTTATAGCTAACACCCTGATTGTGATTAATTAGAACAAGTAATTAAAAATTAACGAGAAAAGTGAGCCAGTGGCAGGGAAGAGGAAGGAGGGCTGCACAGCAGGACAGCCCGTGACAACTCAGGGCACGGCAGCCCCTCAGCCGCCCTGAGGCGCCTCCCATGTTGGAAATGACGAATTATGCAATTTAGAACCAGCGAACATTAATCTGATAAAAACATATAAACAAGTGAGAAAGCTTTTTTATCAGCTTCTGGGTGGAGGCCAAAATTTTGTCGGGCGCGCAGAGAAGGGTCCTGGCCAAGGGTAAAGTAATGCCTGAGTAAAAGCCGACGTTAGGGTTTTATCTCTCCCGACGATCTCCAGACGGTTTGCTGAGAGCGCGGCTCGCGCCGGAAGTCACGTGACCCGCGCGCTGCGCACACCCCGCCCCGCTGCCCCCGCCGGGCGCACGCGCGGTGCGGGCGGGCCCGAGACGGCGGCGGACGCGGTGCTCCCGCTCTGGGCCCAGCGAGCCCCGTCCCCCTGCGGACACACCGGGGGCGGCCGGGCCCGGCGGCATCGGGCATTGTGGGGCCACAGTGGGGGATGCTGAGCGCGCCCCGGGGCCGTGCAGCCTGCGAGGAAACCCCGCCTCCCGCGCGCCTCGGCGTCGGCCCCACTGCGCAGCGCGGAGAGAAGCTCCCGCCCGAGCGAGTGAGTCCCGCGGCTCCCACACGCGGGGGGCGCGAGGGGTGGTCGGAGACGAGCGGCACCCGCGAACGGGGTGTGCGGGCTGCGCATGGAGGGAGCGGCACCCGCGAACGGGGTGTGCGGGGTGCGGGTGGAGGGAGCGGCACCCGCGAACGGGGTGTGCGGGGTGCGGATGGAGGGAGCGGCACCCGCGAACGGGGTGTGCGGGCTGCGCATGGAGGGAGCGGCACCCGCGAACGGGGTGTACGGATGGAGGGAGCGGCACCCGCGAACCGGGTGTGCGGATGGAGGGAGCGGCACCCGCGAACGGGGTGTGCGGGCTGCGCATGGAGGGAGCGGCGCGGCAGCGGGGTTTTGGGGGCACCGCAGCGGTGCCGATTCACAGGGTTCGGAACGCACGGATGGTTGTGTGGGGTGCGCGGGGAACACGCGGTGTCCCCGGGACCGAGCCGGGAGTCAAAGCGGAACGGCAGCTCCGCGGGGACGGCGGCGTGGGGTCGCCTCGGCGGCATCCGGCTTCCGCTTCCTCCCGCCGGCACCCGCAGCGACACCGCCGGGGCCCGGCACCCGGCTCCGGCCCCTCGGTGTTCCGGTGATGCTGCACACCTCCAGCTAAGCCTCGCTTGGGAACGGCTGCCTTAAGTAGGGCAGAGAAACTCCTGGGCGGATCTCCGTAGATCGGCAGAGTATCTGGGTTATTTTTAAACAAGAGCAGGTTGTTAATGGAACAAGAGTTAGACTGGATATCAGGAAAAGATACCAGAGGGTGTCGGGCACTGAACAGGCTCCCAGGAATGGTCATGGCCCCGAGGCTGCCAGAGCTCCAGGAGCGTTTGGACAGCGCTCTCAGGGATGCTCAGGGTGGGATTGTTGGGGTGTCTGTGCAGGGCCAGGAGTTGGACTGGATGATCCCTGTGGGTCCCTTCCAATTGAGGATATTCTGTCATTCTTTGATATGTTTCTCAAAATACTTCTATCTCAGCCTGTTCAGAACATGTGCTCCTAAAACTTGGTGAAGTTTGTGAGCACCAACCTGATGTAGGTTTGTGTTGGTTCTTGTTTCACGGGGATAGACTGCATTTCAGGTTCTCCGTTAGATTAATGTATTTTAGATCCTCTACAGTACTCTCGAAGCGAAATTGTGTAAACATAGGTGGGTGCAGAGAACCTGGAGCCCAGGTTGACAAGGTTATCCCTCTTTTGGTGTGGGACAGATTTATTTAATGTGCTCTTTCAGTAACTCAAATACTTTATGTAATTATCAAACTAATAAATTTAAATAATTTTATAGTATATACATAATGTGAATATATGCACAAAAATATACAGAATACTTCTATTTATTATAAATTAAAGTTAAAGTGTATTACATAATATAATACATTCTATATAAAAAGAAAGTATTGAAACAAAAATTTAAATAAAATGACTTCAAAATAACTTATTTTTTAGCTTTTCAATGGATTAGATTGAAATAGTCTCCCAGGGATCAAGCAAGGATGTCTACTTTTAGGACAGTGTGGATTAGGGCATTTAAACATGTATACACAGGCCAATCTTTGTCCCTCAACTTCTAGAAGCCCTAGTAACTTGACCTTATTTGTGATGTGTGTCAGACAAAATTCAGGACATGGGTGTGTGATCTCCCAAGACTGCTGTGCTGCTGGATTTACTGTTCTATAACATTTCAACATATAAACAAGATATCATGTAACAATGTATTGTTACAATTTCTGGCTTTGAAATTCAGCTATTTGTGCATTTTTTTTTTCTTTTTTTCTGGGCAGGTCTTAATCACAAACCAAAGAGGGTTTTTGGAAGAGTTTTAATTTTTGTGCTTGCTTAAGATTTAAATTGCAACAAAACCACATATTTCCTTTGGAAAGTTTTCATACTTAGTGAATATATCAGAAGATATAACCATTGTTAGTAAAAACCCCTCTTTTTTCATGTAAAATTCCAGTAGTGTGATTGCTTGCCAGGTTTTTTAGATTGAATCCAGCTACTATGTTTTCTTTCTTTGGTTTTGTACACAGCTCATAAGTTGTACTTTAGTAAAATGGAACTCAGAACAGTTACAGACCTTCCTTCTGCAATGCTGATTTTGCTTTACATCACAGAGATAACCAGAAACTTGATGATTTGTCTGCTTACAGTAATTGCTCTAAAATTCATGGCATGTCTTGTGTATCCTTTGTAGGAAAGTTAATCTCATTTATTCATAATTTTTTTTCAAATTAGTAATTGCCTACCAATCCAACTTTTAAAGGGGAGCATTGTCTTCAGTCTTAACCAAGCTCTCTGATCAGTTGATTCAGTGGATCCTCATTAGTATTTATTTTAGATGTGATAAAGCAACTTACTTTTTTCTTGCTGCTCACATGAGTATCCTGAGGTGGCAATGTAGACTGGAATGTTTTAACCTCAGCTTTGGGGTTTTTGTAGCCCTTCAGAATGAGAATATATGAGTTATAGTTCTGAAAGGAATTTTCCAGCTGCTGATTTATCCCATAACCGAACTGTACACTTCTGTTGTTACTTTAATTTAAAATAGAGTATGGCTGATTACCACAACTTTAATCTCAAGTGCCACTGAGTGTTTTTGCCACAACATTTGGTTTTCAGTTGTCATTCCAGTCTTGACCCGCTTCTACATGAACTGCAATTCCTGTATTTTTGTTCTAAGAATACAAATTGAAGATCATTGCTACTTAGAATTTAATTTCTGTGCAATTCTTTCTAGGATTTCTTGTTTCTTCCACACAGGTGTAGAAAAATGGCAAAGAGAATTGCAGAGAAGGAACTGACTGACCGAAACTGGGACCAAGAAGATGAAGCTGAGGAGGTAAATAAAATACACATTAGTTCCCCCACTACGCACCCCTGCAGGTAGTAGAGTAGCTCTTTACACTTGCTGTGTATCTTGTGCATGAAACCTACAGTAGAACTGGTTAAAAGTGTAGTAATTAAAGATAATTTTATAGAAGTGCATTTTTGAAAATTATTTTTATAAAGCTTCCAGTCATGCAGACCATATTGCAAAGCAGCTTTTAAGAGTTAAAATTACATCAGTAGTTCTGAGGAAAGGAACTTCATGTTTCTAGAGGGAAGCTTGTTAAAATGCAATTGGAGTCTTCATATATGTGATAGATATTTATTGAATTGACAGGAAAAGCAGATTTGATTTCTGATGATAAATGCTCTGTATGTCTCCAGTATTTTTTTTTTGAGGATCAGTAATTTTAGCTGAATGTCCCCACACAGCCAACAGAATTAGGCAAATAGTTCAAGTGGTATGTTTCATTTGATTGTAAAAAGAGATTTTCACCTTTAATGTTTCACACTTCCTTATGGCTCATGTTTAAACAAACTGGTTTAGTTTTTTCTGTCTAAAAGTATTCAATGCTTAGGTCTATAAATGTAAGAAAGAAAGCTGACTCTTCCAGGAATTTGAATATAAAAAAACTTAATTTCCTCATTTATTGCAGGGTAGTACTGAGCCATTAGCTTTCTTAGCCAGTGTTTGAACTACAGCAGAATGCTGGAGGTTGCCTTAGGGCCCACATCTCCATATATTTGCTCCAAACTGTGGGTTACTGACAGATTCCCTTCAGCAGAAAGAACATAGAGCTGTGTTTTAAAAAAGCAAAGCAAAACTTAGATTATTTGTTGTAATAAAACAGAGATAGCACAAAGAGAAATGTAGTGCAGAGCCAGAAAGAGTTTTCCAAGTATCAGCCAACATTCAGGTAGCTGGCAAGCTCGTGACAGTGCTGTATTTTTGGAGTGGGTTGGTTTTTAACTTCTTCCCTTGTTTGTTTGGTAGCAGTGTTAGAATTGTGTTCAAAACCTGATCTTGGCTGTCCCTTCATGTTGTGCTTTTCAAGTATTCCACTAATGATTCCATAACTTCCTCTTAAAGGTGGGAACATTCTCTGTGGCAAGTGAAGAAGTCCTGAAGAACAGAGCTATTAAAAAAGCAAAGCGCCGAAATGTTGGGTCAGAGGTAATGTAGTCGCTTAACATGAATGCTGGAGTTTTACTCACTTACAAAATACAACATCATGCTCAAGTTTTTACTTCCTTGGGCTGAATAAATTTATCATTTTGACTCAACAGCTTATATGTGCACATGAATTTTGGCTGTACTGCTCCATGCTAAGAATAAGGCTAAGGCAAATAAAAGGGGAATAGTAGTTTGACTGGGTAAAGAGGGTGTTCATGCATATTTTTGAAGTAAAAATAAAGAGTGTTTCAGACACAATGTCATTTGCAAATGGGTAAAACTGATTTTTTGCAGAGATGGAAGTATGGAAATGCAAAGTTATTAGTTATCCATACTGGAGGGCTGGGGGATGTCTCAGAAGCTATATTAGTAAACACACAAATACTAAGCTGCTCTGAGAATGAAAAACATTTCTTTTGTGAAGAAGGCTGCTACTTCTTTTTTCTCCCTCCCTGTTAAGAACTTTAGTGCCATCTGCTCTTTGCAGTTAACAAATTGAAAATTGAATGGAGGTTGGCCTTTGTTACAGGTTTAGTCCCTGTGAAAGCATCAACCCAGTCCAGCCAAATTGTTGTCCTTTCAGAAGTCCTTGACAAATGCTTTGTTATATATATATATATATATATATATATATATATATATATATATATATATATATTTACCAGATATGCTTTGAACAGGACATGCATCATGTTAGAAATAACCCTGGAGCTATTACACAGATTGCTTTAGGATTGGATGGGACTCAGCAGAGTTAGGAGCTAGACAGTCTTCTCCTTATGCTTTTGATTTTCCACCTGTAGTCCAAGCACTGTAAATGAGGAAGCTCTCTTAGCCCACTGATGCCTTGAGTAGTGTTAGCCACAAATGTGGTAGAGGATACAGTTAAATAAAGGATTGTACTGAAAAGAGATGATGCAAGACAGATTACAACTTGAGCAGGACAGATTCAGGGGCAAATGGAATAGCAAAAGGGACCACATGGGTTGTAGAAGTAGTCAGGAGACTGGGAGCAAGCTGTTAAGAGCTTGTAGAAGCTGGTGTACTTTAACCCCAGCTGACAACTAAGGACCATGCAGCCCCTCACTCTTCCTCCTAGTGGGATGAAGAGGAGAATCAGACAAAAGAATAGAACCTCTGCATTGAGGTAAGAGCAGTTTAATGATCGAAACAGAATGATGATGATGATGATGACGACGATAAGGGAACCAACAAAAAGAGAAAGAAATAAATCCCAAGGAAGATCATTGATGCACAGGACAGTTGCTCACTACCCACTGACCTCACCCCATCCCCAAGCAGCAATTAGCTGCTCCCAGCCACCCCTCCTCTCCCAGTTTCTATGCTGGCCATGACATTCTGTGTTCAGGTCACTGTCCTGGCCGTGCTCCCTCTCAGCTCCTTGTGTCCTATTGCTGGCAGAGCACAAGACCCTGAGAAGTCCTTGATTGCAGTGAGCACTGCTCAGCGCTAACTAAAACATCCTTGTGTCACCAACATCCTTCTCACCCTGAATCCAAACCACACCACTGTGCCAGCTGCTAGGGAGAAAATTAACTTTATCCCAGCCAAAACCAGGACAGCAGGCTGGACAAAGTCTAAAACGCAGAAGAAATGACATAACAGCTGAAGTTGTGTGAGAAACCTGTGAAATATCTGTGAAAAGGTAAACTTGAAACTTACTGATGTTCCTGCATGGAGCAAGCAGAATGCTGCAGTGAAAAGACAGCAGTTTAACTGGAAAATCTAGAGAGAAAGGTGGGACTGATCAGATCAGAGAGATCAGAGAGAAGCACAATAAAAATGCCTCCCTAGGAATAAGCAGAGGACTGGAAAAGATAGCGCAAAAGGAAGCAAAGAGACCCATAACCATAAGGTCAGATACTGGAATACAGCCTAAAATTGACAAGCTTTGCCATTTCTTCAATGGCAAAAGCAGATGAAACTCAGAAGCAGTTCTCCTCTGATGGTTTTCCAGGGATACTGAAAGTTCACTTCCAGTAGTAAAAGGTCATTACCTTCAAAGACTTAAAAGTTGCAGTGCTTTATTTGCATGTTAATCATACTTTGTCTTTTAGAAACATGTAAGAAATGATATCCTAAAACAATACGGTTGCAAAGACAGTGATCAGAACTGGGTAATGAAAAGGTTGCAGAGATAGATATTTTGTGGTCAGGTACAATCTCTTTGCATCTTCCATCAGTCATACTGGAATTTTGGGGTAAATCACAAGAGGTTTCATAGGTGACTCCAGAGTGATGAGTGGATGAAAGTATTGGGCTCTTAATTGCCATTGTAAATGCTAAAAGTTGTTGAAAATAAACCTGGAATTGCAAAATCCTATGTAATTATTTAAAGAAAACTAGATGCTGTGAATGTCTAATAGCTAGTCAAACAAATCCACAGCTCCAAACAACTTCCATGTGTCCATTTCTTAGACCCAGTTTATTTTCATACCAAACATCTGAGTCTTTTAAGAACAGTAGCAGTGTGTGTCAAGAGGAAGCTGTTAATTTTGTTTGCATAGCTGACACAGTAATGCATGGAATTACATGCTGAACTAGGGCAATACAAACCGAGAATATCAGGAATATTAAATGGGGATGGGATTTGTGTGGAGATGTATGTAACTGGTTGTCTCTCTTTTTTTCTCTCCTCAGTCTGAAAGTGGAGGAGCTTTTAAAGGGTTCAAAGGCTTTGTAGTGCCTTCTGGAAAAGGAGGAGGTGGCTTCAGTGGATTTGGGAATGGTGCAGGAATAAAGCCTTTGGAAGGGCTGTCCAATGGCAGCAGTAGTGTCTCTAGTACTCCTTCTTTCAGCAGTTTGAAGAGCACCTCTGAAACACAATCAGCATTTGGTAAGTTTTAAATAAGCATACATATTTATCAATACCTTCAGTCATAAAATCTGTGGGGTTATTTTAGTAATGGAAAAACAAATTTAGACCATCTTGTAGTTGTGTTTTAAGGTTTTGAGTCTTTATATCTCTTTGTAAGATTTCTTAATATTTTAGAGTGCTGGAGGGACAAGTTTTCACATGCATGCAATTTAAAGAGGTGGCAACTAAATTCATGTTTCTAATACTGGAGGTAAAAGTTTTCTAGGCACAGATGGAAGGCACTGTCATAAGGCAGTCTGTAAAAGGTATAAAGCATCTGGTAACATGTCCCAGTTATTTGAATTTAAATAAAAAATATATGCTGCATAGCTAAAGTCTTCATCTTTTTCCTTTGTACATCTGATGCTGCAGGCAGACTTACTCAAAATTTATCTGTTACAGTTATACCTACATTTTTAAGACATTTGAAATACTTTGGCAAATTGAGCTCTCATGATCTGGAATTCCCTGAGGAATATTAATTCTCTCCTTTTCTGCTGGAGGTGCAGAAATGTAATCCTGCCAACACAGAATTTTGGAGTCACCATGCCATAGAGTAGAAATGCTGGAGTTTGAAGTTTAGAGTAACTTTGATTTCAGTGAGCTTGAATAAATTAAGGGAATCTGAAATATTCAATGAGAATTTTTCTATTTTGCTTCTTAGGGTTTTTTATACAGAAGTGCTCAAAAGCTTGTAAAATTATGGGCTAGTGCACTCAGGGTGGTTTAAGGCACAAATGGCAAGAGATAAATTTAGTATTTTGATTTAATAAGTGTTACAGCTTGCTAAAGTTGTTAGATTTTTGTAAGATTTTGAAGGTTTTGGCAATATATAAGACACGTAATTTTTTAAAGTTCTGTACAAGATGTCTTTGGAATTTTTTTTTATACACCAGTGTGCTCCATCTACTTTGTCTATTCCTGACTTGTCTAAATTAAAACTTGGGTCTCGTCCCTGGCATGGCAGTACCTGGGGCACAGTGTGGTGACCTAAAAGAAGGAGCTCAGCTGAGTAACAATGAAGTGATTTGATTAAGAAGTATTGAGCATGTTAGTTAGGCTTTTAAGTGACCTGTGCTTTCTGGGGAAAAAAGGGGTTCTAAGCCACATTCCTCACTAGGTCAGCAAAGCATCCATGTTGTTTTGTTGTGTTATTTTTTTAAACCAGAGCTTATAAACCAAATGAGTTAAGTTGGATATCAGGAAAAGGCTCTTCCCCTGGAGGGTGCTTGGGCACTGAACAGGCTTCCCAGGGAATGGTCACAGCCCCAAGGCTGCCAGAGCTCCAGGAGTATTTGGACAGTGCTCACAGACACAGGATGGGATTGTTGGGATGTCCTGGGCAAGGCCAGGAGCTGGACTTGATGGTGCTGGTGGGTCCCTCCCAGCTCAGGGTATTCTATAATTCTGTGATTTTTCTTGTAACAGGATCCCCAACGTCCAATGGTCCCACTGCTGCTGTGTTTGCTGAGAAGAAGGCTGTGAGCCCACGAGCCAAAGGTGGCAGCCAGCCCTGCTCGTCCGGCAGCGCCTCGAGCGCGGCACACGGCTCCGGCACCTACCACAAACAGCTGGCTGCTCTCAACTGCTCTGTTCGTGACTGGATAGTGAAGCATGTGAACAGCAACCCCCTGTGTGACCTGACCCCCATCTTCAGGGACTATGAGCAGTATTTGGCGAGCATTGAACAGCAGCACGGAGGTGGCAGTGACAGCGGCTCCGAGAGCGAAAGCAGCAAGACCCCTGGCCCGCGGGCTGTTCCTGTGTTTGGCAGTTCAAAGCTCCAGCAAGGCTCCACATTTTTGTTTAACAGCAAAACTGAGGATACCTCAGACAGAAAACCTGAAGCTGCATCAGAAAAAAGAGACACATTGTTAGGAGCTACATCAACTGTCTCGTTTAATTTTGGCAAGAGTGTTGACAGTCCTGTTTTGGGTTCCCTTGGTTCAGGAACACTTAGTAGTTTCTCATTTTCTCCTGGGAATTCAGGTTTGTTTGGAAAAGATGCAAACCAGGCTAAGTCTGTCACTGCAGCATCCACCAGTTTATTAGAAGCTCAGACAGACAGTGGCAATAATGATGACAAAGGTAAATTCTGTGTATTTCTATTTGTAGTTATTTTAATGGTCAGCTGTGAGTGTATGTGACATATGAATACTAAAAAATATGCAATATTAAGTTCATTGAGATGATGGCATGGTGTAGTGTCAGAGGAGGTTTAGGCTGGGTATCAGGGAAAGGTTCTTCCCCCAGAGGATGCCCAGGCACTGAACAGGCTCCTCAGGGAATGTTCAAGGTCCCAAGGCTGCCAGAGCTCCAGGAGCATTTGGACAGCGCTCTCAAGCACAGGGTGGGATTATTGGGGTGTTCTGGGCAGGGCCAGGAGTTGGACTGGATGATCCTGGTGGCTCCTTCCCAACTCAGGAAATTCTATATTCTGTGATCATTCTTGAATCTGAAAGTGCAGAGTTATACCCCTAACTGGGAGAACCCAGCCTTATTTAAGCAACACCAAAAGTATGTGCTTATCAAGACTTCCATACTTCTGTCAGATTTATTTATAATTTATTTATAAATTTATATAAATATACGTTTTATAAATTTATTTATAATTTATTTATGACATTATATATTATATATAATATATAATATAATCATTTATCTGAGGACAGGACTTAAATTGATGAAATTTAAAGCAGCTGGTATGTTCACCTTGGAGCATGGATTTCTCAATCCCACTACTTTTCCTAGCAGGTTTTTCAAGCAATTCCTGAAGTAAAAAGTGTGAGATACAGAGCAATTTAGTCCATTTTACTTAATTGATTGTAAGGCCAACAAAGTTACATAGTACCTGACAGCTTTACTCTGCTCTTTGCATGTGCTGATAGAAATCCTGGTAGCTGAGGGACTGGAAAGGCATAATCTGCTACTCTCATCTGTTATTCTGCAGCTAATTCCCTTCCCCCAAATTAAACCTGGGTCTTGGAAAGTATTTATTGTGCTTTACTTGAACCCATTTGTGGAGCATACTCTTTGAGATGGGAAAGCTGTACCTGTTCAAACAGAAGGTTTTGACTTACTAAGCTTTATATTGTTTGGTATGGATTGGGTATTTTCATCCCACTTAAACGGAAGGTGAGGATGAAGTTGCTTTAAGAGCTGAATGAAAAGCAAGTAACGCTTTTTTTCTGTAGCTAAAGCTGCTGCAAAGTACACATGGACTGAAAGGTGTTCTGGCTGTCACTGACTGGCCACATGTGTCCATGTCAACCATGGTGGGCATAAGGGACTTACAATATAGTGCCAAAATCTGTGCTCATGTTAACATTAAAACATTTTATTTAAAGGAGGAGAAGAGGAGGAAGAAGAGCCACCAAAAGTCATTGTTAATGAAATAAAAGAAGATGATGCTTTCTACTCAAAGAAGTAAGTGACTTTAACTTGGAAAATAAAATTAATACCTGCATATTGCTGTTCTTCACCACTGCAGCACATAATTCATGACATGTTCCTGACTTCCTAATTAATAAAGCTTGTTAGGAATCCATATAGAATATGAACTTGTAAAAAAAAATTAATTACAGGCAGGGGTGTGTAAGATCATACTAAAATTCTTCTATATCTTGGACACAGCTCTAGTAGTTTGTGTTGTATATCTGATCAGCTTTTTTACAAGTGAAGATGTTTCTGCCTACAGATTTTGTACAGTTATATTCAGGACCTTGGGTCGTTACCACAGAAATCATATCCAGTACTGCTGGAAAATCCACCAGGTGGCTTTGCATAGCTTTGCATTTTCAGTTGGAAAATGTTGATTATTATTATATAAAGGAGTGAACAAGTTGTGCTTTTAAGCTCAAAATGAAGCTAGCTCTACTAGAAGCAGTTTTTTAAAGCATGTTCAGTAGTCCAAATAATTGTGTATCTGATTGACACTCAGCACAGAATTTGTCCTGTTACAAAAAGCCATTAGCTTTATCTGAAAGAAGGTGTGTGTGCTACTTGATTAAAATGGCTTTAGGTTTATTAGAGCTTCATTTAAAAAATGTTTATAAATTGTACATTAAAGTCCTGTTATAACTTCAGAATGATACAGCAGGTTCTTATGGCTTTCTAATTAGTGCTTTTTAAAAGTAGCCTACGTTTATTGCTCCTCACAGACCCTGAGTACAGGTTGCTGTGCCTTTTACTTTTCCCTGAAAGTAATACATTTATCATTTCAATACTAAAAGAAATAATTCACTTCCTTTTTGGTCTGCAAGTGCTGTCAGTTAGCACACAAAACAAGGTCAAGAATAATATTGATTTAGGTTACTCACAGCATGTTAAATCCTGATTACTGTTACTGCAAGTCAGATGGTTACATCTCTCTGGGAGATATCTTTGTATTTCATCTCTACATGGCTGCACAAACAAGGATTTGTTATTAATTTTTTTTCTCCACAGGTGCAAACTGTTTTACAAAAAAGATAATGAATTTAAAGAAAAAGGTGTAGGAACATTACATTTAAAACCAGCAGGAAATGAAAAAACTCAACTCTTAGTACGAGCAGATACCAATTTAGGTAAGTACATTTATCCCAGTAACAAGTCTTTACGTCAAAATTCCTTGCTAAGCAGGATTTTTTTGGTCTTTTTTACACAGCATTAACAGATAAAATTAGTGAAAACCTTCCTACTTTTTTTTTCCTAAATCATTTACAATACTGACAAGCACATGTAGTGAGCATTACAGAAGAGAGCACATGAAGCAGGGCATGAAGTAAAAGGTTATGGTGTAAGTTTGGGGGTACAAAGTACCTGTTTTACCCTCGTTTGTCCAGGTTAACCGCTGTCTGTATCAAAATGTTTTGCTTCTGCATATGAGCTGGTGGTCAGAATGAGTAACCTGGCATAAACTAAGCACTGGGAATGGATTCCAAATTTGCTGCTTCTCCCTTGTCCCCTTCCCTTTTTCCTCTGTGTCCCTACTATAATTTGATATTTGGGTTCCTCCATTTAAAAAAGGAGGATGCAGTATTTGTAGAGATTTTCTCATTTCTAATGAGGACAAATCTGAGAACAATGGCCATGATCAGATGCTTAGGGAAGAAGAAGACAAGCATACATGATGTTTGTGAATTGCCTTCCTTCCAAACACCACCCTAAATCTCAATACTAACATTGTATTGCAGTAAAAGTAATTACTAATTGTAAATAAAAATTACTAACTGTAATTTTTCCCCCTCCTCAAATGCAGGAAATATACTGTTGAATGTTCTAATCCCACCTAAGATGCCATGTACAAGAACCGGAAAGAACAATGTTCTTATAGTTTGTGTTCCTAATCCACCCATCGATGAGAAGAATCCAGCTGTTCCTGTCACTATGCTAATAAGAGTGAAAACAAGTGAGGATGCAGATGAGTTGCACAAAATTTTACTGGAGAAAAAGGAGGCTTAAATAAGTTGCAGTCCGTAATTTGAGGAATTAATGCCAAACTGCTGCTGCTCTTTTTTTTCTTCCCTAACTTCACTTGAACATTTAATTCTTTACTCTGATATTAAGAACTGTTACAGGAATTTGGAAAAATTATGTGAGGAAAAGCTAAACTAGCTAATAAAAGCTTTAATAGAACACAAGTGTTGGATTGTGCTCCGTCATTTTCAGTATCTAAATGCAGGACCCTCTTCTGGATAAAGCACATGGATATAAATCCAAGCATATGTTTTTAGTACCAGTCGACCAAATGGACAGAAATCTGAGTATAAAAACATGGTACCAGAGCTTCCTCACAGACTGTAATATAATGCAACCACCTCCTGTTTTGGGAAGGGAGGATGTTCAAGTTTACCTGTTGCAGCTGTTTCTAGACTGCAGAACTTTAATTGGTCTGTTGTATTCTGGTGAGACTGACCTTTTAGACTCAGTGAAGTACTGCATCCCACCAGTGATGATCTCCATTGTGCTGGGTCTGTACCTGCTTTCAGGACTCAGAGACTGCAGATATTTAAAAGAGAATTTGCTTGTGGAGTCTTGTTGACAGTAGTTCCTGCAGAGGAGCTGTCAGTTCTGTTCTTGCTGGAGCAGCAAGCGAATGATGTGCAATACAGTACAAGCAGACAACTGGAGGACAGTTTTGTCTTGGACACTCTGGCATTCCCTGGCTTCTGACAGGTCAGAGGCAAAGGATTGCACTTCCACGTGCTCCTTCCGAGGTGTTTGTCCCTAGTCCTGCAGCCCAGCTGAGGCAGAGCTGGACGTGGTGCACTGGCCCTGCTGCTGGTACTTTGCTGAAGAGAGCTCTTCCCACCAACAAACTTCAGGACTTTTAAAGACCTTTCTGTTTCCTGTGGCCCTTGCCAGGAGACACATGCACAAGGGTGTGTGTCAGATGTATTTTTCCATGTGATAAAACCATTAAGTAAAGCAGCAGAGTGCAGCTTTGGCAGAAGCTTTCTGTTGCATGTGGAGAGCATGGGGTAATCTGTAAACATAGTTTTCAGCTATGATAAAATTAACCAGGTGGCAATAATTTGGGGATCAGAACATTCATTCTGGTCTCAGTTTCCCTCTCAACTTTGTCAGACTGTGTTTGGTGGTTTAATCCTTTTATTTTTTTCAAATGTTTGCTGGAAACTCCTTCCCTAGTAACTTTTTCTACTTTGCTTCCAACTCTGGGACTTCTCCAAGAGCTTGATGTTAATATGAAACTTGAACTGCTCTCAGATGTGTTGCACTGACCAGCTCTGGCAAGATGGAACAAATGCTGTTTTGCCTCTGGCTAATGTGACACAGAGGAAAAACCCCTTTCCTTAAATATAGTCAGTGTGAGACAATTCATACAGGGAACCTGGAAATCCAGCACAGTGGCATCCTGTGGGCAGGGAACAAGGAATAATAGCATTTGATAAGGTGCAGCACATCTCACCTGCACCCCTGCTCTGGGGGGGAGCAAATGGCTGCCTCTAGGCCTAATTCACTGCACAATTCAGGTTATGGCCTTTTTCCCCCCCCTCTTCATTAAAAGGAGGAAAATCTTGATTTTATCTATATCCCTGTTTACCAAAGTTCGAAAACAAAGGCCTTTGCTCGCATTTCAGCCACGCTTAGTGTACAAAAATTGCATTTTTAATACTGGAGTGTGAAGAGAGCTTAGATGCCATTTGAGTTATTTGAAAAATAAACTGGTGCCTTTTGGGGTTTCTTTTTGCATCTGGCTAAGTACTTAAACCATTAAAAGTCAGTGACATTGCTTTCCTCAAAATAAGATACTTTTTTTGAAAAATGTCTTGCTGCTACCTAAATTGGAGGCCCAAAGCTGACAGAGGATGTCTAAATGTGTATGAATGAAAAGCAGAACATTGCCTAAGAGTTTAGTCCAGGCTCTGGTTCAAGGGCTCAGTTAATTTTGCATTTGTCTTTTGACTGTAGTGTCTTAACCCTGTCTCTGTTCAGAAAGGTTTATAGACAGAGCTCTGGTTGTACATCTCATAAACAACAGCTCTGTCTGTAAAAGCTTGACCTTGTCTTTGCTTACTTCCAAAAGCTCATGGATTTGGAACTGTTCCTTTATTCTTAGAAACGTGGACCAACACACTGAACTTAATTAATACTTCTTTCCTTATGCTTTGCCTCTGAAGAGGGCTCGTTGTGGGGTTTTGCACACATGGATGTGGCCCAATTCTGACAGAACATCTCTGGCCTGTTTCCAAACAGGGCACAGAGGGAATGGAAAAATAAGTAGAAGAATAATAAATTGTGTTGGAAAGAATTAAACCTTACCTTAGCCATTGTAGCAAGTAACACCTGAATTCTTCTGTGCATGTATTTAATCAGTAAAGCGAGGGGAAGCTAAAAAATTGGGATGTTACCTTCATTAGAATGTTAAATATATGCATAAACATACAATTTTGAACATTTTATGTGGGGAAAATTGCCTCTAAAAGAACAGGGAAGAATTTCCCTGCAAAGCAGATTTTAATCAATTCATGGTGACCATGCCATTATGTGGACTACGAAGCAGGAAAAGTCAGTTGCACACTGACAAACTTGGTGCTCAGGTATAAAGCACAGCCCTTTTCCAGCACTGTTAGAAATTTTGATGATGCTTCAGTTTCTATTTAAGAAATACTAAAATATAGAAATGCTGTAAAAGGCCAGAGATTGTTACATAGAAATAAAGGCCTTAAATGAAAAAGCAAATTTCATGGAGAGCACAGACATCAGGGTACTGCTGCCTTCATAACAAACTGGCACATGCTAGCCAAGGAAAGAATTCTGATCAGCATTTCACAGCAAGGAGGCTTTCTTGTGTCTTGTTGGTAGTGTATTGAACAGCTGGATAACAGATACCTGATATTAAAGATGCAAGTTCCTGCCCCAATTTGCATTAATGCCTTCACTGTTCCAGCTGTATGTAGATGTGGGAGTGTCTTAGCTATTCTTCCTCTTCTAATTTTGAAGTTTCAGCTGGAAAATAAACATCTTTGCTTCTTTTAATTCTCAGAATAATTTCTAAGGGAGATTATTACAGTTGGCTTGAATTTAATTTTAAATTATATTAAATTGCAATATGCAAGGTTTAGTTTTTTGGGGGGTCCTTTGGGGATTTTTTGTTTGGGTTTTTTTGTTTTGGGTTTTTTTTGTGTCTTTTTTTTTTGGCTGGTTGGGGTTTTTTTTTTTTTTGTAATGTATTCAAAATTATCTATTTGGGAGGGCAACACTGTGTTTCTTTAGTCCCTTTTGATTGATGGATGTCAAAGTTTAAATTAAATTTACAGTTCAAATGAACATACTGTAGAACATAAAGCAGTCAGGAGGTTTGCTTTGCTATTAAAATTGAAGTTCAGCTCCCTTTGCAGCACTGTAACATTTAAACTGTTGTTAAAGACTTTATTTCTGATGCCTTAACTTATTTGCATTTGATAAAATTTTGTAGCTGGTGCCTGTGTGCAAAAATTAACTGACATTAAACAATTTAAAGTGGCATGAGCTAGTCTAAACCCAATGAAGATGCTGAATGTGATGATTTGTTAGTTGTTAGTAGATTTCAAAATGCTCTGAATTTTTCAGTGCATACTTAAGTTTTACATAAAGTGTATGTTAATGTTTTCATTAGTTCTGATACACTGAGGACATGTACAAAAATCCATGGAAAATGTGAATAAATGAATGGAAGATTCATTTGTCTTGTGTGAATCATTATGAGTGCATAACATCACATTAATAAAATGAATTTTACAACCAGTTGCTTGCAGGTGAACTCCTGCCTGGAAAATCCTGCTACTAAAAGAAGGAATGTCCTGCCCTCCCCATTCCTGACTTGGAAACCTGGAGCCAGTCCAGCAAAACCTTTCCTCCTTGCCAGGTCAGTGAGCTGAGCCAGCTTGGAGCAAGGAGCTGGCTGGGAGGACAGAGGCACCTGTACTGCCAGAGAGACTGACCTCAAAACCCTCCACATGAATATTAAAAGGATTTAGAAGCCACATAATCTAACATTTGTTCAAGGAGTGTTTAACTAATTTAGTCAGAAAAATCCTCTGAAGGTTTCTTCTACTGTGAAATGTTAGTCACAAAAATCAAGTGGAGAGGGAGGATTCAGAGCCTTGCATGGCTTTAAATCAAGGCAGATCCCTGCCAGTACACACAATTCAAGGCAGCACAGATATAAATACAATCTCATTTTTGTGACAATGCACAAACCTGCATTGAAGTTCTTCCTGAATCAATCAGCAAGAAACCATTCCAGCCATCAGCCCTCACTATTATACACTGCACAAACATAAATATTCATCAAGTTTAGAACAAACCACAGATCAGTTTAGAAGGGCTGTTCTAAAGGCAAGAATGAAAGCAAATTCAGGACCACACTGACTTTTACCTTCTTCCCCCCTATCCAATGTCAAGTTGTCAGGGACTGTTCACTCAGAGGTTCTGCAGCAGAATCAGAAGTTGGGCTTTGTTCCAAGTGCAATCACAGTGAAGAGCAATGAGGCCACTCTGCCACATGAGTATCCACCTGGCAATGCCTACAGAAGTGCCATGGAGCACCATCCACCACTGGTCACTGCCACCAGGAAGGAAAACATCCAAACTCCAACACCACCAGGCACAGCAGAGAGCAAACACCACTAACAGAGTTCATAGTTGTTAAAGAGGTCTGTTTATTTGCTGCAGGGTCCAACACTTTCTTCACTGCTCCATAAGCATGGTCAACTTTATTTTTGGTGCACAACATTCTCCTTGCTCTTTGCTCAAATGGCTCAGTACAGTGCCAGCACAATTTTCAACCCATCACCTTTTAAGCAACACCAATGATCGATGAGGCAAATAAAACCCAAACCATGCAACATGTGTTAGGCTGATAAAATTAGGCTATTTATATATTTACACAGAGAATGTTCAACATTGCAACCTGCTTGCAGACCAAGTATCCAAACAGCTACATTCTGGTGTAAAATACTCTTGTTTAAGGTTTGGTGTAAAAGCTACTTACTTCACAATGCCTTTAACTGGGTTCTACCGTACCTATTCTTGATGCAGAATTTCTACACACCAGCACCACACACTTGCAGTCATACCTTGCAAAATGTGTAAGGCATTTACAGACATCCAATTGCTGTGACCACAGGAAATCCACTTTCCAGAGCTTTCAGCCATGACCTTTGGAAACCGTGAGAGTCCTTCAAACACAAAGGGTGAGTTCATATGAGAGACATTGTTCATCCAAGAACTATAAACTTGTCATTTCTTGACACTGCTACATACAACACAGATAGAATTTAAGACTAATCAATTATTTTCCTAAATAAAAATTTGTTCTTAAACCCCACTGGGTAACAACAGGGCTTAGGCACTTCTGAAGATTTTACATCTGTCTTTAATATGGAAGCTTCGGACTACAAAATACAGGACAAGCAATCATCTTGAAAAGGCAAAATTAATGACTGGCAAGAAGCAGGTCAATAATCTAAAAGTAGTCTATTTCCCTGGATTCCACATCCATACAGAACTTCAGTGACCAGATGGGATTCTATACATGAAGGTCTCCTGGAAGAAATCTGTCTGCAGAGCCAAGGACTTCACTGCCTAAATAATGAACATACTTTGGGAAAAACATATTACTGTGAAAAGCCACCTGTGCAAACAATTATCTTTTCTGGAAAGCACACCATGCCCAGAAATAGAAAACTATAAAAATAGTAACAGCAATCCAGAGCTCAACATGCCCAAGCCTTGTAAACAATGAAGACCAGGAGAATTAAAAGAGAAGGAACAGGGACCAACACAAACTGGATTAGCCAAGACAGCTGAAAGACTCATTGCTTCTAAAAGCATCTTCTTTTAAGAGGAGATTTAGAATCCACCTTGTCCTGGCTGGCAGTAAGAGAACATAATTTCACATACATGGTGGTCTCTAAGGCAGAGCAATAGTCAGCTAACACAAAATAATTAATTTAAGAGCTTTCTTTTTTCTTTTTTTTTTAAAAAAAGCTTTTTATACTGGCTAAATTGATAGCAGTGAAAAACTTGTTATGGGTGAAAATATTCACATCCTTGTATTTGACATCTATCAATATACAACACCTAGGAAGAGCTCAAGTGGTAAGCCTTGTTCTCCAAAGGGAGTGAGTGGGCAGAAGGATGGAAGGACTTAACTGAGCAATGAGGTATGGTGGAATTCCAAAAGAAAGAAAGAAAAAGAAAGAAAAAGAAAGAAAAAAAGAAAAAGAAAGAGAAAGAAGGAAAAGGAAAGTTGTTCTGCAAAGTTTCCCAAATTTGTTAACTGAGCTGCATCTTCAAACATCAGCATAACCAATGAAACCCACTGTGCTCCAGCCACTGACAGCCAAACATCCTTCATGGCACTGCAGGACATGCCAGCTCCATCTGCAGCAATTACTGCAATGGCCAGTGGGGAGAATCCTTCTTACTGCTCAGGACCCACAGAATTAAACTCCCTCCAAATTAATAGCGTGAGAGGTTCTTACTAACATTCACTTTTCTTTTTTGATGTAGTGCAATACCATGCTAAGGGTCTAGCTGTGCCATCCTGACCCAAACAAAGCTTTTTGACCAAATTCCCTGTCCATCTGTCCACACAAGGCAACAAATTATAATTTTCAGGGTTTGTTTAAAAGCAGAACAAAATGTGAAATTTCATAACAGAAAGTGCGAGCCACTGGTTATATATAAGAAGTCCAAGACAGTTGTTGAAAGAAGGAGTAACTGAGAATCTGGCACATCTTTGCTTCCAAAAAGCACTATTGACATTCAGTAGACTTTTTGACCTCTGTTTTCCATGGATGTCCATGAGGGCATACTTGTAGTCCTTTTCTACTAGAAAAGGTGAGTCTTCAACGTATGTATAGCATATCCCACTAGCAAGATACAAGAAATAAATTTACTTTTTTTAGGACATTACAGCCCTTCAAACACTAGACATCAAAATCCAACCACATACATGTAACAAAGCAGATGATATCTCCTGAAACACAGATGTAGGATCTAAACTGTACCTTCCATAGCACTGCTTTTAAGCTAATGCAGTAGCTTAGAATCATTCCTCATTTGCTTTGAAATCTCACACAGCAAGATTTTCTCAGTCTTTCAAATCACACAAAGTTAAGCCACCTAAACATAACACACAACATCAAGGGAGCATTACAAATTCCTGTTCACTGAGAAGTGATCAGGCACCTAAGCACTGAGGGTCCTATCTGGATACACTTCCTTTTTACATTGTTCCTCCAGCTGCCTGACTGAAAGGTATCAATTGTTATGATTAGTACAAATGTGAGCCCTCTCTCCCTTCCCTCTGCAATGAACATTTGAAGGAAAACCAAACACTGATTTGCCCAGTTCAGCAGTATGAAAGTGCAGAGTAAGGAGCACACTGAGAGGCTTCTTTTCTAGCTGAGGAGTGGTTTAATTCTCTTTGCATGAGCAAAGAGAGAATATTTGTACCGACTGATGCCAGGAACACTACCTGTGGGATCTCAGGTACCCACCCAGGCTGCCTGGCAAGTTCCTTGAGAGGGCACTTCAGCAGCAGAGTGAAGATTCCACCTCTCCCTGGGCTCAGGGGGAAAGCCTGGGGCAGCCAGGTTAGATGGTGGAAACAGCCTCACATCCACACAGACCACAGGCAACATTCCAAGGTTGCAGCATGAGAAGTGGGTGTGCTGGTAATGACAAAGGGAACATTTTTCTAAGGCTTTGCAATGCATTTGAAGCCAACTGAGAAGGGATCAGCTGTCCCTGTCATATCCTCATGCTGCCAGTGTAAGAAAGGCTGCCATGCTGTGCTAAGGGGACAGCTTCCAGGCCTGGCCTCAAATACAGACAGACTCCCTGACCATGCTGGAGTCATCAGGTTGGGCTGAAGGGCAAATTTGGTCAGCCTTTATGCTGAAGTGGAGCTATTTTCATGGAATCTAGCCTGAGGAAAAAAAGCAGAAAGTCCTATTTGAGAGGTTAAGTCATTAGATGCTACTGTGAGAGTAACAACAAAGCACTTGGGAAAGACCAGGTATGAGGGAGACAAAGGTCCAGGCTCAGAGCACATGCCACAGCATCAGGTTTAGGTGCTCAGAGTCTCAAAAGTGACAAAAATGGCATCTTTGCTCTCCCTTTGTGCATGAACTGGAGTCTCATGTGCCCTAAGGGACATGGCACCCCTCTCACTGCTTTGTGGTCCTAAATAAACCCAAGTATGTACTGTCTCTCATCAAAATAGTTAGCCAGAGTACAGTAACCTCAACATTCAATAATTTTGTTTTTAAATGTCAAGGACAGCAGTTTTGCTGTTTAGAGAGAGCTGAACTTCATGTGTAAACATAAGGCTGTTTTCCTGAGAGCTCCTGGCACATCATTCTCAGACCTCCCACGATGCAATTTTTAGTCACTTTTCAGAAAAGAATTACGTTTCCATCTTTTGTATTTCAAGAAAGCTCTCTGTGCTTCAGCATGTAACAACCAAAGATGGAAAATCCGGGTAAGCTGCCTGACCACAGAGCAGCTCCCATGCCTTCCTTGGCTACAAAGGGTACTGCAAAGACGACTACAAACTCTCAAGTCCAGTGCATGCAGGAGGATGGGTTACTGGTAAGGTTTTAGGCCTTTTGAGACCAATTAGTCTCCTGTTTTTTCACTTTAGACTCAAACTGGTATTGACTCAGCTGAGAGAAAGACAAGCAGCATTAGTACTGGAGAAGAACCTCAGCTTTACTATAGCAGCACATTTTAGCCTTCTTTTCATTGGCTCATTTTCTTAGCCAGTTCTTGAGGATGAAAATGTTGCTGTTCTTTGGTAGATACGGAAATCTGTCAGCAGCTTTCACCTGTCCTAACACTGACACATGAAAAATGGGAACATTTTCAACCTCTTCTAAGCTCTGACCTGACCTGCTGCACATACCAAAACAGCAATGTATCTTTTTCCTTTTCTTCCCTTAGGAGGAAGCTGCTCTGTCCCCACTCTGCTCCACACTCACACACACACAAACACACTCACACAAACACACACACTCACACACACAGACACAAACACACACACACACACTCACACACCTGATCAGACAAAGGGAGGTTATGGCCAGAGTCTATGGGACAATGTCCAACAGCACATCATTATGAAATTCTTAGAATGTTTCTCCCAAAGAATATAAAGTTTAACACATTCTGTACATATTGTTGGCTTCTTAGTTATAAAGTAAACACAGTAGCAAACTGTCCATAAGGTGTTGACTCAGTTTAAACGCAGCCCCTTCTCATTTTGTCTTGCTGAAAGTCCTCTTCCAGTCAGAAACACTCCAGTGATGTGGGCATTTGGTGTGTGACAGCAGAGGAAGGAAGAAAGAGGCACTTTAGATCGGCTGGTATTCCTGGATGTCTCTTTTTCCTGCGGCGGTCTCTGTTCCCGACACTAGATGGTGGCGTTAGCACAGGAAACTGCTGTGGATAGGCACTTGGCAACAAGGCTCCAAGGCACTGCCCACTCTCTGCTATGTCATCAGGATTGGTTTCTGCCGCACTTCCAGGATATCTGGGCATGGGAGAGAAAAAAAGATACACAGCCAACTTAAGAGGCTGCTGAAAGCAGCCACAGTACCAGGAAGCACAAAGAACTGGAGACATAAACGTGGCACAGCCCACCAGGAATCCAAAACGTGATGAGTACATGGCTTTGCCTGTTAAAATCTGAGTTAACCAGGATACAGCTGGGAGGCACTGAAAGATGACAAACTGCATCATGTGGAGAGGACAGCTGACCTACTATCATTTATACTGGAACAAAGCAACATACATTAGACAGGGAGTGGCAATATTTTCCAGGGAAGCAAGTGTAAGTGCCATTAACAAGAGATGCCAAGGGGTTTTTCATTCTTGAAGGGACAAATGCAACATCCCTGAGTCCCATAAGGAGACTTTTGTGGGTGCAAATAATTCAACTCTTTCATTCATTCTATAGCCCAAAGCCTACATTTCTGCACTCGAAAAGCTGCCATATAAAAACATTCACCTTTTTGGCTCTTTAATTTCATATTGTCCAAGTGGGACAGAATATGAACTTCAAAACTTCTGTTGTAATTATGGGCATCTTTCTAAATATAGGCAGTAAAACCAACATGGCAGACACTATGCAGAAATATCTGGAAACTGGGCTGTGATATCCTTTTCAAGGCTACACAAAGAATAAGGAACATGGGAAAAGGGAACACACAATTAAAAGGCTGATCAAACACAACTGCATGAAAAGGATGACATGAGCAAAAATTGATCCCCAGCTCCAGAGGAGCTGTAAAGAATTAAACACAGTGGAGGGAGTCCAGTGAAGGGCCACAGAGATGACTAAAGAACTGGATCATCTGACATATGAGGAGATGGTGACAGAATTATGATTATCCAACATGGAGAGAAGGGTCAGAGTAAACTCTTATCAACAAATTCAAGACATATTATAAAGTACTTGATCACTATCACTGGGATTTTAATATCTTAGCACAGGTTTCCTGAACTACCCAAGAGAAATGAGCACCTTTCCCACTTCACCCTGCCCCACATGTAATACTCCTACTACCTGGAAAGCTGCCATTGGCACAAATATATTGATTACAAAAAGGCCTTGGAAACAGGGCCTACACAACATGTCAAGCAAAAGAAAATGTGTGCAGGGAAAAACAGCAGATGAAAATTCTGCCTTACAGCTCAGAAATTTCATGCCCTCTTTCTGTGTATCTCAATATATACCCCAATTCTTGCAACCGTATGTTCAACAAATTAAGTCTCAGAAAAGATGTTCAAGCTCAAAGCCAGTACTTGAGCATGGAGGCATTTGTGCCACCCTCTTGAGCAGATATTAAATGCCAGCAGAAACAACACATCTTCTTTGAATACCAGAATGCCTGTGGTGAGAGAATGAGTAAGCTTGCTAACTCCAGCTAACTTGTTGTAAGACTATCAACACAATGATCATAAGGAATAATTATGTATTTTGCTGAACCATTGTTCAAAATCCATCCCTAATTACGAATTACTGATTTTTTACTGGAATCTGTAATTTCTTCTAAATTGAAATCAATTCCTATTTACAACAGCATTACAGAGAAATTCTTGTTCCTCTGTCATAATAGCAGAATCCCCCAACACGGTAGGCTGTGCACAATGCGTGTCAAAATTCACCTGTTAAAATTCGATGCAATGGCAAAGTGACATATGTTAAGTGTGCATAGAGTAGAAAGTTTTCATCTGTTCTGTTCAGCTTCAGCCATGAGCCCACCAGCGAGCGTCCTGTTCCAGACAGCGACCGTGACCGGAGATTTGTCGCGTTGTGCAGGTCTGTAAAGGCAGGAAGAGACAGCAAGCCTCAGAGGACTCTACTTCACTGGAACACTTGTGAAACTCAAAAGAAGACAAAAGCTTCCTATTCATTGTTTAGAGACAAATCACATGCAGGACACAATCATAACTGCTTTTTTAAAACATTGCCTAGCATGGAGTTCACCATTTACACTGAAGTTAATAAACGGCAGCAGCAGCAGCTGAAAACAATAGACAGGAGAGGGCCTGTGTTACCATACTGCACCAGCACGACACTAACTCAGCCTTACCTCACACACAAAGTCATAGAATAGCCCTAAAATTCAGTACTTACTTGTGGAGGCCGGGGAACCGGCCAGTTCAGAAATCCTGGCTCTCCCCTGGAGAGCTTCTCCCTAGGCAAGACACTTTTATGTCATGCAGAGAAAAAGTGTCACTCCCAGAGGCCCTAGAGTTGAACATGTTAATTTGTTACACCCCATTGGTTTCCCTCCCTATCAATCCACCCCAATTCATGTATCCCAGTTTCCCCTGCCCCTCTCCTCCTCTATAAATACCCCGCTTTTTCCCAGTTCGAGGAGCTGCTGTCACTGGCTCCCTTCACTGAGGGCCCTGCTCAGCTGCTCCAGTTTCTCTCAGATGGATCCATACAAAAGCAATAAGTTTTAATATATTCAGGAGTTGTGGGCTCCAGCCTTCAAAGAGATGCTTAAGAAGCCTGTGAAAAATCTCATTTTCAGAGAGGCACTGGCTGTATGTTGTTTTTCCACTCTGCAAACCTTGAAAACCCTGCACTGGGAACCCTTTCCACAGCTCTGTGCCCTCTCCAGACAAGTCTGTTTAGCTGTCAATACTTCTCTCACCTCCACCATCATCATCTCTGAAGAACTCCTCACTGTCGTTTGCTGAATGGGACTTTTTCATCTCAGCAATTCGATTTCGGGGCACTTTTCTCTTGAGGGATGGGGAGAAGAAGGATGGGCGGTTGTTACGTTCTGGGGTTGGTGGTGTGCTGAAAGAAGTAATCTGAAAGGGAAATAGAAGAAATACTGGAGAAATTCTTGGTTTTCTCTCCATGTGCCATAACGCAATCACATGTGTAAAAATCAGAATGATGACTGGTATCTAGCTCTGTTTTATCCAAGTGGCTAGAGAAATTAAACTGAACAATCATCTCAAGGTGTTTATCAAGGGGAAAATATTTTGATGTATCACAAACCTCAACTGTTACATGAATAATGAAAAACCTTTCTCCTCAGATGGTCAATTTAAACAAGGATTTGCAGTCATAATGGCACAAAAATAGTAATTTAGGCACCAAGAATGTCAACCTTGTTTTTGTAAGTTGAGATACAGGAGACTTACTATGCACTAAGAATGTACTGTATTGAACACACTCAAAATGTGCATCTTCATTTTTTGGCACACACAAGGCAGCAGTTTCCCTGCTGGGAAGGCTGTCCCATGGTATCCCCATGGAAAGTCAGCATCCCTGGGGAACAGGGTCACAAATTCCTGAGCCCAGCACACTGAGGCAGAAGTTAGGTCAATGTTCTCTTTTATGTGTGTCATGTTTCAATACTGGAAGGAGAAAATTAAGCTGTGGTACCTCAGAAGATTTGGTTAGTCCAAGTGATGACAAATACAGGGATGAAACTGTCTGTGCTGAAACTCAAGTAAGGGACAAAACTATGGAGACACTCTTCCTTCAGGGCAGTTCAGTTGTCATTGAATAAACTACAATTAAAGCCAAGTACACCTGTTTTAGAGAGAACTGAAACGTAGTGCTGATGCACTGGCTTTGATTGCAGTATTTTAATAGTTTAATTTCAAAGGGAAGAAAATAGGGATTAACTACTTTGCAAATGGACATGAGTAACTTTTATCTTGTCCTTCCTTCTTCACACAGTCAATTTTACAATCCTGTAACTCTCCCTGAGCTGGCACATGACACTGCTCATATCTGTCCAAAGAAAAGCAGAGGGAGGTGACATGAAGTGCTGATGGCAGCCAAGCCAGGTTGAGTACAGAAACACTCCATGTTGTCCCCCTATCACTAATGTTAAAAAAATAAAATAAGGGCATTGTAACACCCAACTGATCCTCTTCCCAGCACACTTAATTTCTCATTTGTGCTTGTCTCTGATTTTAATTTGGGAGTCATCTCATATCACACTGTAGGGGGAATCAGAAACAGACATATCAGTGTTAAAACCATTAGCAAAAAGCAGTGGTAACACATTATCAAATCTAATTCGACATTTTCCAGCTGTCACTGGAAGCCTTGGAGACAAAAGATCATGTTGTCCCTCCAGGCCTGATTTCTTCAGGCTGTGTTCTTGTGGTAGAGAGCAAGAACATCCAGTTAATGAGTTTTGTGCTGGTAGCTCATGTTGCCTTTTACCAAGTCAGAAACAAAAACCATACCACCTGCATGGAGACCTCTGGAAGACATTCTGCAGATCTTTAAATGACAAAGGTTAGCTACACTACACAGAAAACCATACTAGACTCCATTTTGAAGACATGTTGCCTAATCCCCATTAATCAAGTAAGATGTCTTAATGGAAAATAAGGCTCAGGATTGAATAAAGGCCAAATCAGCATCTCTGGTCTGATTCTATTGTCATTTTACTGCACTTGCATTAAAATTAAGCATATCTATGAATATGATGCTGCATCTGGACCTGTGATCTTTATTTTACCATTATACTAAATGGTAACTATAGGCTTTGTGTTGGCAGTATTCCTCAGTGACAATACCCAAAAGCACCACTTCTTGTGAGGTTTAGCAAGCAACCTATATAATACACAAATCCCACATTTCTAGGTAAATCCCATTTCACACATAAGTGGAATCTACTTTTTTTTATAGAAAACAGGCAGAATCATTGGTTTCCCTGGCATCAAGATTGCTGTTGTTTCAACAAAACCCTCCTCCAGAAGTATGAATCATCCAGTCATCTCTGTATTCAGCATTTGCTCAGAGGAAACTGTGTTAAAGAATCCATCTCACATACTGAGTACAACCAAATTACACATAGGCAAACCTAAGTGAAGAACCTCGATGGAGTTAACCCCAGCTTTAGCTTTGGAACAAAGCATGTTTATGCTTCCCCTTAAGACAGTATTTCTGTCTGCTACTTACTCTCTCATGCACTGGGGAGTCTGGATTTGAATCTTCTTCTGTCCCATATGGTGAAGTGTCACCAGTGGAAACTCTGCTCACTGCCATCTCTGCATGTCCTTTTCCCTGTGGTCCTTTCATTCGGACAAACTCCATGTTGTTGTATTTATAAAAGCCAAAAGACATTCTTTGAGCCATCTTAGCTGCAACACTCACCTACAATGCATCAAGACAGGAGAGAAAAACATGTAATAACACTCTACAACTTGAAAATAACATCCTCTGAAAGCAATTATCTAAGAAAAAGTCAGAACCATAGCGGATAATGATTCCTAAGACACATTTTAAGCCACAATCTGAAGTAATCTCCCAGAGGAAAGTAATTTTACAGAGACAAAAACAGGTTCTGAGAAGAACCAATTCCTTCAGCCATCCAAAAGGCAGAGTTAGCAATGGCACACTGAGAGAAAACCAAAGGTTTTAATCCAGGCACACGAGAGCACAGGCAGGCATGTGCACAATGCAATGCAGCCTGTGCTGGGGCACTCATTTGAGTCCAAAAAGCAATAGACACACACACACACAAGATGCCTCAAACCAGCAAAGCACACCCCACAACTCAGTCACTACTTTGTGCCAAGTAATTTCTGACATTTTTATGTCCACACTGTCAAGGCCAAAATATAAGGAACCAGTCCCATGCACAACTAACCTGCATGGCTCACCAAGACACCCTGACAGCTTTAAATCCCCTCAACAGACACAGGGGCTCAATTTCCAGTCAGCACAACTGAACTGAAAATTGAACTGAGAACTGAAAAAAGGAACAGATCAATATGAAAACAGTCAAGGTTTTGCGAAGTGAAAACAATGCCTTAAGTTTTCAGCTTTTATCCATAAGTTTAAGTGATTTATTGCAATTTTCATCAGTTTATGAAAAGGCCAAGATGCTCATTGGCTTGTATTATACTGAGAATTACAGAATCCTAGAATAATTTAGGTTAGAAACAACCTTTAAGATCATGAAGTCCAATCATTAACCAAACACTGCCAAGCCCAACACTAAATCATGTCCTTAAATGTCACATCTACACAACTGTTAAATATTTCAAGGGCTGAGGGCTCCACCACTTCCCTGGGCTGCCTATTCCAGTGCTTAACAACTCTTCCAGTAAAGAAATTTTTCCTAGTATTCAATTGAAACCTTCCCTGAAACAACTGAAATCAAGTAATTTTCAAAAGCATAGAGATTACTTCTGTTAAAACAGTGGTAAAATTTAGAGTTTTGCCTCTGGCCATAATGAAATATTTGAAGAGTTAACAATTTACTTCATTTAACAAAATAATGTCAAGTAGCTATGTGGTCAATCAGGACATTCCTAGGCTATGAGGTGACTTCAGCACACAAAATCTTAACTTTCCACTGCAGGGCTTTCTTTTTATGTTGTCTTCAGAGATTCTCCATTCCCACTTATTTTAATAACCCAGCTGCTAGCAGTGTAAGGCCACAAGATGAAGGTGGGAGAGAAACAACTTTTGTTTCATGTTCTCTCAGAAACCTGCTGGAAGAGTGTAATGATTCACATTTAAACAGGGAGAAGGGAAGTTATTCAGGACCTCTCCTGACAAGGGTAGAAACAAAGAGAAATTTAGAGGCACAGTAGATATTGTGAGAATTTCTTCTGTTTTGTTTCTAAAAATCTCTCAGGATTGTCTTCATAATAAACCATTTGAGAAGTTTACTGACTCTTGATTTCAGCACTAAGTACTGTATTTGAAGGTGAAAGTGCTGGTATTTCATGTTTCTGTAGAAAGCAAAGAAAGCTTCTCTCAATGGCAGTGAGACTACAGGGGTCTTTTGAAAACAGCCATGAGTGAAAAATATAATGAAGAAAAATATACTGTATCACAAGGTAGTTACCAGAATTTAAAATCTCCCATGAAATCATACCTTCTCTGAATACAGAAATATCTATGACTTTTAAAGAAAATGAAAGCACTCCAAGAACTGTTGTTCAGGTCCATTCCTGTGTCACACTCTTGCCCATGTATCCCTAACTTCCCTCCTTCTGGCAAACAGCAGAGAAATATATTCCAGTCTGAATAACCTCAGTTATCTGAGCCAAAACCAGCATCTTTCAGCTAACTTTCAAAGCCAAAAAAGACAGATTATGATGCAGCTGATCTAACAGGACAATAAGCTGATAGCCTCAGACACAAAGAAAATCTAGACAGAGCACCATTGCTACAAAGGACATTGTCTTTCAGAAGCTCCTTACCCTGTTGTCATAGACCTTCTTGAGTGCTTCATAGCGGATGGACCCCTGGAAAATCACCCCTTGGAAGGTGTTGCTTTTATCACTGGCCACTAGCTCCACACAGACCATTTCTCCTTCTCCCACAGTCATGTCACTGAAAACCTGGCAAAGATGCAAGATGAAACACTTTGATGCAAAGTTGTTTAAGTCAAAATACATTCAGATTTCCATTGCTGTCCTAATGCCCAAAGTTCCAATATAAATTGTAAGAAAGCAGAATGTTCCAGCCTTTGAAAAAAGCAGACTCCAGGCAGTGCACACTGCGAATCACTTGTTGAGATGAGCAGCTCTCAGATCAGCCTGTCATGCTTTAGCCCAGCATAGGCACTGATGCCAAAATCAGCTTTAAGATCAGATTTCAAAAAACATTAAAGAGAGAGGAAGGTTAAATAAAATAAAGTAAGATCTAGCAGAACATAACCCTCAAGTGGTCAAGAACATTTTCTCAAAAGGTAATAAAACCAGCTAATCAGGGCATAAGACTAGAATAGGACAAAACTTTGCTGCTGCAACAAGGAACTCACCTCCTCAAAACTGTCAATCATGAAGAATATATTGGGGTAGCTGATCTTTGACTCCTCTCCTTTACTGTCCATTGGGTGTTTGCTTGGAGATGCAAACACTTGCTGAGAAAGATGCAGAAAAAGATATCACTTCTCAGTTAAATGTGCTTGGGAACAAACACACAGCAAGCAATTACAAAGCACCTCAGGCTCGCACTGCTCACTTACACTAGAGATGCTGGACATCCTGCAAGCAGAGCTGAGCTGGTTTCTGACTAAAGCCAGATTTGCAATAATGGCACTTGAGAAATCCTTGGTTTTCACATGCAAGTAATCAAAAACTCATTGCTTCACAGTAAATGTCCCTGTGTGTACCTGACCTCTCACCATACTATAGTACACCATTGTACTTTTTCATCACCACTTTCAGGTGCCTTTAAGTTGCCACAGTACAGCAGCAAAGTAAAATGCCACATTGCAAGAAAATTACCATGAAGCAGCTGACGGAATACCTTTACTTTAATTGCAAATTAATTGTTGTTATTTATTTAGAACCACACTGTTGGGGGTTAGGTGTCCTTCCTTTTGCTCCTTCTCACCTACAGAATCTTCCCCATTAGTTGTGGGGAAACCTGACTGCTGAACACAGAGAGTTTGGCTGGGCCCAGGGGAGAAGTGGGGCAGGTAAAAGGGAGAGTGGGGGCAGCTGCTGGTTGGCTCTGTTCTTTGGCTTCAGAGCAGCACACACCTGGGGAAAGGAACTGGCCATAACTGAGACAGAGCTGCTGCTGCTGCTGCTTCTTCTGTGGGCCTCACACCCCCTGTCCTGCTGGGACGTGTGGCAGTGCCAGGCACCACCACAGAGCTGCTGATCCACCTCATCCACCAGCCCAGGATCTCAGCTCATCCCTGCTGTTCCACCTCATCCACCAGCCCAGGATCTCAGCCCATCCCTGCTGTTCCAGCTGAGTGTTCCTCAGAGCCCTGCAGGAGCACCAGGACTGACTGCCCGAGGGGTTTGTGAAGCAAAGCCTCTCCTCCATCCCTTCCCATCTCAGCTGAGAAAGCTGTCCCGGGGTCCCTGGTTCTGTTTTGTTGTTAATGCTGTAGTTATTGTTGTTTGTGTGCCTTGTTATACACACACCAGTAAAGAACTGTTATTCCTGTCCCCAGATCTCTGCCTGAGAGCCCCTTGATTGCAAAATTATAATAATTCTGAGGGAGGGGGGTTTACATTTTTCATTCTGAGGGAGGCTCCTGCCTTTCCTGGCAGACACCTGTCTTCCAAACCAAAACACACACTAAGATCAACCTCCTCAGTAAGGGTAGCCTAGCTATCCTGGGATGATTCACAATGTTATTTTATTCCATATCTATCTGCACCCAAAACCTGTTACTGTATCTTTACAACTCTGCAGCCACAGACCTTGTGTTTCTGGGGTTGCTATCTGGCAAGAAATGTCACTAGACAAAGACTTGAAATGCTTCATGGGATGAATCTGTCAGACCACAGCCTAAGAACCGCTATCCCAGTCTTGGAGCAGTTTTTAGGATTGGATAATACTGGATACCAATCTCTGATTCAAAGCAATAAAAGGGGAAGCTCACCTGAGATTTCTTTTTGTGAATATGAATATCTCCTCCATCGGAGCGTGTGCACACAGCACAGGTCACTACATAATCCAGCTGGAACAGGGCAACAGATAGAGAAATTAACATTTAGAGTTGGGAAAACAAAACATTCATGTGCATGAAGCAAAACACATTCTGTCTCGTTTTTTTTAGCTGTCTAAGAAGTAAGATATTTTGGTGTTGCCATTTTCTTTAATCCCTTTACTATACTGAACTGCCTACAATTTTTAAGCCTATGTTTGTTCATTAACTCAGTGACACCAAAATCTCTTAATCTCTTGAACAGCTGCTTGTTGAGGTACACAAAGGATGGGTAAGGAAAGTCCTGCCAATATTGTTTAACACAAGATTAATTTCAGCTGGGGGACTAAGCAGTGCACACACACACATCCCTAAGCACACTTAAGGATAGAAATGGAAAAGATTTCCTCCCTTTGAACAGGGAAAAGGAGACACCAATGAACACCAATGACATATTAGGTCAGAAAACACTAGCACAGCCTTCCAAACAACCTGAAAAAACTTATAAGGAGCAAGAGCAACACCTCTGGGCAGCAATACCCTGCTGTAATAACATCTCTGAATTCTGACTGTGGCAAATGTATCCTGGTTTTATTGAGTATCAAATAAAGGCAAAAACTGCTCTCTGCAGAAAAGTTCTGCAAAGAGACTTCTGGGAGGAAGGAGAGAGAATGAAAACAATTTATTTTCCAGGATGTGTGACAACAGTTTCCCATTCTGAGATCATAATGAACAAAACTTTTAAGGGATCTCAAATGATTACAGTAATATTCAGCTTTCCTAAGCACCAATGTAACACATAAAGTAACCAAACAACCTATGAGTCTGTTAAAGAAATAATTAGTTCTTGCTTCACGTTCCTATCACTAAATGTTTTATCGAAATTTTGTTGTTAAAATCAGTAACCCCTCAGCATAATTTATGATACTGCATTTACACTCTTCTCTCTTAACTGCACCAGTACTGTGAACTCTAATGGAAATGCTGCTTGTCTAAGTCTCATTCATTCTCAAAAAACATTAAACTGGATGAAGCCTTCCTTTTGAAAAACTTAGTTACAGAGCATAAAACTCAGCCTAGCTTCACTGCAAACAGTTAAAGTTTTTTTGTAGAAAGCCATTAGGGCTCTATTGAAAAATAATAAATATCTCAGTTATGTTAATTTAGATTCTGAAAGGCAAAAATGCATAAATAGTGAAAATTAGATAAGCTTCACCGTTACCTTCTGGAGGATGAGGTTCAAGTAGACACTCTCTTCCCAGTCAATGTCGGGGTCTCCCAGGCCAGGAAGCTTCTTAGAATCTCTCCGGTAAACTTCAACTTCAACCTGCTAAGAAAATACCACATCTCTTTGAAAACTATTACTTAGAGGTACCTATTTCCAAACATAAAACTGGTATCAGAAGCTGCACATCATGTAGCTTCTTAGTTTTCTGTCACAATTAGATTTTGCTGATGATGCAAGGTTTTGTGTGGAAATGAACTAGGGAAATGTGGGATGTATTTGTGAACAGGGAAGAAAGGCAGGAGACTCTGTGTGCAGGAGAATCCATTGTTCCAGATGCACATGAACATGTAAACCATGACTCTGTTCAGCTCTGTCTCTGAAGCTGCAGTCACAACATCAGTAGCTTAAGCTTTTTAGAGACTTAACAGTCCTAATGACTATCCTGTGCATTTGGCAGCAACTCTACTCCTCCACATTCATAGGATGCTGAAGAAAATAGGAACTGCTCCAATATCCAGGCAAGCTCAGAACATATGCCCCGGGTATCTTATATTTATCTTTTTTATTGCTTTGCCCTATAGATATGGCACCTTTTCAGGTGACAAGGCATGATGAAAGGCAGAATGCAACCTGCTGGTCTACCACTGAAGTTTTATCTTTGTTTCCCAGCTTTCTGTGTAACACTATATACTTGCATCTTCTGGATTCCCAGGTAAAGCTGCTCTTTATAGAAAGATCAGAGATACTCAATCTTGACCTAACAGCATTTTAAAATCATAATCCTAAGTCTAACCATGTTAACCTTTCAAACATGCAGTTTCCAAGACAAAGTGGAAGTGAGAATCAAGGATTGCATTTTTCAGTAAGTCACATCAGCTGGCATGAGAGGCAGCAGGAAAGCAGTTTTTGAGTCTTGACTTAATAAAGAGTTAATAAACAAATCAAAGGGATTCCACTTTACAAAACCCTGCTAAATTCCTTAACCTTGGGAAAAGCTACACTCCACAGTGCCTTGGTCTGCAAAGAACCTGACACAGGGGGTCTGTGGTTTTGCTTAAAGACACCAAGAGAAGATGTATTTTCAAAACTTGGCAAGAAAAACTGCAAGTGTGTTATTGTGATGTGCCAAGGAAAGACAGAATTAAATGTCCTTCTCTGGGATCCAAGAGTCTGTGTAGTGGAGTGTAGTGGATATAGCCCAGAATTCAATATGGCAATTCTGCCCTGGCATTCACGTATTAAGAGCTTAATTTCTGTTTCACCCATCTATGCTCAGTTTAGAAATTGGTGTGAAGGAAAAGAGAAGCAAATGGAAAGTCACTTAGACCAGGCAGAATGCAAAGCTGACAATTTAAAAGGCCTTTTAAAATAAAATTTATGATGGTAAAGAAGTTTACCACCAGGACCTACAGGACATACCAAATGAAATGGTACAATTTATTACTTCAAGCTGTCATGACTAAACTGCATTCAAAGCCCTTCTCATTCAGTCTTAAAACTGAGTAGAACCTCTAATCTCAATCCTATCAGGTTTTTTCTGCTTATCCTCTGTTACACTTCAGTTTAAAATCAAATGTTATCGACAACACTCTTCAGCTCCAGTTAGCACAGAAAAACCCAAACCCACAAGCAGGAACTACTTTTAGTCACACAGGAGAGGCACCAAAGCCTGGGAACCACTGGAGTTGTTGACACTTGCTCCCCACTGACACATACCATCACACCAGGGCATGGAAATGATACAACCCAACACCACCATTGTCAGCATTTGGACAAACACCTCTCCCCACTCCACCCCTTCTGTTGCTGTCATCAGTACAATGATTGCTATCCTCAGAGCTGCACAGATCTTATTTTCATGAAAATAAACTGATGTTCTGAGCTGACATGGGACAATGAGTCACCTCCGCCAGCACTCTTCAGCCAAACCTGCAGCAGCACAGAGCACATCTACAGTAGTGTTTGTGAAAGAACTACAATGAAATTGCTTCACTGTACACCCAGACTACCAAGTCATACTCAATGTGATCCATGAAGGATTCATCACCAGATCATTTGGCTCAGCCTGGCATAAAGCAGGAGCCAACAGCACAGCTCCAGTTCCAGTCCTAAATGTCCCCAAACAACTCTGAACTCTCCCCTTCATTTACCTCTTCAGTCTACCTCTGGAAACTTACATGGGAGCATAGTTTGGTAGGTGGCAGGGAGGCTTGCACTTCTATCCAGCTTCTACAGATACCAGTCTCCATCTCCCCTTTAACAGTATGACTTCGGCATTTTGGCATAATTTTTCAAGAAACAATGTCCAAAACTACAAAGTAAATTAAAAACCCATATAGTCATAATTCAAAGTGTAGGAGTAGTTGTTTGGTGTCTCACTGGACAGGCTCAAAAATCAGATAAAAGAGGAGTTGGAACTACAAAGTAGTCCAGTGAAATCAAACAGGAGGACAGCTGAACAAGAACCAAGGGAATCACCAACTATGAAGTTTCACAAAGCAATTGAAGTACTTCAAAGTCACAGGAAAGGTTAAATTCTCAGAAGCCATGCAAAATACAGCCAGCCATGGGAGAGTTACAAAATGCTGCTTTAATGTGCTTTAAGGCCCACTCCCCATCCCAGCTGTTACCACACATGATTAACTAGTGCTGATTTTGTAGTAAACCCCACTTATGCAACCTTCTCACAAATAAGAATTATTTATGGTGCTTTTAGAAAGTTTAAATAATGCTCTGAGAGCAAATACAAGGGATGTCACTGTCGCCTATCCACAAGATGTTCAAACACTTTAAGCTAATGAATCAGTTAAACAGATTGATAGGGGGTATATGAATGGATTTAAGCAGCTAGGCTGTCTCTGAGATTCACTTTCCTTGTTGAGAAGAACAAGAGGTTAAACAACCCATGCTTTTACCAGGCTGAACAAAGCCATAATATCATTTGATGTGAAACAGGGATGCTTTTATAGTCACTTAAACAACAGTCAGGATAGAAGTTTACCTCACAAGTCTTAAAGCTCCAGATACACTAGATGAAGACTAAACCCCTCATCTGACAGAGAAAGAACCATATTTTGCAATCTTCTGCTTAGTGGTTGTCATGATGGAAGCTGGAGGGCCAGGGAGAAGAGAGAGATAATTCTGTCCTGTCACAGTATTGTACAGTACAGCTGGTCTGATCAGACTTATGCTTCAAATTTATAAAGTATCATAACTGAAAAACAAAACAAAAATCAGCTTTCCAAAAAGGCAGGCAAGCTTTCTGATTTTCTCAAGTCTATGATAGTGCATCTCATTTACACTGCTGCTGACGTTACAAAATGATTACGGTTGGAAGAGACCTCTGGAGATCATCCAGTCCAACCCCCCTGCCAAGGCAGGGTCACCTGGCATTCACAACCTTAACCAAGGTACTTCCTTATGGATCAATTTTGTGTAACATCTTCTGGTGAGCAGAGCTGGAAATTCCTTATGCTTGGTTTGCAATTCTTCAGATGTGTCAGGCACTCCAGAATACCAGTGTTAAATCCCATGTTACCTTAAGCTTCTCAAGTTAAAATACATCATTACTCACCTTTTTACCCTCTGTACTCTCCCCACTGACATAAGACAGTTTCCGACGGACGTAGAAGAGCATGTCATCCTGCCGGGGGGCCCACTTCTCCATGAAATATGTCGAAAACATCCAAGTCCAGAACACAATACGGTCATCTTTGAAACACCCTAAGAGGTATAAAAGAAAGGAGAGATATGAGTTTTGAATGAGGATGTCACTTTTGCTTGTGCTTAACACAACATCAGAATTGTAGCTCTAGGTTCTTCTATGGTGCACAGACCAGCTGTCGCTTGGCCTGAGCCCACAGCCCATCTTGGGCCATTGTCAAGCACATCCCAGCACCCAACCTGCCCCTCTGCCCCACGAGCACAGGTCAGGGGCTGGGAGCAGAGCCTGGCTCTGCCTGTGCCATGAGGAGGTGCAAGGACAACGCACTGTGGGAGAACACAGCAAAGCCACACTCGAGCCCTTTTAAAGACACGTGACAGGACATGCTCCAGTTAATGACCTGAAGCCACAAGGTGCCAACAGGTTTCTTATGGGGTCTTGGGGATTATAACCAATCCTTCTTGGGGATTATAACCAATCCTTCAGGAACTAACAGCTGATGCCTTCCTTAAACCAATATACAGCAACAAGAATGTACCTGTGCAGGATGACTGTAATTCATCCTCTCTTTGACAAAGGAACAAAACTCAGCTTAAGGAAATTTTGAGTTCACAAGCCTTGAATCCCAATTACACAATAAAAAGCAGAAGGGCAAAAATGGGAAGAGGAAGATGCCACAAAGTCGCATTCAAGGAGATGAATGACATCAGCATCAGCAATAGCACTGCAGCTGGGCCTCTACCCAAGAAAAGGAGGCACAGCAGAGGTGACATCTCATTTTGTGAAACTCTTCGAAGCACTTAGCTGTAGTAAAACAGCAAAGGGTGCTGCACCTTTGGTGTTACTAAAGATGAGAAGAGAATGCAGTACTGTGCCTGGTGATAGAGGAGCTGAGAACTACTCCATGGAGTGTTTGCATCCCCTCCCCAAAGCCCTACTCAGAGACAACTGGCTGTTACAATCAAGCTGTTTTAAACACGTGAGAAGAGAAACGCTAAAAAATATAAATAATTATATTGCTGACAGAGAACAAAGACTTGAAATGGATAGTGAGAATAATGGATGGTTATTACGTACAAGACAGCAAGACAGGTGGAGGTGTATGTACATGTGCAACTGCCAACCCCTCCTCCAGAACATCTACCTTTTACAGGACATCCTCAGCACATTTTCCTACTTTACTCCATGTGCAGTATTTTCCAGACAAATCTTTCTTACAATCTTTAATTACCTGGGTGGGCAGGAGATTAGACTTTCAAAATTTTAGGAGACATATGTGTGACTGAAAGAAAAATATTAATTGTATCCAAACAAAATAAAAAAGTAATATTGAAGCAATAAAAATCCACTGATGGACCATGCACAGAATACCTTAATCAACGTCAAGCAGGACAGTATTTGAAAATATGTATATAGCTGATTTAAAAAAAAACAAAATGGAAAGGCTGAGGGAGAACAGAAAAAGGCCGAGGTAATTAGCTCCCAGTGCAGGTTAATTCCAGTTTATTTGCAAGACTGCAGTGGAGTAACTTCAATTACTTAAGGGAGCACGGAACATAATGTGTAATCCTGAATAAAATCTGCACGAAATATATGAGTAGTTAAGGACTATCCATTTCTTCCAGCAGACAAATGGAATCAGGCAGATACAGGATCCTGGATATCTTTATCATGGGAATGTCTCCTTAGGACACAGATGAACAGGACTGTGTATAGCAAACAGTTACACCTGAGAGCATAACATGCAAGAGTGGATTCCAGTGTGTTCAGACTCACAAAACCAGTCTGAAAAAGGACAGGATTATCACTGGTCTGTATATTCACAGAAGAACATCAAGAAGAGAAAAAGAACTATTCAGGTTTAAGGATAAACCTCGCTGACACAAGGACAAATGGCTCTAAACTATCCACTGACACATATGCAGGCTGGAAATTCAAAGCTGATTCCTAAGCATTCAAGCCACAAAGTTCAGGAGCAGACACCTCAGCTGGAATAGTGAAGGCAAAAATCCCTGCAGCTAAGACAGAGCTCAGCTTGGTTAAGAAAGTTCCTGTGGTACCAGTGACAGTGAAGGACACCATGACCCAGTCCTGCCTCTATATTTAGCAAAGAGCAGAAAGTGGCACACATTCATCGTGATTAACTAATAGTCTCAAAGACATTTATTAAATCTCATGGGGTTAGAGTACCTGAATTCCCAGCCTTAATTAGACAGGGAGGGAGGGAGGAGGAAAGAGGATTGCCCTGAGCTCCTCTGAAGTTCTAAGAAAGTCAAAGGAAAAACTAAAAAAGAATGTACATTCTCTGAAAGTGCTTTAGTGTTCAGAAATACACTGCTTTGGTTTGCTCCACAGACTAGGAAACAAAATAAGTCTAGGCAAGGCACTCCTAGATTTATAATGCAAAGTCAAGTTATCTAAACCCAGCATTAAAAAAAGGGTTTATTAATCACTTCTTGATTCTTATAATACATGCAGAACTCTGAGAAACTGTTCATGAGCTGCTGACACCATCAAGTGTGTTTGAGGCTATAAGCCACAGGAATTACTATGCTCACCTAGGTATTTAGAGATAGCATATATATATATATAGCATATATATTTCTGGGTGGTTATGCCTGCAGGAGAACAACAAAACAGGGTACAATACCAGGACTTTGTGTGTGCTTTTATACTTGCTGGGGAACAGAGGACAAACTGATTCTCTGAATTCAACCTTAGCCTAAACAGAAAACCTGGGGATAAAAGCACTGCAGCACTGAACCTACTTCAGCACTGCAGCACAATGCAGGGGAAAAGCCCTGGAAATCCTTAGAGCCACACTGGATCACTGTCAATTCCAACCCTACCTGCAGCTGGTGAGATGTAAAACTCTTCTCCATGCTTCAGGAATACTTGCAGATTCTGCTGTAATTAAAACCAGACCAAGGATGCTGTGACTGTTGTGACTACAGTGACTAAAGGACTCACCTTGAAGCCAAAAAGAGCCAAACTACAGCAAAACAGCTGTGTTTATTCAATTCTAGTAGAAATAGAGAGAATGTGCAACAGCACACAAGAAGAAATACTCCTTAAAATCTACTATTAAATCGCATTAACTTTCAAAGGAGACAACATTTCAGGTCCTGGTCATTACTGCTGACCCTCAGAGCACACACAGCCCAGCCAGTCAAAGTTACAAACACTTAATGCATGTCTCATGTATTTAAGGACTTAACTTGGCCCCAGTAGTATTCACAGACTTTTGGAATGGGGAGAGGAGGGCTCAGGGTGAAGAGAATCTTCAAACACAATTAACAATTCTCCAGCTTGCAGGAAAAGTTTAGGAAAGGGGAGGTCTCAGCTGGTTTTCAAAACAAAATACAGTACTTTGGGATAAAAAAGGTATAAGAGATGACTCTAGCTCACCTAGGAAAGGCCTTAAGGAAGAAAAAAGCAGCCAAAAGAGGTTTCTGACCTTGCAAACCTCCCCAGCTGGAGAACACAAAGTAGAGGGCAAAGCACAGAGAGTAGGGCTTAATAACTCATCAACTGAAGGATCTTTTTCAACATTTATTTTAGGGAAATAAATAAATGTTTATTTATTTCAACATTTATTTAGGGAAGTTTTATTACTTCCTCAGCAACAAAGAGGAGTTTGGGGAGGGGGTGGGTGGCACAAGGAGTGTGAGGCACAACACTTCTGCACATCTAAATCATCAGACTCTAATCAGAAGGAGATTAATCAGTGAGAGCAGAGCCAGACAGCTCTAACCATAGTATCTGCCCATTTTGAAGGAGCTCTTTCACATATTTAGATGCTGAATTCATAAAGAAGCATTCACAAATTAGAGAAGGTATGAAAATTCAAGTCAGAAAAACACCAGAAGAGGGTTATTTGCCCCATCACCAACTCTTTTGGTTTGAGTAAGTCACTTAGCAGCCCTGCCTGACTATTCCATCTGTCAGAATAAGGCACTATCGTCATCCTGTCACAAAGACAGATCAGTTTAATAAATAAACCTTCCAAATATTTCATTTGTACTTTATGAGAAACATGCTTTAAGCTATTCTTTGTCAAATATGCTCTCAGATCTGTAGATTATGACTCTAAAGTAGTGTAAGCAGAGATGAGCCTAAGAGCATCCATGGAAACATAGGAAAGATACCAAGGACCTATTTAGACACTGATTATCAATCTAAGTATGGAACTACCAATTGGAGTGTCCTGAAAGGACACCACAGAACTGCAGTTTAACCTCTTCCTAAACCATCTCCCTGCCAGCACTTTGATCTGCCTTGGTTAATTAAACAGTGACATAAAGAGCTTATTTTTTTTGTCTAATAAGAGCTTATTTGGATTAACGCTGAGGTATTATTCTGCAGCACAATGTCTTACATTGGGTTTAATGATCAAAGTTATATATCCAGTAACTCCACAGAGATACTAAAAGATCAGCATAGAAATACCACAAAGTAGCTAAATTCAGATAATCAAAAACTGCACAGTACAAAATTAAAGAAGAAATATTTCTAATTATCTCTGTATTACACTTCATAGTGAAACACTACTACAGGGCATTCCTGATGAGGAAATCCCTTGAAGAACACTTTCCTTTTAATTCCAAGGAATACAAAAACATCCTGTAAGAACAGTGAGTCAAACCCAAAGGTTGTCTACCCCAGCATTGTGCCTTGAACAGGCAGCTCTGAAGACAGACAGGGAGGAGCAGAGGATGATGCAGGAGTGTATTCCTTTCTCCTCAGTATCCTCACAGGCCACAGTGTTTCTGTGCCAGAGACCAGTGAATATGCAGCTCCTGCTGCAAGGCCATTTGAGTCACCTGTTCATCATCTCTTTGGACACACATGGACATTCACAACCTACAATTGTTTGTGACCATGAATCCCACAGCTTTTACCATACAGGAGGTGGTTTTGTTTGGTTTGTGAGTTTTTTAAGGGGCTTGGGAGTTTTCTTTCCTACCAATTTCCAACTTTAAACAATGGTTTTAATCACAGAAAGGCACAGTGAGCAATTACTGCCTACACACTGCATTCACACCACCTACTTCACAAGTATCTTGTGGCACCCAGGACCTGAAGCATCCCTTTTCCAGGCTGACAAGTCCTACCCTACTACATAAGTATCCCCTGTACAAAAATCATTCCCATAGCACCTCTACTGCCCTTCTCTGAACCTTTTCAAGTCTACAATATTAAAGATGAGCAAATGCCATGGAAACTTTCTGTGGCAAAACAAGGATTTCAATCCCTTCCCTCACAGCTTCTAAATCCTCTTTTGACTACACTGAACACAGGAACAATTACAGCTTGCTCTATGAATATGTTGTTTGCTAATCAGCCAAACCCAGGGACAGAGTTTCTAACACAATAAATTTTGGGGTACAAACTTGCCTTTCCGCAAAACTATTTCCTCTTTTTCCCTGCTCTTCATATATCCTTGCAGAGCTATAGCACAAATAAAAGGAAGAACCCTTATGCACAGGCAGAACAACAGTGCAGATTTCAAATGTGCTTGTGCACAAAGGGACACATTACCAGGCCTAGAGGAGGGTACATTAGAGCTCCTACAAGGAACACTTCAAACACAGCCAGATGTGAAACTGCACAGGTTTGCATTAAGAAAACCTATTCCAGAGCTCTTCAATTTCAATGCATCTTTATCAACAATACACAGGAAAACTCATATATTTTATATGCTTTCATTTTCCAAGATTAAATTTATAAAAACCCATTGCATCAGCACGGGAAAGAATTCCACTCACCTGAGGAATACCCTTGACACTGAAGAGCAATCAACCAACAGACAAGTTTCTCAGTTGTCTCCCTTGCTCCTAAAATTTGTACAGCCATTTCTGAATCCAAACAATTCTTTTCTGCTATTTCTATTCTGTTTTACTGAATTTCACCCAAGAGAGAAGGGATTCACAGAAGTAAACCTGAGTGTGGCTTTAGGCACTTCTGCAATGCACAACTAAAGGAGAACAATACACAGCACAAAGATGTTCTATTAATGACCAAATTGCCTTTTCTATGGTGAATTGAGCACCTCCTTATAAAGAAAACAGCTGAAGGCCAGTAGCACATCTCCCACAAAGAGCTGTTACTTAATGAGAGAAGGTACACCACAGTTCAACTGCTAGAGTTAACAAGCATTCTTTTTCAGCTCTGGGGTTTTATTTTCATTTTGGGGTTTTTCTCTTCATATTTTCTTATTAAACTAATATTTTCTGCCCAGTACTCATCTTACAATTCTAGATACCAATAACATATCTTATTTACGTCCTCAATTGCTCACTAAACTACTTGTGGTCACCTCAGAAAACTTTATAAGTGTTTCTGGAACACTTATAATTCCACATTCTGAGGCTCACATATAATCTGTCACTTTGATTACATTTATAATGTAATCGTAAAAAGTTTGTTTTCTCTCATGCAGAGGAGCACAGAATGACCTTGTGGAAGTCCAGCACAACACACATCTATTATTTAAGTTCAAGACATGTGAAGAGGACAGGTGATCCCTCATGCTGAAGTTTACACAACAGCCATGCAGTGTCATATATTACAGTACTGGAATGCATTTGATGCTGGCCGCCAAAATGCAAGGGACACACAAATTTTTGTGTAGTATTTTGAAAGTCCACTAAAAGTGACAGAGAAAGGTATAGCTGAACATGACTGAGGTTAAGCACTGGCCACAAAGTTTGGCTGGGGTTTCAGAGCTTCCTCAAATTGGACCCTTTGATTCCTCACATCCTGGAAAAAAACCAGTATTGCTTATTTGTTATTTCATTTCATGCAGGTAGTGAGAGTATTGAAGGAAAAGAAGTGCTCACTTGCACAAAAGCATCAAGAAGTCTCACTGTTTGGACTCTGGGCAAACTTTTCTAAACAGTTTTCTCCTTTATTCTCCTTGGGATGGTTTCAACGTTACTCAGAAGTAACAGTCAGAAGTGGAAGGTGGGAGAGAGATTAGTTTCTTTCATCCACATTTGTTTCAATTCTCCATTTCCATTTTAATCTGCACTTCCTTCACAGCAGAAAATTGTTTTATAGCATCATTGTTAAGAAGACAAAAACAATCTCCTCTAGAAAAAAATAATTAAAAAATGTATTCCTAAAGTTCACACATCTTCCAGCAGGTCTCTTCTTTACTATTACATCATATGCTGAGAAAACCATCATTTCAGTTAACATTCAATACTGAATCAAAGCTCATATAATTTAAAAGAATAAACTACTGTGCACCATCAACAGATTTCCACTTTGAAAAAACAGAATTCAGATGGGACCATAATAACATGAGAAATACTTTCCAACAAGAGTAACCCTAGAAGATAAATTTAGAGAGAAATCATCAAATATGACAGGTCAGTATGAAACACCAAATAAAGTTTTAATTAAATTAAGTTTTAAATTTTACAGGCATCTGGCAGTTTACTTTGAATATCTAATCCTAGCAAGAGTCAACACAATTGAAAGGGTACTGTTACCTGCTACCAAACTGCAGTGCACAGAAATAATAAATCAATTTTCATCCAACAGTTGTCAGCTACTTTGCTGTGCTTCAGCCTCTCAAAGCATGTGGTAGTTCAGTTCCCTGGAAACAGCACCCAAACTAAACCATGTGCAATTCCCCAAAGGACTGCAGCATCACTTCCACAGATTTAATTTACTCATTAGGGAAGCACCAGAGGAGCCACCTTGTTATGCCTTTCATAAGAAACTACTGCAGAAAAGCTGCTATGTTTCAGAGCTGGCTTAACTGGGGATTCAGTGCAGGTGTATAAACATCCTCCTTCAACAGAGGCAACCCCACTGGATGCAGACACCTTAAATCCAGTGAAAGAGGGGAAAAAAGGTTACAGTGTTTTCTACTGCTGCTTCCACCATTACCCAGCAACAGTCACAAACTTTCCAAGACCTAGATTCAATCTGGAAAGGCCACTTGGCAACTTACAAAGCATGCTGGTACTGCTGGAGTGCAGAAACGTGTCTAGAACAGTACAAATGCGTGTTTTCACTGATAAAATACATGCTATTTTTATTCTCTGCCAAAGGAATCCTTCCTATCAAAGACAGCTACTTTTGTAAATTTATGACATCTAAGGTCCCTATTTTCACACTTAATAAATACCACTGTCAAAGTTCTGTCTGAGAGACTATTGTGGTAGATCTGGTAAAACCAGCAAATTGTATTTTAGAAGTATTCCAGCATTACAAAACTACCAAGACTGTGGTTATTACTGATAATTTCATGTATGTACCTCCCCCAGTACCTTATCGTTGCCCAGGCTGCTAGTTGGCAACTTGCTGTCAAGGCAGAAGGAAGGAGTAGTTATCACAACAGCAGTTTGCAGAGAAGCAGAGTTATTTCCTGCCCATACTTACTACCACAGGCTGCTATTTTCCAAATTCAGTTTCTTTTCTGGTTAGAAACATCGGCAGCATCTTTCTGAGTGAGCACTTGGCAACTTTACAGTGGAAGCCATAATTCTCACTTACCTTCTACACCACAAACCCACTCATTTTTAGAAGCTGACAACCAACACTTTCACCCATCTTGCAGCCAAGATTTAAAAAAACCCTGTTTGACACTGCCATCTCTCAGCTGGGTGTCCAACCTGACATGCACACATAAGACAACCAGTCTAAAGAAGGATGTATCTCTTAAAAAAAAAAAAAAAAGCCCTATAAAAATCACACTTTCAGGGCTGGAGTGTCCAACAAACTGAGTGTCATTGCCAGCACCTAGATATTTCAGCTAATTGGGCAGCACCCCCTTTAGCACTGACATTACTGTTAATGCAGGTTTCTAAGACAACAAATACAGCTGTTTAGCTAGAAATAAATGTGAAATGCCTGGCTGCTCACCTACATCTCAGTGAAGTCTCCTCTTATGGCAAATGCAGGCCACTCTCTTTAAACAAATCACAGTCGTGCGTGGAAGAAAAATGTTTCCTTCTAAGAGCTGATCACTTTACTGTGAACCCATCAAATTGTCAGGGAAGCATGCCCAGGCTGTCCTGCAGGCAGTGCAGGGTTGGAGACCACCAATCCCCTCATCAGAACCCCAGTTTTTCATGCTGCAGGCACCTCATACATGTGAGGAAAGGGACAGTTTCTTGACAGTCCCAAGAAAAGCACAAGGATTTAATTTAGTCCACAACCAAGTAACTGGAAACAAGAAAAAACCTGGCTCTCTGTGGAAATGGTCATTACTGGGGGAGAGGAGAGGGAGAGGGACAGGGAGAGAGAGGGAAAGGAATTTTATTAACAGACATGACATCCTAACTTCAGTCAGACAGAACCCAAAAAACTGCCCTAAAGCCAGCATCCTACTCCTGAAGGGAAAGCAACTACTGCAAAGTTGTTGTTCTATTTCATAAACAGAGGTTTAGTCTTCCATTAATATTTTAGCTACTGAAAACATGCCATCCCTTTCTATTGGTAACAAGCATCACTGTTCCACTTTCTCCTCCAAAGGGGAGACTTGCACAGCTACAGGTCCCTACAGACCTGGAAGGCTTGTACAGGGGTGTTATAGTAATTATTTATTAGTTATTACAGTAACCTGGCCAAGGGAACAGAATACTGGGTTTAAGAGTTAAGAGACTTTGAAGATTTTGCCTCCAACCTGCAACATGACTATTGCTTGTACTTCAGCTCTGCTTCTTTCACCCTCCTTCCCTCTCTGGGTCTCTCCCACCCAGCACATCACCCTCAACAGGCAACCTCTCCAGCTAAGACTTACAAAAAATGGTTTATAAGTAACCAGAGTCAGTCACAACCTTTATCTACTGAGAAATCACTTCTTCTATCTCATGACAGCTACAAGGTCTCAAGCGGGAACATGTGAGCTGAAAAGGAAAGGTCTTCCTTAGAAAATCCTCAGCACAGCACCACAAGGCAATGTCTTTTACTGCCTTTGCCCACCACTGGGCTTACAAACATCCTCCCCTGAGATTTCGGTTACACAGTTTACTGCCTTTTGATGTTGCAACTACAGCTTAGAAGTAAAGAATACAAATCTTAATATTCTTCAATTCAGTCATTAAATCACTGAAGCATGGATCCTGCATTTGAAGAGACACACCAAGACTTTAGATACAGGGACAGTAACCCAAATGTCCCCCATCCTCTTGATTTCTGTAAATTCTAGGGAATGTCCTCAACCTCAGGTTTCATAGACAGTGACAAACAAGTACAAGGTAAGCATGCCACAGTACAGCTGGTCTGTAGCTTGACAGATAAATCTGGCCATAATAAGAAAGGAAATTTGGCTCTCCTAGTCTGATAAACAAGTCCCTTGGGTGAGTGATGATAGGATGGATTTGAACACATACAAAGGACCACAGCCAATCCCATTTGATTCTAAGTGCAGACATATCACTGGCCAAAGAGTTGGGTGGTGTTAAAACCCAGACCAATCCCTTGTCTAAGCCTGGGGAATTCAAACTCCCAAGGTTCCAAATAATAAAACACCCTGTTTGTTGAGGACCCTCGGTGAGTTCATGTCGCTTCTGTCTCCAACCAATGACCTATGTAATATAAGCTTATATTTTTACTTGCTGCATTCTTCACAGCATTTTGCTGAAGAGACATTTGTGATGCCCTAAAAAGTTTCTTAACAGAAAAGGAGACAGAGGAAGGACATATCTACACCTGATTTCCCCCTTCTGCCCCATTCAGAACAACATAGGGTGAAAAAGTCGAACCTGGAGTTTTATGGATTCATAATTCTGCCTGGAGGGAGACTAATTAAAAAAAACCAAAAAAGGTAGGGGGGGGAATCCAGCAACTTCTGCTAGCATCCAAAAATGAACAGCAGTATGCCATGCCTTAGAGATTCAACTGATCATTTTGGTAGGGCAACAATGTTCTGGAAGGTATTTTGTGGAGATATTTTTTGGGTTGTTGGTGGTGACTTTTTTCTTAGGTTTAAAAAAATCTTGCCTCTTTACTTCAGCATCTCCAGTCTGATAATTTGAGCGTATACACTCCCAAGCAGGACATGAAAAATCCCATAGGGCTTCATCTCTATTAAAATGAAAGAACAAACTAAAAACCCAACTGTTAAAAAAAGATGTTAAAGTTGTAATAAAAGAGACTCTGTTACATTATCGATGTGGCATGGAATATCTGTCACACTCCAGACAGAAGCTAACCTTCAATAGCCACATGACAAATCCCTGAATGTACCAGTGAGTGATGACAGGCCATTAGTGACATCAGCATGAACAAGGAACAGCAATGAACTAATGAACAATTAAAATGGATTTTTAAATGAATCACCTTTAAAAGACAAACAAAACCAATCAAAAAAGAAAAAAAAAGCAAAACAAAACCCTCACAGAAAAAGGTATTAACCCTGGAAGGCTGCAGCCCTGCAGTATAACCCCAGGTTGCCATTATCCACAGCTCGATCCTACAGGGACACTCCCACACGTGACTGCAGAAGTGACAGGATGGGATCCCAGGACACAAAACCCAAGCAGAAACACATTCCCATACCCTGGACAAAGCCACTGGATCTAAGAGTTTGCTCCACCTGTGGTTTCTCCCACACCACCCCATCCAACTTCTCCAATGCACATAAAATGTCTACAAGTATTTGATTGCAGAAATGTCTTCTAGACATTTTTCAGTGCCAGGTTAAAAAAAAAAAAAAAAATATTAAAATCATCTTTCATTAAATCACTAGAATTTCTTCACTATTTGTTCATCTTTATCCAGCTAAAAATCTGAGATTCAATACCTCAGGGTATTTACCTGAGGGTAAACTGGTTAAATCACTCTGACTTCAAAGTATCTCCTTTAACTCTGATTTAAATAACCTGTTCTGATCTTGCATTGTATTTGTGCTTTCTAGAACTTTTCCTGAAAAGAAATACAGATTCCTCCTGCTGGAATGTTGTGGGGGGGTATTTTTGTTTTTGACTGACTAGGAAGCTACTCTATAAACACGTTTTTATTTTACTATTTGTAAGTTTCTTACATTAGTATGTTATTTTTCTCTTCAGTATTTGACTACACATCTTTTAGTGAACACTTCAAATTCATTAGTTGCAAAACACTTTATAAATAGGGCAAAAGAAATTTGTGTAAATAAGGTAAAAGTAATAAAATACATATTTTTAAGCTGAAATAAAATTGCTCTAATTTAAACAAACCCATTACAGGCCACATTAGCCATAGTTGGTGAATTTGGTTGTATACATCCCTCAAGTTTTTGTTCGTACAGACGTGGTTTTCATACCTCCTTGTTATTGACAGATGAAAAGAATAAAAAGCTTTGCAGCTTTTGTAGTTTCTCACCTTTGACTCCACAACTCCCTGAACTAACTCCAAGAAGAACCATGAATGAAGAATGTTTTCTGTCTGCTGGAAAGTGGCTCTTGTCAAACCAGTTCTGTGTTGCAGTAAATTCTCTGCAGACACTTCCACCTACTCTGTGGATACACTTTCTTCAAAGTTACAGATGCAAATATATCCTTCTTGAATATTATAATTTAATTAAAAGTTACTACACTATGAAGAAGGTAGGGCCTGAATTTAGTACTTTCAAATCAAAATTCATTCTCCTTTTAATTTTTCATTTTAATCTCTTTTGTTTTCCAAAAAATTTCTTCCCATGTTTTTCATGCCACACTGTGTTTCCATCACAGAGACCAGCATTTATTGTGTGCCACTTCACCTCCCCTTCTCTCAGGAAGGTTAAAGAATTCTTTCCAGGTCTTATTCATCAAGGCAATGTGCTCCATGAATCATGCTACAGTCTTTTCTCACATGATGAGCCCTGAGGTTTGTGCACTGCTGCACAAACAAGTCCAGGCAATCCTCTGGCTTTGAGGATGAACATTCCTGTTTCTGTTGCCCCCATGCCAAGTACACCCTCCTCTCCTCAACAGCTGTTCAAGTCCCAGAACACCCCCAGGACCACCAGGAAAGAAAGCACAAGAAACTTCACGACAGGTAAGACCACTGGACCTCTCTGCTGGCACCTGGAACAGGTTCCTGTTCCACACCTCAGATTTCAGCTGCTTGTTAAAGCCCCATGTGCTGCACTCCACAGGGCAGTCACCTTCTTTTCAGGATCTCTATGGCTTCTCCATTTTTCACCCATGACACATCTCCATTATGGACTAGCCACAGTTCAAGAGCTTGTTCGGATCTACCTGTTTATTCTCTCTTTGTCATTCTACGATCCAGTACGAATAAAGTCACCCTCCATCCAAACCCACTCTACTACTCTAAAAGCAGGGCAAATTGTCACTGAAAGACAGAAGGACAAGGAAATGAAGTATCTGAAAATGTTACACAGTAGTATCAGAAACCACCAAAAACAAAACATTCCTCAGCTCAGGGCTTTGGCCAAAAGACAACTTCAGAGCCTTACACGCAGCCTGGCTGAGGAGACAGACAGCACCTCTGTCCTTCCCTCAGGACGAGAAATAGTTTGCCAGAGAAATGTTGCAACCAACAGCACTTCAGATGGACCTCAGTCAACAACACCAGAGCAGGACTGTCCAGCTGGAATGACACAAACATCCAGCCAACAATTCTTGGAGAGACATCACCCTTCACAGCTTGGTAAATAACGACATGAGTCATTATTTTGAAGTGCTACATTTTGTACATTACACAAACAGGACATTACAGAAAATCCCACCCCACAAGGGGATTTGCATTTTTGAACAAAGTCTGTCCAACTGCTTATGTGACATTATTGAAATAAAGCAATTCCTCTCACCAAACCTCATATCAGCAAAAAGAGCAATTACCTCCTCCTTGGGCTCATTTTTAGGAAATACACAAAAGGAGAGAGGATGGCTATGTTATGACCCAGTGAGTCCCATTTTATTGTTGAGGGATTAGCAGCACTCAGGGAAAAGCCACCATTGGGAGTCTTTTTCAGCTGATTTGAAGAGAACTGGAAAACAACAGGTTTCACCTGCTGATAAAGGTCAAAAGGATATGGCCACTACAAAAAACCCCACCATGAATATAAAACCAGCTGTGGGTGTGCAGGTCCTGAAACCCCACAGGTGATGTGCCATCCAGGCACAAAAGGAAGACAAAATCTCTGTGCTAACCACCTGAACCCAGACAGGACTGTGACTATTTTCATGACTTCTGAACTCGAGGAAAATCCTTTACATCTGCTGTGGCCCCAGAGCCCAGCATACTCCAGAACAACCCAGGCTATTCCAACCAAGAACCATTTCGCTTTGCTCATACAAGATTTCACTCTCTGGCAAAGCAAAAGGAAAGAATAGAGAGCCCATTCCTTCCCAGGGAGACCACAGCAAGTACTGGCAGACAAAGTGATGAATAAAGGCAGAGAAACAGAGATTCCCCATGTCAATCCAAAGCTCACAGCCTGTAAAATGTGAGTAATAACTTATCCTGAGCTTTTAACAAAGACTCAAAAGTGGATGAAGCTTTTGGGGCCTTATTTATAAAGGAGCTGAAGAGGGAGGAGTCATTAATAAGGGCACCATGGAAGAAACAAGTGTTGTACATCACTTTTCATCATTCAAACCACTACCCCTGCAAAAACTTCTGGATATTCACGCCCTTAGAACACAGGTCCAGTCCTGGCTATACAAAAGCTTTGAATAAGGTAGACAGAAATTTTGGATGTGAAGAACAATTTCCATGATCTCTACTGCTGCATATAAAAATCAGTAATTCCTATTCATTAACCTGGTCAGAAGAGTTTCCTGACATGAACAATTTTGGTTAAAGAGCTGCCATACTATTCTGTTGCCTAAAGTTGACTGAATTTCAACCTGAAACTTGTTTTACACTGCATAAGCTTTGCCAAAAGCTAAAAAAATATGTGCCATGTGAAATCTGCATCACCCGAGATGAAGATAAACAAGACAGAAAGCTTAAGAAATCCTTCACGGTTTAAAAAATTAACTGACCTGCTAGAGCCACAACATCCTGTGCTTACTAGACCATGGCAAGCGGGGTGAAGTCATTTAAACAGAGAAGGGAGGTGTCAGGCTCAGAATCTCTAGAGAGCGTCTGAGAGCCGCACAAGAGCGAGCACTGGCAAGAGGCACCAAAAACCGGTTCTGTTTCCATCCCAAAACACACGACACGTAGTTTCACTTAAAAAATACGGTATGGTCTGATGTGCGCGGTGCCGCCTGACCATTTATCTCCAAGGGCATTTCAGACAATGGAGCAGGGGATGATCCCGGGAGGCTCGGAAAGGCAGCAGGGCCCATCCCATCCCATCCCCGGAACACAACAGGTGCTGTTGACAGCGAGCCGGGCGCGGGGCCGGGCCGGGGCTGCCGCTCCCCCCGGGGGCTCCCGGCACCGCTCCCCGCCCGCCCCGCCCGACTCACCGAGGCCGCTGATGTCGTGCCGGAGGCCGGCGCGGCTCCTCTCCTCCGCTATCGCCCGCAGCATGTGCCGCAGGGAGCGGTCGGGCTCGCCGTCCGCCTCCCCGTCCCTCCGGGCACAGGCCATGCTGCCGCCGCCGCCGATGAGCTCATGTCAGGCCGCCGCGGAGGCGGCACCCGGCGCTCCCGACACGGCAATGCCCAGGAGCCCTCCCGGTCCCGCTGGCCCGGCCTCTTCCCCCTCGGGACGCTTCCCGGGCGTCGCCGCCGACCCCTCCCCGGGCCACGGCGATCGCCGGCGCTGCCCAGCCGCGCTCCGCCGCTTCCTCCTACTGCGGCCGCCGGGCGGGGCCGGCAGGGCCGGGAGCCGCCCCGAGCCGCCCACAGGGCGGATCTGCCACCCTCCGTCATCCCGGGCAACCATCCTCGATCCCTGACATCAACCGGCACCCTGGGGAGCCCGTCCTGCACCCCTGACAGTCCACCCTGCTCCCCTGCCATCAGCCAGCACCCTGGGAAACCCACCCAGTCCTGCGGCCCTGACAGCTCATGGCTGTTCCTGGTCAGGCTCTCTGCACGCCCTTCTTCGCTGGCCTTCCTTCTCACGGGCTCCCACAGATCGGCTGCGGCCACTGCAGATCTCTCCTGCCCACCGCACTGATGGCATGGACCGAGTCCTGCTTCCTTCTTGCTCTCCTGTTCCCCTGTGGGGACAAAACCCAACCTAAGGTGCCTGCTGAAGTCTCTACCAAGGTCTGTCACCTCTTCCTTAGCATTAGCACCTCTCGTGAAAATCAGGAACTGCTGATCTCAGGCAATAACCCAGCTTGTGCTGCAGAGACAATTACCTCCTCAGTTTCAGACCATGTACCTTGACATACACACACTGCACTTTTTGGTGTATTATACAGTGTTTTATGTACAGTAATGCCTGGAAAATGTCTTGTATCTGAATCAACTGTGCTGCTGACAATCAACATATATTTACTAAAACTGAGCAAGTTCATCCTGACAAGATGAAACATAAGAATTGGGTAAGTCAGACTTCAATCCTGGTAAGGCCCAGATATATCCAGAAGTGTTGGGTGCTGTGTGTTTTCCTGTATTATGACACTATCTCCTGTTAAAGACAATTTATATATGTGTAAATCTTAACTGGGCTTATGGCATCCTTTAACAATGCCTAAAGAATTCCTCAAATGGTACTTTAGAGGGACTGTGCATGCTGAAGTAAAAGTTTCCGTACTACTTGTAGACAAGCTTACTCTGTGCTGTAAGGCATTTGTGTCTCACCAGGAAGAAGAAGTAAGACATTTGAAGAGTGCCCAGTGCTTTTCCTGTTAGTGGTAGGTAGTTCCCTGGCCAGTTGCACACTCCCACACTGTCCTGGGGAATGTTGATCACATTGGTGCAGGCAGAGCAGGAGGAGATGGAGTCTTAAGCCAGTCCATTTCTGAGTGTCCTCAGGCAAAGCACCCCTTCATGTAGTGCTGTTCTTCCTTAGCCAAATATTTTAAACCATAGATGATAAAAAGTGCTCCCCAGATCAGCTTAAAAGGTAGAGACATCTGTTAGATTCAGGGAGCTTATTATGTGCTTATTTCAGGCAGAAGGCTATGAGATTTTCTTTCCTCAAGCAATTCAATGAAAAGAGGCAGCTAAGGAGCTTCAGGAGGTGGGATGTGTCTTTCCACTGAAGAAAGGCTGTTCTTAGCATATTTAAGATAAATAAGCTGAAGAACACCAATTTGAATTTCACAGTTCTAATGGCTTATAGAACACTGAGGATTACTTGATTCCATCAATTTAGGCAGAAACCTTTCACTCTTGAAATGTGAATTTGGTTGCTAAGGCCAAAAGAAATGCTGTATTGGAAGCATCTCTTCCTCCTTCACAGCTGTCCCTGTTAATCCACCCAAAGTGTGGTTGTTGGGCAAACCCTGAAGGTGAACAGAAGTCCTCTTGTGCTTCTGAATTCAAACCTTTGGTTTGTATCAAGAAAAAGAAACTTGCCATGAAGCACTTGTCTTAAACTCTGAAGGTCTGAAGTTTTGATTCTAGTTCCTTGTTTTGTTTTCTAAGTTGGATCATAAAAGGTTGCCCAAAGCTACTTAAGGAGTAAAGCAAACTTGAGATGGTTCAACACCTGGAAGAAACATCCAAAATTCCGAATCTGGGCTATGACAGTTTAGAGCTTATTCGCCCCTTAATTTCTCTGTATGCAAAGACTTATGGGACTTCTATGCCTGTTCAGTATGTTCCTGTGGAAATATGAAGAGAAGAAGGAGAAATTGGAATTGGTAGGACAATCAACTTCCTAAACTTAGATAAAAATCAAGTCTGTGACCTACTGTGGCTTGCACATGAAGTTCACTACAGAACTTCATTGTTTGCCAGGATGTTCTAAATAATTCAATGCCCACAGATAGGTTTAGGTTCAAAAATATTTATTTTCAAATTATTCCTTCTGAAAAAATTATGCATTGTGTTAGCTCTGGTGGCTGAACTCTGAAAAATATTGGTCATTGCTTAATGGTCTTCAGCATTATTGAAAATGTAGTTAAATTTTTGGCTGACTGTGACTTCTATTGATTCATAGACATAAGACCCTTTCTGCACAAAAGCAAATAATCTGTGTGCAAAAATATGAAGTGATTTATTTTCAGTTCTTCAGTGGGATGGTACAGTAGATATGTTTTTTCTTAGTCTCTATGCTGTAACATACTCAAGTATATTGCATTATATAATATTCAGTATATTCATTAGAATTATGAAATAAATTAGAGAATTTCTAATAGCTACCATAAAGTGAATCTTACGTGACAATTGTAGCAAATATAATAAAATAAAATGGATATAATAAGAGGCAAAATGAAAGAAAAATGTCATGGTGGAAAATTTTGTGTAGTGAAAGCTCTGCTGGAGACAAGTTGGGTGGATTGTAGAAAATGTTAAGATACCTCATGGCAGAGTCTATATAAAATAGCCATCAAACTCAACAGGAAGTTTGGGAAAGTATTGATAAGAACATGAGGATACACGGAGAGACACATTTGATGTTCTTCTTGATCACAGAAATAGTCAACTATTGTTCCTTTCAGACATTCAGATGCATTTTTATGAATAAATAAAATTCTTTTAAAAAATATACATTCCTTATGACATCAGTATTTGAGTCAAATATAAATAAACCCACAACTCTGAATTTTGGTTATTTGGGAGACAGTTTTCTGTATGTTAAGAGACAAATGTAACTTGTTGTGGTTTCCAAAAAAGTGAAATAAATTACAGCAAAATTTTTCATCTCTGTGCATGTTTGTTGTTAAGAAAGGCTGACAGTAAATGTGAACAAACAAAAATGGCTGCAATGTTTTCTCTGCACTGGTCAAGTAACTGCATAAGAAAAGTGCTGGATCTGGCTTAATAATTCTAGCTCCAAGAATTCCCTATGTCTGCAGTGTATAGCAGGTGGAAATACTACAGGAGCTCTGAAGGAAGCTGGTTCAGATTTGATGGCACTACAGGAAACTCTACCTAGGCAAGTTCAGTTAAGGCTGTCTGGAAGCTGCTCTGTATGTGTCTCTGGAAAATGTAGCTCAATTTGTGCAACTGAGAACTGCTCAGACTTGGACAGTATTTATTTTGCTGAAGAGAATAATGGCTCTGCACATTTTGTCATATTAGCTGTTTATCAATCCAGAATTTACAACATCACTGAGAACTGATATCAGGACTTGGCCAAAGCTATTATGTGGATAAGTGCATTTTAGAAAGAGAATTTTAATCTTTTTCTATTCTCTAAAAATCAAAACAAGTTGAAGTTAACATGCTCTCTTGGCGTTTATGCTGAAATGGAATGCCAGCTCTTCCACTCTCCTTGTTATCCAGCTTCCAGATGTGGCTGCCTTCCAGGCATGGCTCAGCATTTGCCTCACATCTTTGCAGGGTATTCTAAGCCCAGCCTGTGGGCAGCACAGGAAATGCTTCTTCCTGCTCTGATATTCCTGCTCTGATAAGAAGCCAGAGCAGCAGAGAGCCTGCTGACAGGCATGGTGCACTCCAAGCATGGCTGGAAAGGAATTACAGCACATTCAGCTACCACTGGCCTGCCACAATTAAGGCAGAAAACTAATCATGCTGGGCTTTGGTTATGTGTTCTCTTTTTAATTTCTGTCTGTGCAACAAAATGAACCTTAACAAAAAACCAGAGCTTTTAATTTTAGATGTATTACACTTTTTCAGTGTGGAGACCTTCTTGTTATTGACATACGTTTTAAGTCAATATCTTAGCTGGACAGCAAGAAATGCAATGCCACCATGTCTTTGAAATGATTTCTTCAAAGTTATAACGCACTTGTAGAGTGACTGCTTTTTTAGGAAAAGTCAGTAAAAAGATATAAAAATCTTCTAAGCATCCAGACATATAGATGCACACCCATCCCTTTTTATTATTCAGTTGATTTAAGATTGTGTAGAGAACTAACTTGAAAGAATATCTCTGGTTTAGAAACTAGGTATGTATCTAGTAAATATCTTCCAGGAGAAAAACTCAGCTGAAATTAGTCTGGGCTTTTTGTGCCTGCATGAATGACAAAAAATACAATAGATGTGAAAAAATATATAGTTCTTACTTTATTATTCCAGATGAGTGTAAATTTTTTGGTGAGATTTTCTGTGCCTCAGCCTTTCAGCAACCAAATGAGTAAAGTTTTTGAAGGCTGAGTTCACAGCTGGGATGTATTGGCTATGTACCAATAGAGCTGTGCAAGCCTAAAGTGCTAAGGATATGGTCATGTGTTAGTAAATATCATAAATCTTTAGTATAACTACCTTGTATAGATATATTAGATAGTCATACACTATCTGTTTTTCATGGCATGCAGTATACTTGGGTTTTGGCTGTTAATGAAGGTGGAGTGAAAATTCACAGCAGAATTTCTAAGAGGTTTATGAAAGTGAAACCTGAAAGGACAGCTATAGAACAAGGTATTATTTCTGAGATGAGATTTGCATTCTATTTTAATCACATTTTTGATTTTGTGATTCTCTGATCTATGTCATTCCTAGCAGGACCCACTGCACTGTAACACTGCTGCAGAGATCTGTACCACAGTAAAACAGAGATCTGTACTGTCTACCACTGTAAAACTCAGCAAGTACACTAATAAATCAAAATAACATCAGTTGTGGAGTCCATACCTGCGCACACACACACACACACACACACACACACACACACAGAGGCTTTAAGAAACAGGAGAGGTCATTTCTCTCAGCCACTTCCTTGCTTTACATTTTCCCTAAAAGATGATGCAGGACTCAGCAGTTCCCAATTAGCGAAGTGGTCTGTACAGTTCTGCTTTGCACAGGCTGCTGCACTGTGTGTGGGAAGCTCTCTGCTCCATGCTGCAGAGGGCTCAGGACAGCCAGCGCTCTGGGGCAGCTTGTGCCACAGGTTATTAATTCACAGGGCACAGCTGAATGGACACAGGGATGGGCGCTAGAGGCAGGGAGCAGTTTGGGTCTGAAATGACCTGGGAGCTGCACAGGTTCCTTCTGCTCTGTGTGACGTCCCAGCAGCCCAGCACGTATCCTTGGCTGTGCTTTGTTGTTGTTACAGTCCTGGTTCATTAATCACCAAGTGAAATACTTCCTTATAGTTGTCACCCCACATGGCTCTTTGTGCTTCAGGGAACCTGTGACTGAAAGAGATGGGGTCCAGACTTACCACAGCAGTGCTTCATCTTCTCACCCCTTTACTCCATGAGTAAAAACTCTCAGACCTTCAGCATACCTCACTCCTCACCCCCTTCAGTCCTGCTTACACCAAGTGTTAAAATCCTTTTTGAACCCTGTCCTTTGAACTGGCATGAGGAGTGCAAGGCTCCAGTGAACAGACTGCTGACCTGAACTCTGGCTGACACTGAAGGAACACGGTCAACTCATTTCACCCTCTGTGAATTTCTCCTCTGCTGGACAATGCTACATGTATGAAACTAGTCAAAGACAAATTTCAAAACATATCCAGTCCTTGCATGAAACTACTAGGCCTTTTCTAAAACTGGGAAACACAGGAAGAGCTGATTGTAGTGTGACTTATGTAAGCAATGCAAGGTACGGAACAGCCAGAACAAAGTGCTGTCAGTCTGCACAGTGTGTGGTTAAATGTAGGCACTGCACTGATTTATGGATGTACCTGCTGGACTCGAAATTTAGAGTACATTCTTGGTGTTTTTATAGGGGGCAAACCATGGTTGCAAACGTGCCCTGTGAGCCTGTCACCACTCCTACAGGAATCCTGATTCTGGCCTATGCCTGGCCAAGTTCAACCCACTAATGATTCAGACTGCATGTCTGTCTCTGTGTGTACAGGAGTTTATGTGTGCCCTTGCACGGGGGGCAAGGTCTATTTTATGAACAATAAAATAATTAAATTAATAGAATAAATAAAATAAAACAGTTTCTCTTAAGTGTTTGTATGTTACTGCGCAGTATTAGGACAAGATTATTTTTTTAATGTGGGATTTATTGCTTTATCTTTATAAATATTAATTTCTCTATCACTGCATCAGATTGGTCCTGTCTAGATGAGATTCAGAGTGCTAAAATGATTTCTCATCATATCCAGTGGAAAATGAAGGATCTGGTTTTCACTTTCACAACCGTAAAAATGGAGTTAAGTGGCTGGAGAAGTAATAACATAAAACCAGTCAAATCCCCCAGTTCTCACCAAGAAATAAAAGCAGTGTCTAAGAGTCATATTTCAAGATAAGAGCTGTCTGGGTATGTTCTCCCTTTTTATTTGGAAAGAAATTCCCAGATAGTGCTGTTTTTATGCAGCTTGAGAAACGTGCTCAGCCTGCTGCTGTGCAGCTTTTGGATGATTTCAGTTTCTATAAAAAGGTTGTGATCTCATCCTCACTACTTAAAGATGCATCACCCTATCTTTTCCCCTTGGCCCAGCACAAAGGGGAATTTGAATTTCCGCACATAGTTTTGAAAATTCCAGTTGTGGAATTAAAAACCAGAGAATTCTGCATTTTCAACATGGTTTTGCAAATGGAATTTGGGGGTACAGGTCTGTAACAGCGTCCTTTGATTCACTTTCTGCCTTTACCCGTGCGACTGCCAGGATTAAAGTGTGGTGCATCAAAGGGAGGTGGGACTTCTGATGAGGAAAAAACGCTGCAACTGAGCTGTATGTTGCTAACCAAACACCAGAAAAAACTGTTCTGAAGGACCTGGAAGTTTTTACACTCTGGCTTTAAGATATTAAAAGCTTAAAAAAAAAAAGAAAAAAAAAAATAGGATTCGAAGGGAGGAGGCGCTGTGGGTGTTGCTGGCGATGTGACTCGCTGGAGAGGCAGCGGTGTGCAGCGCTGGGCTCTCCTTGCTGTCCTTGCAGGTGGCCGTGCCCAAGGTGGCCTGTGCCACCCGCTGTCCCGGCGCCAGAACATCGCCCCTCACGATGTCCCGGCCACCCCCGGCAGCCCCGCCGTGCCGCCGCTAGAGCCATCCCAGGTAACGCTGCCGTCCCGTGTCCAGCACCTCCATCACCAGCACTAACTGCTTAACACGCCTTAGCCAGCTGGCTTTCTCCGGCAGCTGAACGCTGACTGCTGCCCCTCACACACAGCCGCAGCTGGGTACTCCTGCCCCTCAGGGGTTTTCAGTGCTTTTCGGGATCCGCGGCCTGTCCCATGCCCGTTCTCGGACTGGGGCCTAGGGAACACACGCGTTCAGCTCCCCGCCGCCCTCCCAGCGCGGTGTTTGAGGGGAACGGCCGCGGTTTGGGAGCAGATTTTAGTTGGAATGTGAGTGTCGGCGGTAGGCGGAACCTCGGTGTGGGGCGGCTGTTTCCCGGGCGGGGGAAGGCTCGGCCCGGAGCCCGTCCGGGTCGCTCCCGGAAGCAGGCGGGGATTGGGAGCGGCTGTCCCGGCCCGGCTCCCGCTCACCGCGGGGCTCTTCTCGGAGGGAGCTGTGGGCTCGTGGTACAGCATTCCTTTTCCCACGGCTGCCTTTTGGGTTGAACCTTTTAGGCTGTTGCCAGATATAAAAGTGTCTAGAAACACTCGCTTCGTCGGGTCAGGCTGGTGACCTGGAGTTTCAGGCGGTGAATAGAGCTCTTATTTCACTGATAGAAACGGATTGTGTTGAGCAGGAAAGATGTGAGATTAGAAGTTGTTTCGATGTCCTCGCTGTGTTGGGGGTAAGGACCCAGCTCCCATCCCGGCTGTCGGGCATCCCTGGCTCCCCGTGGGCTCCCACTCCCAGCCTGAGGAAATGGTGCTGAAGAGCAGCTGCCCAAAGCTGTGCTCAGCCCCGGAGGATGTTCCAGAGCAGCTCCCAGTACTCGGACCACGGGGAGATGTGACCCCCCCATCGCAGCCATTTCTCTGTGAGGATTGGGGGATCATTGCTCCCACTCCTTGCACGGCTGCGCCTTTCAGGAAGCAACTTTAGGAGCTAAAAGGAAGCAGCGAGGTTTGAAATGTTGATATCGACAGCAGCCCGTGCTGAGATGCTTTTATTAAATGTGGGGAGTTGTCATTACTAAAGCTTTCTTCAATTGGGTTATAAAATAAGAACTATTTTTTCCACAAAAGTAAGTTGCCCTTCCTTCCTGTGTTGTTTTTGCGTTGTGCACTCATAATGTTCCCATGTATGAAGGAGTCTTGTGGCACCTGGGGCTCATGTTTTAGGGGTGATGATGGTGATGCTGGGCTGGTGACCTTGATGATCTGGATGGTTTCTGCCAGCCTTGATGGTTCTGTGTGATTTTGAAGTGCTCTGCCCTAGACAGATTATTGCCCTGGTTTTTGGATGTGCTAATGATGACAGTGGGGCACCTCCGTATCAGTATCCACTGTTGGTCAGGGAAGGGAGTACAGAGAAAATAAATATTACAACAAGAAAAGGTTTTTCCTCCTTAAAAGACACCATGAGTACATTGGCTGAAAACATCTGTGGGGAGGATTTTGTTTGGGTTTGTTTGTCTGGTTTTTTAGGGGGGGGGTGTTTTGGACTTTTGTTGGGTTGGGTTGGAGTTAGTTGGTTGGGGTTTTTTGTGGGTTTGAAAATTTTGTTTGTTTGTTTTGTTGGGATTTTTTGGGGTGGTTTTCTTGGTTTTTTTTTGGTTGGTTGGTTGGTTTGGGTTTTTATGTTAGGCAAATAATCTCCAAATTTGGAGCCTCTTGCTTCCACATTAGATTCCAGCACATGAATGCAAGGGTTGGCAGTTACCTTAGGAGCCTTTGGCTCTGGCACAATGATTATTTGAGGGATTAGGGTCTGCTGCTTGCCATCACCACCACCAAAACCTGTGTCTCAAAGCCAAACAAAAAAATACATCCTCATAAAAAAATAAACCCATCTAATGGAACTTGGGGGTTTCTAAGTAATGATCCTATAGTAGTTCTCCTGCCAAGATGGAGTCTTTCTTGTACTAAAGACATAATAGATGACAGAGAAATAAGTTGGTTTTTTTCTTCTCAGCAAGAGAGAAATATTTTATTTATTTTTAAATAAAATTTGTCATACCCTGCAGCATGGTCATGTAGCCAGGTGGCTCTCAGAGGGCTTCTTGTGAGCAGGATATCGTGTGGAAGCCTGGTTTCCACAAACTGGATTGAATAAACTGATTATTATGAAAACAAAAAAAAAAAATCAAGAAACTTATTGACTTCAAATGACTTGTAGTTTTAGTGGGTATGATAAATTTTATCTTGAGTTTAGACACAAGTATTTTTGAGCTGCATGAATAGCTACATCTCTGTTATCTCAGGCCTGTGGCGTTTGGAAGCTTAACTGGAGCTGTGCTGGGTTTGCACACTTGTCCTTTGTCAGGTTTGTTTCCATCAGTGCCTTGCTTCACTGAGATGTGACACATGGAGCCTTGATATTAAAGTAGCTGGTAGGAATAAAGAGAAAAGAGTCAACAGTAATACATCTGATTTTGGTTTTGGCTTTTTCTAAGGTAGAAGCATTAAGAATTACTTTGCTTTTTGTTTTATTTAGGGCTCAGAGATGGATTCACCAGAAGGGGCTACAATTAGAAGTGAGCAGAAGTTCAGGTAACTTGTATTAGAGTTGATACAAAGCTGTCTCTTAATGAAAATCTGAAACCACAGTGGGAATAAACTACTGAGTACTGAATACAGGAACAACATCATGCCTGAAAACTTGAAATTATCGCAGAAGCTTGTTTCTTCATTGACTAAGTACTTCATGCTCAGCCAAGTTGTTTATGGAAAATAAATAATGAGAGGAAACAATTTGGGGTAAATGTTGCAGGAAGGCATGGGGTCATCAAACACTTTTTATTTGTAGGCACTAGTTGGCAGCCAAACTTACATATTTATTGCGTTTCTTGAGGCTGTTTCAAATTGAACATTATAGTTTGACCTAGATAGTTTCAGATGATTGTGAAATAAGAGGTGTTAATCATCTGTACTACCATGTTACCTGGAACTGAAAATCTGTGAAGGTAGTTTGGAAAGTCAGGAGAGTTCTGAGGTTCTGTACTTGTTTGTACAGAAGTGATTTTGCTGTATGGTTTATGTGCATTTTCACTTCTTAGCTGAGTAATCATGAAAGACAGATTTTCCTCACAGTTCCCTGTGCTGGTTTGTGTGGAGAATATGGATGTAACTCCAACACACCTCTGAGAGAGATCTGTGGGTAGTAATGTCTAAATAGTGAGTTGGATGAACCCTTTATCTGAACTAGCATGACTGCTATGTTCCATATCTACAGTGATGGTAAATGAGAATGAAATATTCCACCTCTTCCCAGAAAAAAACAAAAGTTTGTATTTTTTGAATATTGTGACTTGTCTCTTTGAAATAGTTCTACATAATTTCTATCACACATGTATTAGTTCAGTCACTGGACAATCTTGCTTACTTTTTTCAAAATTTCATTGGAAATGGTGTTTGGCTTACTCAGTGGGCTGGCAATTGTCAATTTGGATCTCAGAGATAGTAGAGATTGGAAGTTGTCACCTTGTTTCGGCTGGTATTAACCATGCACATTCACTTATGTGAAATGGCAAAAAGGCTTCTAGGCAGTTGTTGGTTTGGGGGAGGCCATGAGCTCCTGTGGCTGCTCATCTCATCCTGCTGTATAGGAATGGAGAACTCTGTTCCTGCTGGGTTGGTTGGTGTTTTGCAGAAGTTCTGAATGGCTCAGGTGAACTTCTGGAGTCAGTCCCTGAGCTCTTCAGGCAAGGCAGGAAATGCGCCGTGAACAATCAACACTTTTGTTTTCTGTGTTCAAGAAAAAGTCTTGTAAGAAAGCAGCCTCAGGACCTTCTTCTGGTAATTGGGACAGGGGTGAGTGCTGCAGTAGCCCCAGGAATCCCGGCACTCTGCTCCTGGAGGAGCTGCATTGAGGCTGTCCTTGGAGCAGCTGAGCAGCTGGAGGTACTGCACCCCAGGGATGTGGCTGAATTCCGGAACAAAGTAATCAAAGAGAGAGACCTGCTTGTGGTTGCGCATGATCTCATCAGGAAGATGTCACCAGTGAGTATGTTTATAACCTCTGTTAATTTCTAAACCTACTATGTGCTTTTGTTCTAAGGAAACACTGCTTCCAAAAGTTGATTTTTTTTCTGGTGAAAATGGAAATTTTGTGAGTAATCATACAGCCCATTGTACATTTTGGGGAGGCTAAAAAATCCCTGAGTTTTATTATAAGTTAGTCTTCATCAGAATTAATGCAAACAAGAGTCCTGACTATTAAATATTTGCTGTCATGTTTCTGAGAAGTGAAAGAGGAATTTCTAGATCTGTAGCTGTAACTGGGGAGACCCTGAAAGTACAGGTAGGCCTTGAGCCTGCTGATGACCTTGGGCCACACATTGTGAATCACTGGTGCAGCTCACACTTCCCCGAGGACAGCCCATGCTTTCCCATTCTCAGTCATCCAGCTGAGTTTCCAGAGGTTTTCAAACTGTGTTAAGACCTTTGCCAAGTCTTCCTTCTAGCTGAAACGATCTGGGTGACAGACACAGGGCTAAGTGTAGGCTGGGGTGACAATAAGTCTGCACGTGTTCATAGCAGATTTAATCATTAATGAAGTTTTCTCAACCAGGAATGAAAAAACAGAACCCCCTGTCCCCTCTTTAATAATATATCCCAGGGATATCCAGGATATACTGAATAGCTGAATACTGTTAAAGTACTGGTTAGTCTGAATCCAGGGTAAGCTAATTTTAGTGTTGTTTTATTGTACTTGTATTACAAGCTCCCCTGAGAAACCCAGGCAATTGTTTGGAACTGCACTAAATAGAGGCAAGAGCTCTGGAACAAATTAAGATTTGTTTTGGGTGGTTTTGGTTGGTGTACTGTTGAAGCCCTCTTTTACAGGAATGCTTTGGGTTCCTGTGGGAGGCAGCTGTAACAGAGCACATGGGCCTGATGGAGTCTTCCTCTCCTCTTTCCTCAGCGTACTGGCGACACCAAGCCAAACTTCTTCCAGGACTGCTTAATGGAGGTGTTTGATAATTTAGAACAACACATTCAGAACCCTGTGGTTCTACAATCCATCCTGAGGCTTATGGAAAGAGGCACGATGGTTCTGACTACAAACTATGATAATTTGCTTGAAATATTTGGTCAGCAACAGGGTAAACCTATGGAATCCTTAGACCTTAAAGATAAGGATAAGGTACGATGAGAGCAGTAAAATTAGACTTAATATATGACAAATCAGCACATTAGCTGCACTGAAAGATGTTTTGCTGTTTAAAGAGTCAAGACTAAAAGCTGGTAATTGTTAAAGCATGTTTATAAGCTACAGAAGACTCCCAGATGTTTCTTTTACATATCTCTTTATTCTGAATAATCTGATAAGGAGAATTTCAGTGACTTGTTTCTTAACTAGTACTCTGCCATTTATTGGAAAAAACCCACAAATTATTTAACTTACGTGAAGTCATTGTTAAAATTCCAAGTAGAATTTCACCTGGCTGGTAATTAATTTGCTGTTCATATGTTTTCTGTCAGTGCTGCTGGAACTTGCTTTTTGTTTGAGTGGCTGTTTAACCCAAAAAGCCAGAGACAGCTGCAGTGTCAGCCATCACATCTTTGTTACCATTTAAAGCGAGCTGTTTAATTAGCAATTACAACCTCTTGCTGTAGAAAAGTGGAAAAGGACTTGTCTCTACTTTAGGTGTTTTATAAGTCAGTTCAGCTGTATAGTTTTGCAGATTCATGGTGAGTGTGGTATATTATAACAAAAGGATGTATCTTGCATGATGTGCTTTAGGTTCTTCAGTGGGCAAGGGGCCACGTAAAATACGGAGTTCTTCATATTCACGGCTTATATACGGATCCCTGTGGAATGGTGCTTGATCCCTCGGGATATAAAGATGTTACTCAAGATCCTGAAGTCATGGTTTGTGTGTTCTTTACAATTTTGATTATGTTTTGCCAGTTTTCTTGTAATCACTGCAGACAAGATACCTAAGGCTCTGTGGGATCTTATCAATTAAATACTTGGGGACCAGAGGAATTTTTCAGAATTATTCAGATAGGTGGCTCTATTGCCAGGGCAGTGTGTGCCCTTGGGTACTGTGGCTGTGTAAATCACAACCAAACCCCTCAGCTGGATGTCACAGTTTGTATTTATCTTTGGAAAGAACAAGAGCCTCAAAATACCGGACACCAGGACACAGATTCATCATCATATGGTTGCTAGGTTTCCTAGGGGTTTAAACTGGTACCAGCTCTGGATCCTGGACTTAGTGTTGGCTTAGCTGTCATAGGAAGTCAAATATTTGGTGAAGAATATTTATTTTCCTTATTTAGAGATTGACCTAACAGGAACGCAATATTCTGTCACCCTAATTCTTTCAATTTAAATTCCCTTGCTGGCAACACTTACATGCCTGTTTAAATTCCATGGAATGGCTTGGGTTGGAAGAGACCTTAATAAAGATTGTCTTGTTTCAACTCCCATATTTGTATGATAATTTTGCTTTTTTTTTTTTTTTTTTTCCTTTTTCTGGAACAATGGTTATGAAATGTCAGTTTGGCCTGGTCCTAAAACATTTGCTTTTTTCAGGTCACTAGTGACATTCTGCTTTGCTGGTCCTTTTCTGGCTGATGTATTTTAGAAGTTCTGACCTTGGCTTTTGTCTGCTGAAGTAAATGGAGCTCTTCTTTCTTTCTGTTCTTTCACAGGAGGTTCTTCAGAACTTGTACCGAACCAAATCTTTTTTGTTTTTGGGTTGTGGAGAGACTCTGCGTGACCAGATATTCCAAGCTCTTTTTCTTTACACAGTAAACAAAGTGGATCTAGAACATTACATGTTGGTGCTTAAAGAAAATGAAGACCACTTTTTTAAGCTCCAGGCAGATATGCTGCTGCATGGAATAAAAGTGGTGTCCTATGGGGACTGCTTCCAACAATTCCCAGAGTATGTCCAGGATCTGGCTGCTCAAATCTGCAAACAGAGAAGTCCAGGTAATGTGGCCTCTTCAGCAGCACAACCTGGAGCAGGTACTGGGCAGTTTGCCCTGCCTGAACACTGCAGCTGATCTGAGCCACTGGCCTTCTGTGCAGCTTTGTTGCTTGTGAGGGATATGCAGAGTTGGAATGTGGCCAAACTTTAACTAGATGTTTTCTTTTAAAATCTGTGGACTTTGGAGGGCTGTGAATTCTTGAAAATTTAATCTTGAATTCCAGACTTGTCTCTTTGTTAGTATTTGGTAAAGATGTTTACTTAACAGATATTTATGACGTGAACTGCTTCAGCCTATTGAGTATTACATTATCAGAAATCTGACTTGTCAGGAACAGAGACTAAGAGAATTGAAGGGATTAACTGGCAGGATAAACTGGTTGAGCCACAATATCTGACTGAACATAGAATAGGAAATTAAGTCAGTGCAATAAGTGTTTGTTTAGTACACACAGGGTTGTGAAGAGAACAAAGAGAAACAACTGTGTGTCTAAGGAAAGAGATTTCTTTAATGTTTTCCAAACAAGGACAGTTCTGTTTTGGTTTATCCAGAGAACAGAGGAAAATCACTAAATTACCTTGGGAAGAGTTGCTATTTGACAGCTCTTTTATCTATCATTTCAGTGAAATGATAAATGTTTTGTCTAAAATTATTCCCAGGTGGTGCATAGCAGGGACCTTTCCCTGAAAAGTGCATGCCCAAATTAATATCCTGGTTTTTGTGACTTGATGAATATTCCAATTAGACTGCATTATGTTTTTCTTTCCTTGAAGGCTAGAAAAAATATTTATCACACCATTGAGATTTCAGGAAGTTTGTCTGCTGTCTGATTTGCATCAGACTTGCAAGAGAGACCTTATTCAGATTTGAAAATCTTGTGATCTGGTTTATAAGTCAAGATCCCAGACAAAACCATTTTCAGGTGTGCAGAACTGCTCTGTACATCACCAAACTGTCAGGGTTTGGTTTTTTGTGTCTATTTACAAACTCTATTCTAAAATGTAGCAGGGGGAGTTTGTCAAAAGGGCTGTATTAAAGAAATGAGAAATGCAAAACCAAAATAAGCCTGATGCAGAGTGGGGACTACAAGCCCCCGGACACTCACTAGAAAAGGAGCACAGCAGACTGCAAGCAGTCCAGGAATCCTGGAATGCCTTGAGGACTCCACTTCCTAGGAGAGGTAATGGAGAGCCCAGCAGAGGAGAGGCTCAGCTGGACCTGAGGTCAGGACTGGTAGTAACTTGGGCTGGAGTAATCATGTCCTGGTGGATTTCTCAATCTGCTAAACCATGGTGAAGTTGATCAGCCATATTATTTGAAAAATTGTGTCAACTCAGGAGATTCCCACTGACTGGAAAAGAAGCAGCATAATCTCCACTTTTCAAAATGGAAAAAAGGAAGACTTGGGGAATGTGGGTAAAAAATGGGCTGGATGGTCAGTGGTCAGTGTGGATGGAAACTGATGGAAGCTGCATCCTCCAGGAGTCTTTGTTAGGATCAGGACCATGTAATGGTTTTGACAGGGATGTAGACAGTGAGCTCAAGTGTGTCCTCAGCAGGTGACAGCAAGCTGAGGGCTGTGGTTGTAGGGAAGGGGTCACATCCAGAGTGGGTAGGCTGGAGAGGCAGGGCTGTGCAATCACCAAGTTTAGCAAGGCCAGGGTCCTGCAGCTGGCTCAGGGCAATCACAAGCACAAATCCAGGCTGAGGATGAGCAGATGGAGCAACCCTGGGGAAGACTTGGGGGTGCTGGTGGGTGAGAGCTGGACATTCCCCATCTTAGAAACCCCCCTGTGCTGGGCTGAGCCCCCAGTGTGGGCAGCAGGGGAGGGGGGAAATCTGCTCCTCTGCCCTGCTCAGGTGAGACCCCACCTGCAGAGCTGCCTTGAGCCGAGGGGTCCCCAACATGGGGGCAGCAAAGATCAGGAGCTGGAGCACCTCTGCTTTGGAGACAGGCTGTGAGAACTGGGGGTGTTCAGCCTGGAGAAGAGGAGGCTCTAGGGAGATCTTACAGCAGCTTTCCAGTGCCTAAAGGGACTCCCAGAGAGCTGGAGAAGGACTTTTAGGGACAGGACAAGCGTGAATGGCTTCAAACTGAAAGGGCATAGATTTAGATTAGAGAGGACATGTTTTTATTATCAGAATGGTGGGACCCTGGCACAGGTTGCCCAGGGAAGTTGTGGCTGCCCCATCCCTGGAAGTGTTCAGGGCCAGGCTGGATGGGGCTTGGAGCAACCTGGGATAGTGGAAGGTGTGCTGGCCCCTGGCAGGAGGGTGGATCTGGATGAGCTTTAACATCCCTTCAAACCTAGACCATTCTGGGATTCTAGATACAACCTTGCTGTTTTGGGATGGTACATAAAAGTATAAAAACTTCCTGGATGCTCATGTGTGTTGCTGATGTCTCTTACACTTCTCTAGATGCTGAACGGGTGGACAGCACAACGCTGTTGGGTAAGTAATGCTTTTATTTTCACAGAAAGTTCCATAATGGTACCAACACAAGAAAAATATCCCTCTTATTTCCAAAGTAATTAAATAATTACTGTGCAGAGCTCAGAGTTAGCTCTGAAAGTTTGCTGAATGCTCCTTTTTTACTCTGGTTTTCTTTCTGCCTAGCAGCAGGTAACTGATAGCCTTTTCAGGTCTATCAAATGACAAATGATAGTATTACCTCAGAGTACTCTGGTCAATGTTAGTAACTCTACATTTTCTGGAGCTTTTACATGCTGACATCAATGAGCATCAGCAATGAGCTTCAGCAAAAAGGCAGCTGAATCCTGAGCTGAGTCCCTGTTGTTTGTGTCAGTTTTGGGGGAGAGCTTGTGCCCAGACCTTTAGCAGGGTTAATGTTACATGTAATTCAGAATCCAGATACGAGAACCTCAGGAGACCAGGATTGTATCTTGCTAGCTGGTGCTTAAAATAAGAAGTACACCAAACACATGGATGTAGCAATATTAATTTGTTTTCTTTCCCCTCTCTCACCCCAGGAACTTCATGTGTGGACTGTGCTAAAAGGAAGTTAGGAGAAAGTGGCACTGATTCTCCTAAGAGGATAAAGCAGTCAGATAATGATATACCCATTCTTGAATGAAAACCCCAAACACCCAAGGCCCACCTCAGAAGCTTTTTAACAGTAGGTGTTTTACATCTGCTGCATGGAGAGTTTTCAGCTGTTATTTCCATGATTTTAAGTGGAATAAAATTGCACATACTAGCTTTCTCTTTTCTAAAGCGCTGTGTCATGTATGTAAAGCTTGAGAGTCAAATGAGTCACTCCCCTAGCACTGCCAGACCTCTCAGGCAGGACCTGCAAGGTCAGACAGAAGCAGATGCAACTTCTCGTTGCATCTGTGTGAAGCCACTTGGACCAAACTCTTCTCCAAGTTAAGCCACAACGTTTGAATCTGGTAAAAGTGCCTCTTGGCACACCTGCCTTTGAAATAGAGGGGGTTCAGTTCTCCAATCAGCTGAAGTTCTGGATTCTTCAGGGGTCTTGCAGGCTTCAGTCTCTGATCCCCAAGTCCTGAAGAACAGTTTCACATTTATGGAACCCACAGAATGATGACCCCCTTACTTTCCATTTTTGGAATGAGGATTTGGTTTTTCCTTTGTCTGGCAAGGCACAAGCTCAGCTGGGGCAGGAAGGCTGGAACAGTGCTGCACCTGCAGGGACAGTGCAGGGCAGGCGCTCCCTGACCTCTCTGCAGTGGGTTCCCGTGGAAATACTTTAAATATTGGTACATCACAGACTGTGCTGCCTTGGGCAGCAGGTAAGTCTTGCAGTGGAATGAAACCCATTTATTATCAAAGGATCTGTCTGCAGGTAAAATTCCTAGTGTGTAAGTTCACCTTTGTTTGAACTGGGCCAAGGGTGAAGGTGAGGCCCAGCAGTACCTGGTACTTCCAGGTACTTGGCAGCAAGAAAGAATTCCCACTGCAGCTGCCAGCACTGGTAATCACGTGTAGGTTTCCAGTCAGTGGGCTCTCATCTCAGTGTCTGCAGGAGAGCATGTCCAGGGCTGTTCTTTGGCATCACCTTTGCTGATGCCATGTCTTGGTTTAGAAGACAGGTGTCTGCTAGGGAGGGCAGGAGCCTCCCTTGGAATGAAAATGTAAACCCTCTCCCTCTGAATTATTATCATTTTGCAATCAAGGGGCTCTCAGGCAGAGATCTGGGGACAGGAATAACAGTTCTTTACTGGTGTGTATAACAAGGCACACAAACAACAATAACTACAGCATTAACAACGAAACAGAACCAGGGACCCCGTGAGAGCTTTCTCAGCTGAGATGGGAAGGGATGGAGGAGAGACTTTGCTTCACAAACCCCTCGGGCTGTCAGTCCTGGTGCTCCTGCAGGGCTCTGAGGAACACTCAGCTGGAACAGCAGAACAGGACCAGTCACAACACCCTGGACTGCCACCCCAGGAGGGGCTGGGGCGGGGCAGCTCCCCCGAGGAAGAGGGTTGGAATTTTACTCTTCACAGGCTTTAAAGCCACACCTCTCACTTTAACAATGCTTATCTGAAGCTAAATCTTTGCCTCCCTGGGCAGCAGCACCTCCCAGTTTGTTACCAAATTCTGAATTAAGGCACTGATGCTGACTCATATGTCAAAGTAAATTATTTTATTCAGTGAAGTGTAGCAATAACTCAAATACTTGATGAACATCTGTATTCCTGTGAAACGTGTTACACTCCTGCTCAGACAAGGATCCCCACAGGCCCAGCACAAGCCCAGGGCTTACAGCACTGATAAAGCAGGGGATGTGTAAGCAACCCACAGGACAAAAGGAACCTGCTCTGTGAACACAAGTTATAATTAATATGAACAATCACAAACCAAGGGAACCTCTTCAGCACTCAGAGGTGGAACATAAGCCAGATAAAGCGATTACAGCTTTCAGTTTTCTGTACCCAACTTCATTAACTTTAGATGAAAAATTCATTAACTTCCATCTGCTTAGATGAAAAACAGCCAGCAAAGCAACTTCAGTGTACTGGGACAGCTGCATGATAACAAACCAATACATGTTTCTATATTTCTGTATTAATTTCATTTGCCTCTATAGCATCTGACTCATTCTTTCCACTTCTGAACGAGGTGAAATAGCTCAGAGGTGAAATTTTTCAAGGTTACATCACAGCTCTAGAGCTGCATCACAAGTTTTTGTACAGTTAATACTTGTGTAAGGATGCAGTGGAAGACCGAAGTCTTTCTGGTTGTCACAGATGTCACCAAAGATAACGAGCACATTCCAGTACCTTACTGTTTTAGAAAAGAGGAAATAATCCTATCTGAAGGCAAATAGATGCAGCTACAACACAGAAGGTCCTGACTGGAGTAGTGAGCACCTGAACAGTGTGCTGGCATTATGGAATTTTCATAAGGAAAGTAAGAGGCTTGTTCTTTGAGATACTATACTTATGGAAATGAACCTGCAGTCCTTCTTTGTACAGCCAAAGTATTTGGAATGAAAGCTTTGGGTACCAGTGTGCACACCTCAGAAACAGCCTTAGGCTCCCACTCCTTAACAAAACTGCAGCAAGGAGTAGCAGTTGATTCCCTTAATATTTTGTAAAACTGCTTCACTTGAAAAGTGAACATTTTCCAGTCAACATCTAAAAGCCACATTCAAACTCAGGTTTGTAAGAGTCAGCTGTGAAGCCAGCTCCTGCTGTCACCCAGCCCTGACACCATCCATGGGCTATTCGAAGAGAGAACCATGGCTGGGCTTCTCTGCTGTGTCCTGCTCTTCCCCCTCTGGGTACTCGGTGAGATCCAGGGTCAGGACTCGGCTGAACATAATGTCATCGTGCTGAGGAGAGGGAGGATCACACCATGTAACACACTTGGTACTTGAAATAAGCATTTCATAACTATGAGATGCAATCATAAGCTTGAGTTCCCCAGAGGATGTTCCCTGGAGCTGGCACCTGCACAGCAGGACACAGCCACTCACCAACTGTGCCTGATCCACTGGAGCAACACCTCAGGTGCAACCAGCACTGCAACAACCCCATGTGCATTATTTAACCATAATTAATTGTTACCTCAGGACACACTCCAATCAATGCATCTGCCTTGCAATAAAACTCTTCCTTCAGGGAAATAACTATCATTTGGAACTGTTCATGTGCCTGTTCTCTAATGAAACTTGAGACCTTTGGAAAGAAACCAAGTGTTTCAGTTAGTTCTGGCAACCTGAAACAATGCTGTGATTAGGGAATGGTGAGGAAAGGACTGAACTGTGCTAGCTGCAGAATTCCATCATGAAATAAAATTGCTAAAATGAGAAATAAACCAGTTCTAAAAGCCAGATATTTTGCATGGTTTTAAGCCAACCCCTCAGATGTGCTGCTTTTTGAAAATACTTAAGAAAATAATGGTTCATTTCAATGAGTAAAGCTATAAAAAGACACCAGTGTCAATGAATAACAATTTTACTTTATATAACTAGAAAGGAAGGTGGAAATTTCTAAATAAGTTTTAAGAAAAGTGAAAAGTTTGTTACTGGCTGTATAATAATCTTTAATTAGTTCACTGCAGGCAGCAGCAAATTTCTCCATGATAATGCAACTCAAAGGCACAAAATTCAAGTTATTAATTGGTGAGTATTGCAATGTCCCCCAAAATAAATAAAATGCTGCATAAAGGAAAACCAGTACATTTTTAATGAGCCCTCTGCCTGCACAGTTCTATGTGACATGGAAATTAATTTTTAAATGAAAGAACTGTTAGAAAGTTACTGGAAAAACTGTTGCAAGTAAGTTACAAACTTCACAATAATTTCAGAATATAGTTTCAATTAGTGAGAGATCTGCTGTAAAACATCATCAATCTGAAATAATGGAAAGAAAGAGTTTAATTTCTTACAATAAAAAATGGGTACCAGTGAGTACAAGCAACAATCTTTCACAGATCAGTTTTGCTTACTTTCAGTATTTAATTTTAGCTCCTTTTGAACTGAATTGTGAAATCCAGGTGCACAGAGGCAAAATCACCTCTTTGTTTCCAGTGTTCTGACAAGAATGGTGCTCAGCACATCCTTGGGCATAAAAGGTGAATTCTATTAATCACCATCAGCTCTGTTAATGCATCATTGCTAGCCCATATGGAAAGCTGGCACCATCCCCAAAATCCTCACCTTCGTGCCATGTGTACAGGATTGGGGCATGTCTAACTGCAACAGGAATTTATTTGGATTAATGAAGTCATCCTGGTAGCAACCAGGTAAAGGCATGATCTGTGTCCCTGGCCAGCTCCAGCCAGAGCCAGGAAACACATCAGCCAGGCACCCCAGAGAGTGCAGAGACAGGCAGTGCTCATCCCCTGACACACCCAGCACAGCTTCCATGAAGAACAGAAATGTGAAGTTCAGCAATAAATGGTGTAACAGCAAAGGAAAGCCTGGAGTCAGCCTGAACTGCTCCAAGCCATCAGCCTTGAGACATCTGAGCCCAGAAAGAGTAACACACAGAAAAAACAATACTCATATTTAACTGGAATATGTTATCTTAGAGCAGTCCCAAGTAAGAGTCCTAAGCAGAGCAGTAAGTGATAGAAGCTCAGGTCACAGAGGTGCTGTGTGATGTGTAATGCTGTTTTTAATCATGTCACTGAGAGCCAAACCCTGAAGTTTCCTTAGGGATCTTCATTATAGCCCCACTACATCCCATCTGATGTTGCTGAAACACACTGCACCAAGTTAAAACAACCTCAGGGCCTGCCTAACCCTTGTGCACTTGCCTCCCAAGGATTATTTAGGGAATTCAGGTTCAGGAACCTCTCACAGTGAGTCAGCAATCTCCAAGAAGGAACTGAATTCTACGTGGCAGGCACAAGTGATAGAGCTTCCCAGCTATCTATTCCAGAGGTACTGTCCAAACAAACTCTGGGGTACTTGGCACATCACAGTTAATGCCTTGAAGGGAAAAACCAAAATGTTTGGTGTTTAAACAACTGCTTTTGTTAGGCTTTACCTAGACTGACATAAAGCAGTAATGCTAGTAGAAATACTGTTCTGAAAAAAAAAAAAATGCTACTACAGAAGAAAATCCAGGCATATGTGGAAAGTTTTAGGATTCCTCCCTACAAACAATCCCCCTGTTCTGAGCCTCCCCCCTCCCAGGGGCTGCCATCCACAGCTACAATCTCTGTGCTCCAGCCTTGGTTCTTGTTACATTGAACAGTTATTGGCAAAAAGGGACAGAGAAATTGAGAGGGCAGGAAGGTGTTTAAATCAAGAAAAGTCACATGACTAAAAAGACTGGAGCAACAGATTAATTGGTGCTAAGCCAAAAACAGTTACTAAGCCAATGATATTAAACACTCCAGTGACAGAAGGACTTGGTTTCCACATGCAGACACACTCCCTACTTCTCAGAGCCAAGGCCTTACCAGTTCCAAGCAGCACAATCCCCAGGTGCCCTCCAGGTCAGATTGTGCCACAGAGGGTTACACAACACACCTGCACACCTTCACACTCTTCACCACCTCCTCTCACCTTCCCAATTTTGAGACCAATCAAACACACTTGGATTAAGGAATTTAAATTTTAAATTTTTCCCATATCTCATGGACTCATTATTTCAGCCCTAAATCCAATCTAATTTAAAACAAGTTCAGGCAGGCTAATCAATCTCTGTATCCCAACACCCTGCAATGGAAGTAGCCACACTTCTACAAAAAGTACCACATATTGTTGGTAAAAAAGCAACTTACTTTATCAATGTTTGTGTTGTCCAGTGCAGCATCTATCTCATCCAAAATAAAAAAAGGAGCTGGACGAAAGCTGCAGAAGACAAGACAGTATTTTGCATTGAGATACCAAAATGTCAGTCAACATTCTAATTGCTTACTCCATAAATAAAGTTGAAAATAATTAAGAATAAAATTACAAAATAAGTAGTTAGGTATCATTTAACATTAAATAATAGACAAGAAATTAACAGTTAATATTTTAATTGACATGAAATTCTACATTGAGGATATAAAGTCATGACAGATGAAGAGTAAGGACTTCAGCAATGCTTGAACACTCCATTAGCAGAATTTATTTCACATGTGTGTAAGCATAATGCTGTCTCTTTCTATCACCTACTTGGCCAGATACTTGGAGAATACTCTAATACTTCTTTTTTTCCTCTGGATAATCCCACAGCAGTTCTTTTACCTGTGTATGGCAAACACAAGAGCCAGGGCTGCCACTGTTTTTTCCCCTCCTGACAAGCTGTCCATTGGCATAAAGCGCTTGCCTGGAGCTACGCAGTTGAAGCCAATGCCCTCCAGATATGGCTCCTCAGGATTTTCAGGACTAAGGAATGCCTGCAGACAAATACACTTAATTGTTAAAAGTAAGATTAATCAAATTATTTAGATGGGTATTTTTTAGGTTTAAATACAGACTGAGCTAGTGAGGAAACCAGTGAGTTTGCTTCACTTTCAGGGAACCTGTTCATACATTCTGAGAGGAGCAGTATCCAGCTTCCAGAGAATATGGTTTTGTTAACAAACCAGGAACCAAGAGGCTCAGTAACAAAACCAGTATGGAAATAGCGCCACATATTTGTTATTTCCAAACTTTTGACTACTGAATAAACTTGATTTTACCACCTTTTTATGTAACTGCTTTGATTTTTTTAATTATTAAAATATTAGACTTCAAAAGCAAGTTTCTTCTTTTATGGCCTAGAAGACAATGTATTTGCAAAACTGCCTTTTTTTTGTGAAAGGTTAGCTTTACAGAACCTAGCTTTGAGCTGGACAAAGATTGCTTGCAATAAAGTCTTTTTCTGTACTTTGTACTTCTGTACCTTTTTCTGTATCTTGGTTCCGAGGGACAAAATATAAGAGCATTATTTTAAAGGAACCACCATTTTTCCTAACCCCTAAAAGTATGATGGGTAAGATCTTTGCTACAAGGTTTATTTTTCTCATTAATAGAAGAGACAATAAAATAATACAGACTCCTCCCCCTCTGCACAACTGGAGACAGATAAGAAATTTCTTTACTTAACCCTCGTTTCAAATGTCTCCTCTTAGATCACAGACATCATGGAAGAAAATCAAACCACACACAACATGCTGAAGGAAAACAAAATCTTAAGACAGACAACAGTTCAATCCTTTAAATATTCCACAGCCTATGGAATTTAACATAAACAAAGCATTTGGGAGCTCCCTCTTGACTTTTGGTATTAATACAGGAAGAATAACAAAGATAAATGTGAGACAATTTTTCTACATGTTTCTTAAAAGCTGCAAACCTATTATATCTGTTTATGTTTTCTAAATATTTAGGCGGAGTAGAAGGTGCTTCAAGACCCTGCACAAAACACTAGCACTGATTTATGATTTTCAGTTGTCTGTACTAATGATTATTATTCATATAACTTGATGTGTAAACCAATCTTATTTTAAAATGAAGGACTCAAATTAGCAAACCTAAACCACTATAATTTCACACTCATGTTCTGATAATTTACAAGTCTGCTAAAAATCAAAGAGTAAAACTAACCCAAGCTGAATAGCTCCGAATTTTGCTCACAGATTATCTCCCTCTGTCTAATGTCAAGCATACTTTGGATTATTGCCTGTTCCTTCCCTGACCCTGAACTTCTGTCATCATTATTTCTGTAGTTTTCTTCTTAAGGACTGAGACTGTCTTTGGAAGCCAGTGGTGCTACTTTATTCTAGGAAACAAAGCATCTTTGCCTTTAAGGCAAAGCCCCTGAGCTCGACACACCTGAGCACTACTGCTCCTGCACAGCCTCTTGTAGATCCTGTCAATGGCGATGGAGGCATGCTCGAAGCATCGGCTAAACAGCTCATATCTCCTTTTTTTCACTTCTTCAAATTCCTGCTTGCATCTTCTGGCCTCCTTTCTGCTGGTCTCAAAAGCTATTGAAAAATAAAATCACAGGAATTACTCCTTAAGAAGTCCTTGAGCAAATACACGGAACAAATATATAATGGGTACCATGAGCAAGATCACAGAAAATATTTATTGTAGAAAAAGGAACATACCAATGTAGTGTGATTTTCCTTCCAAGTTTCAAATCGAGAACCCACAAATCAGCAAAGTTGTGATGTATTCAATCTGCTCTGTGCCACATTTATCTGGAGCAAGGAACAATGTCCTTCTCCTGTTCTTCCTTCTGGGAACCAGGCAGCCCTAAGCAGCACCAGCACTGATCTGGTACAGCTCCAGAACCCCTGAAGTTTCTTACATTGTTAATATATTCAAAACTCTCTGAAGATAGTCATCATTTTGCAGAAATGCTCATGTGTGAGTTTTGGACAACATACACAGTTCCTTCAGTTATGTAAGAAAAATTTAAGCAATTTTAACATTAAAGTCAGTACTTCTCAGGAAGTAAGTAAAAACACTTTATGATGTTGTGTGGGGAACAAGTATCTTCCCAATCATTCAAACTGTATGTCAACAAACTACTGCACATTCAAGTGTACGTTAAAGAATGGTTTACATATAATTAAAAAGATAACTGAGGATAAACACCTAACCACAAAAATATATCTTAATATCTGAAATGGGCAAAGCCAGCAGGACCAACCCCAAGAAGAATTTCCATTAGGGGTAGAATCACAGAAGTGACTGACATGAAAGACTCAGTGTTACCATCTATCGATTCTTGGAACTTGTCCCGAGCTATCTGTAACTTCTCTCCTGCTCTCAGGTTTGGAGCAGCTGTCTTCATTAATGTGACCTCTTTAGATTTGATTTCCTGCTGCATTTCCTTCACATGATCCTCTATATCTTTATCAGATTCTAGTTGCTAAAGAAAGAAAACCAATAGAGTAATCTAATTTGCTTTTAGGCCAACACATTTTAATACATACAGCAAGCACTCATGGTTCCTGAAACAATCATTAACAGCTTTAACTTGAAAAACAACTGAAAATGCCACCCATGTCTTAGCTCTTGCAATGAATCTACCAGGCCCTCACTCTTCTTTTCCAAGACCTCTAAAAACAGGGAGACAATTATTTTCCCTCAATTCCCTTTTTAAAACACAACATGGGAGCAGGATTAGTGCTTCACTCCTTGGTTTTTAAAGAAGAGGTTCTCAGTAAATTCTTTGAGGTAAGTCCTACTGATGAACATCCTTTGCTCTGTTCTTCTGCCATTTAACTATTTTCTTCAAGATTAAAAAGGAAAAAAAAATTGCAAAACCTGCTGAGAAAATGTGGCCTTATGGGCTGTTAGGGAAGGATGGGAAGCCTCAGCCTCAGCAAATGTCACCAACAAAGTGAACAACCCCCCACAGCCATCCTTGGGTTTTGAAGTTTTGAGCCTTAACATATATAGTTGGAACTTCAAGGCAGAAAGTAAAGGAAAAGGGGAAAAAAATAAAAATCAAGATTATATTAAGTCTCTCAATGCCATTTTTGTGGTTCAGGGAAGCTGTAAGTTAAAGCCAGTTATATGGGAAGCTGCCCTATCTAGAGATCCCACACATCAATGCTATGTCATGAGTACAAAACCAGAGCACACAGACATGCACTTCATCTTAGCAATGGTTATATGTAGTGTCACTTAAAAGACCAGGGTGAAGAACAAAATAAACAACAAATAAAATATCTTTCACAAAAATAAAAACTAAGCACTCCATCTCTAATAATTTCAGACAGAAAAGAATACCTTTAGGTCAGCTTCTAGGGTACTGTAGTCTATCTGAATTCCTTCTTCCCTTTCATAGATCCCTGATAGAGTCTGGGTGCCTTCTACTTCAGTTTCTAGCTAGAAGAGGAAGGACATTCCAGTTCAGAAACATTACAGTTAACTTGAAAACAGTAAAACCAATTCATTACAAGGTTTTAAAATTAAAAGACATTGGTAACATGGCATGAGGCAAACTTAATCCATGGCTCTTCCCCTGGACCAAATGGAGTGAACAGTTAAAGCCTCATGAGCCTAATTAACACACCCACCTGTAAATGAAGATGAAAACATCTGCTGAACTCAGCTTGAAGCTATGGTAAAAGCAGCAACAATCTGTTTATTACATATTTACAACTCTGTACATACTGTAAATCTCCTGATTGGAAAGATGTACACGCCCTGATGCCTCAATCCCTTCCAAGGGAAGGGTGAAGTGTGTAAACTGAGGCATGTCTTCCACTCGAAAGAATCGAGGAGCTTCAGTTCTTTATGGCATAAGCAGAGAATCTTCTACTCTCTCTAGCCTGAATTTCAGTCACTTTCCCTCAAATGAAACATGTGCTATCTCTTATTATTAGACCCCTTTCCCACCAAGAATCTTTCTCAGAACTAATTCTTGCTGGTCTTCTCAGTGAGATTAATTAAGAATCCACATTGTCATTCCTTCTGCTCCCTGCCTTGGTTTCCTCTCTTCCTTATTCAGAAACAGTGAGAGCTGAGTTCCTACATCCTCTGATCATTACCAGTTCTTGTTCTTTCTTTTCACATTGTCTGCTGCCCAGTTCACACCTATCCTCTGGCAAAAATACTTTTCTAAGCAATGGGTTCAACAAGGTCCTACCAAATTCACACATTTGTTATAAGTTCTTCAAAACCCACAGTTCATTTCTTTTGTAACAGTGCAGAAAGACTGTTTATCCTCACAAAAGGTATGTTGGAAAAAGAGGGAAGATGGAGACAAATAGTAAGGGACAGTCATCAGATAGAAGGAATGCTTCTACTTAAGCCTATCCTTGATTTCTGTGAATATCTACATCGGCTGAACTCAAAAGGATGATTTTCTATACAGCATTTACATTATGGATGATAGACCAAATATCTCAACTCTTGCACATGACATATTAATTTACATTTCTGAACTGATCCCTGTGTATCCTCTTATCACCATACCAATTTTCTTTTACCACAAGATTTTATATATTTCACAAGAGTATGTTTTGAGCACAAGCAAAAATATTTGCCAACACTACTTCTGTCTACAAAAATAAATTGTTCTTTTGAATGAAAGAGACCTGGTCACATAAGTAGAGTGTACTGGTTTGAACATTACTATGTAAGAGAAACAGTCCTGCAGGGAAAGAAAAAGAAACTTTAAATTCATGAGTAAGTGCTCCTCCACAATATCTATCTTCTTCTAAACACTTTATGTACCTCTACTTCACTGATGTCATCCAGTGATCCAGACAGCAGCTTGATTTTCAAGTCCTGCACCTTGCATTCAAGCAGCAGATTATGTCGCCTTAATCTCTTCTCTTCCAGAGATGTTTCTAGAGCTGTAGCTTCCCTCTGCAACTTTGTGGCTTCTCTACACGCACAAAAGGCACAGTGCAAAAGTGAAAACATCACTGCTAATAATACCCACAGAAAAACAGCATGATAAATGCAGCATGGAAAACAGATTCCAAACACCAAGAGGGCTGTTTCCTCTGCAGTAACCCCCATCAAACATAAAGGAAAATGGTGCTGTACTCCTGCTGTCCTCTCCATTCTCCCAAATTACTCCAAAGGAAGCCTCAGGTGCAGTACACTGCCAAGTTCACTGAAATGCACATTCAAATACCCTAATTACAGCCTGGCTCTGCTCTGTTTAACTCTAGTTAACATGTATGGAGATTTGATTCCTTAACATGTAATCAAGTATCTTTTATCATTACTTTCCTTGAAACAGCTTGATTCTTTGCAGCCAGCTCCTCTAATAGCATCAAGATTTCACAAGTTTTTCTAGACCTACTGTGCCAACATGATAGGGTTTTTAAATACAGCAATGACTCCTGATTAAGGGACATCAATAATAAGCAAGCACAATGGAACTGAAGTATCAACTGCCCACGCAAAGGAGTTAATTTAATGTAACAGTAGGACAAAACAATGACCTACAGTTAGTATTAGTTTAATGTATTCAACACAAGAAAAGTGTGGAAAAACAACAAATCAGAAAATAAAAATGTTCCCATTAGTCAGACACACTGTAAAACGTGTATGGTCAAACTACAAGGGAACTTCACATGCCCACAGTCAAGCTGCAAGCTACTACATACTCACCACAAGAGATGAGAGATCTGTGGTCAGAGATCACAGTGAGATCTAAGACTAGGTAAGTAATAAAATAATTCTATATAGTTTATGGGATGGCTCTCTTGAAATACTCTCCTTCACACACTGAAACACTGTTAAACTAAGGCACACTGTAGTTGCACTATGTCTCTAATAAATCTTTCACAAGAAAATAAAACAAGAGAAATCCAAATATGTGATCAGTAAATCCCTTCTAAATATTATCCCATTAGTCATCTTCCCAGGAGTAGAATTAGGAATTACCTATTAAGAGTTAACACCATCTTTCTGAACTCTTCAACTTCATTTTGGCTTTTTGTAAGCTCAGATTTATGAGCACTTAATCTATCCTTAAGGTGCTGCTGCTCCTCCAAAAGTCCATTCACTTGTTTTAGAAGTTTTTCCTCATCCTGCATAGAAATATTTAAATTTTTAGCCTCCCACCAAGAATCTAGACCTGGAACCTCTACCATACAGAAAGGAGTTGAAGTTTAAGCCTGTTACATTCAAATGTGTTACAGTACAAGATCTGAAAGGCACTGGGGAGGTGGGTTTTCCCCCCACTTTGTGGCAGTTTTATACATTTCACCTTTTGTTTTTTGTTCAAAGCATGTATTTTCTCCTTCCCTTTTCTGTGAACAAGCACAAGCTTGTTTCTTTAACAAGCAACATCAGCACAATACAGGTAAAGAACACTGTGAAGGAGGAACCCATACATACTGCTTCAACTGAAAATCTAAATTGGTTTTAGCATTATTTTAAATGCATTAGTGGCTGTAAATTAGCTTAAAGATGTAAAGCACCAGAGTTGCTTGCTCTTACTCATAAAATCTGCTCAATCTAAGCTGCATGCTGCTGGTTTGATCTATAGATGCATGTTGCCTTTTCATATCAACTGAACAAAGTATAAAAAAATACTGTACAGACAGTAATCCAAAACTTAACTTTTAGTAACCTTATTTTTAATAATAAATAAGCATCCAAATATGGCAGTTTATTCCAAGGTTAAAATTTAATATGCATCTACATTTTTCTAAGCAATTTCAAAGTCAACACTGAATTAACCCCTTGAGAAATTAATCCACAGCATCAACTACATTTATTCAAAATTGGAACTGAGAGGAAAGAATAAATTAAATTACAGAGACAGAGAAAATTATTTTATTATTACCTTCTGTAGCTTGATAATCTCAGCTTCGTCTTTATGAACTGTCTCCCTCAACTTGCTGAGTGAGTTTGTTAATTTTTGTAGATTACCACGATTATACTCCAGCTGAATGTTCAGTCGTGTCCTCTGATTTTCAAACTCCAGTCTAGTCAAAGTACAGGATTTAAAACCACTTCTTACAAAACAGGCTATTAACTGTGATTGGACTCTATTTAGATAACATTACTATATCTTCTATGTGAACACAAAAATCTGCATTACATTGATTTACTACACCACATCCTGCAAATATATGGGAAATCACAAAGATACAGTGATAGCGGTTAAACAAATACAATATAGAATATAGCCACATCAATATGGAAAGTGACACTTGAACTTCAACCATCAGTTCATTTTAACATTCTCCCTCTAAGATACAAATTTATGGTGCAGTGGGCACATGTCTGTGAGAGAAACACCAGCTGAGGCTGCCTGTGAAAAACCCAAGAACCAGTTTTCCTTGTAAGAGTACGTTCTTATACCAAACTCCTCCATCTTACACCCAGTTTCCCTTAAGATTTTTCACACACAAGTGACCCTTCATGCTATGCTCAATTTGGGCTAGTACCATTTTTCAATGTGGGTATTAGAAAACTATTCTTTATTCTTTTAGAATAGTGCTACCAAAACAGTGAATGTTACCTTTCAAGTTTGTTGTGAGCTGTCACTGCTGCCATCTAAGAAACCCAAACCATAGCAGTGATCTAACTAATCTATAGCAATGGTCTAACTAATCCTTACAGTGACAAGGAGAGCCTTCTACATTCTCCTAGGACTTCGTGTTTTCTCCTGTGAGGGAGTTTCTCAAGTACCAGCGTGCCCAATCTAATACCAAACCACTGGTTTACATTTTAGTGACATATACCACCTTCTCTTATCAATCTCCTCTTGCTGTCTCACATGTTCTTGTTCATATACACGAATATTTTCTATACCAATTTCTTCACAGAATTCCCGGAAAACAACATCTTCAACCTTTGAAAACAGAAATGGAACAAAAAATGATTATAGTATTTTGCAACTCACAGATGTAAAATATTCAATCACTTCACCTACAAACTGGATTTTTAAGGTACTTCAAGAAAACAGCTAACAACTACTGAGAAGTGATTTGTACTTGAAATTTTCAAGTAACATCTTCAGTCCAAATGCCAGATATAAGGCATATAAGTGCCTATGATCTACCAAGTGTAACTCAAACCTAAACTCTTCTTGACAGCACCCAGTCATTCTGAAGACAAAAGTCATCACAGTGTAACCAGCTTCCCTGGTTTTGACTGCTGTTCCCAGACAGCTAAGTGTGCTCTGTTTATAGAAAAGTCATAGCAAAAACTCTGCCATGGAGTATCTCTATCATGAACTCTCTAAGCTCTGACAGAAGGCATTACCTCATTAATATTTTTCTGAAATTCTTCTATTTTTTCTTTTCTTTGTATTACTCCTTCATTCAGCATATCATACTGAGCCTCAATATTTACCAGTTCACTTTCCAGTTTTGATTTTTCCTAGATAGAAAGGAAAAAGATAGTAATTTTTCTTAATAGGATGATCAACTTTCTAGAAATTAAGAGACAGCTCTGTTCCAGGTTAGCCGTTTTTTCTGATTAAAAACATAAAATATTTTATTCTCAAATGTCACTTAACCACCAATACTCCCAATCTGCATGTAAGAATTACAGCTTTAAAGAGCAGAAAAGCAAACTAAGTACCACATAAAGCACACTTTGACTTACAGACTTCTGAAGGCTACTAAATGATAAACCAAGTGTATCAGAAATCCAAGTTTTAAAACCACAATAGAAAAAGCTTCATGTAAAGTACTCTGCAATTTTGTTTTTTATATTTTATCAATTCCTTGGTTGTAACTGCTTTATGTAAAACTTAAACTAAATAAAAAAAAAATATGTAAGGAAGTAGTGTTACTTTATTAGCAACTGCAGTTTAAAGCAATTATTAAACATGAAAATTATAAAGACTTAATATTATACCATGAAGAGATTAGCAAGATGTTTCTTTCTAATAATGTCTAATTCAGCCTGTGAATATTTAAGTCGTGTCTGAGTTCCTTGGCACTGAGCACGCAATTGCTTCAAGTCGGCCTCCTTCCGTCTGATCTTCATTAAGTCCTGGGAACGTGTTATGGTAGGAGAAAAAGCTTTTTAAACAAAAGGTGAACTATTTGAAAATTATTTGTTTTTCACATTTTAAAGCTACCCTCACTGATGTAGGCCTCATTCAAGGTAAAGGCTGACAGGACAGGTCATATTCAATATTAATATTTTAATGGATTTATTTCTCCCAAGAAAGTATCTGCTCACAGATTACATTACAACTCTATCCCTCTTAAAAAAAGCCAACACTAAAGGTATGACAAATCATTTTACACTGGCAGGTTTTGGTTCATGCCAACATTCCCATGTTGACACAACCACATTGTCACTTTCACTACAAGTCTTCAAGTACTCAACTTTTTCCTGTAGGGAGCTTGGACCAACAGTGTTGTCCTGTATTTTTGCTTGCAAGCTAAGAACCACAGCTAAGAACTGACACAGAATTCATTATTAACAAGAGGATGAACAGCTATTATGTCCAGTCTGCATCTTCTAGAAGATTTGCAAATTACATTTATTAGAGAATGACCTTCCCAGAGCTGAACTAAGTTAGAGCATGACTTTTGCAGTTAAGTGCTTTCAAGAGACCTACCTTTAACTCATTAATCAAGCTATCTCTTCTTTCTTTCATTTTACTCATTTCTTTCTCATCCCAACATCTAGCTTTAAATCTTAAATCACTTGATCCTCCAGAAATCACTCCAGATTTTAAAAATAAAGTTCCATCAAGAGCCACTGTCTGGAAGAAAATAAGTTATATCCAAATAAATCTGAAAAAAATCCCAGCCAAAATATCCCATGCACTAGTGGCCAAGACATGGTAGTTAAACAAGTAACTACCACATTTGAGTTGGACTCAAATTTTTCTTTTTCTCTTCTAAACCTGCGAAGAAGAGACACGTGAAGTAAAGAGAAAGTCTGTTGTTTCTCAGTAGTAACTGTATTTCGGTATTAGTGTAAATGATCAGAACATAAAATGAAATTGTATCATTTCCTTGCATATAGTCCTCTGTATTACACTTACACTTAAAAGGTGTAGAACAGACACCTTTTAAATTTGTTTTTTTTACTAAGTTGACCAAGCAACATGGTAACAGAGTAAAGGCAAACAGCTTTTTTGTATAGTGTAAAAGTGTAAATTTTAGTAAAGAACATGAATGTTTTTGTGACTTTATTTCAAGTAAAAATGACTTCACACTCACCTTCAACTTAAAGCTGTCAATCAAAATTTTAGAAGGTTTAGTAAGTGAATAAAACACTGTCTGCAGCAATAGAGACAGGAATAAGAAGAAAGAACTACAGGAAGCAACAGAGAAGCTTCCAGTCATTAACAAAATCCGTATCTATAACCAAGAGATTCTGGCAGATATTTAAAAAAAAAATTTGAAAGCATTTCCTTAAAGAAAATCTTGCAAGATTAAGTCTGTATTTTTAAATAAGAGAGTTTTAGAAGCAGGATTATCCATCCCTCCTACTCCTCATCACAAGGACCATACCAAGAGTCCTATTTGGACACTAACCTTTAATTTGCCTCCACCTTTTCCCAAGAAACTGCTTCAATTTACTATCAGAGGAAAATACAGCCATGTGAAGTATCTAGTGATTTGCTTCTGTGGGATTAGACAGCATAGTACCAACTCTGTGTTTATCTGCAATACTCCAGCTTGTTCATAGAATAACTATTTAATGACATCAAACACATAACTGCAATGAAAACATATGCAAACTTCAGTCTCTTACTTTCAACCTCACTGGTCCATCAAATGCAATGTGTTTTGCTTCCTTAACTGTTTCACAGATCAAGGCATTCCCACTCACAAACTGAATCACTTTTTTCAGTGGAGCAAATTGGGTTTGTACAACATCCACCATCATTTTAGCTCCTTTTATCTCCCTTAGCTTCTCATTAATTGGTTTAACCTGTAAAGCAAACAAGCAGTGTTTAGAATCCATGTTGTTACAGCACAGCATGCTCAAATCTGAGTAGTCTGGGGACAGGATGTACAGATCAATGAAACAGGGAGCTCCATCACTGCAAGACTAGAAACAGATCTGGGGTTTATGTTCTCTGTACACCATTGTCCTTCAATCTGCATAACCTAATGCATTACTATTTATGATGGCATTAAGATACTATTGTATAACCTGTGCATCAAATCAAAGGACACCAATGCATGGAGAATAAACTGGAGTTCATGCTCTGTGTGCAGTCGCAGGGCTACCACCTTGCCCAGAGAAGCTGTGGCTACCCCATCCCTCCAAGTGTTCAAGGCCAGAGGGTAGCAGCTGGTCTATTGGAAGGTGTCCCTGCCCACGGCAAGGGTGGTACTGGATGAGCTTTAAGACCCATTCTAAACCAAACCAGCTTGTGATTCTATGATTTTTGGGGTCAAGGAGACATGGTTGGATAGTTCCTACAGCTGGAGCAGTGCCACAGAGGGATAGAGGCTTTTTGGGAAGGACAGGTGGGGTGGGGACAAGGAGGTGAAGTTTCCCTTTATGTGAGAGAACAGATGGAATGCATAGAGGTTTGCCTGGGGATAGAAGATGAACTATTTGGGAGCTCATAAGTAAGGACTTAGGGGCCTGGTAAAGGTGACAATGGAATGGGTGCCTGCTACAGGCTGCCTGATCAGGAAGGGCAAATGGTTGAGGCTTTCTACAGACAGCTGAAAGGACAAGAAAGGGCACAAGCAATCCATGCCATTCCTGAGAAGCACTGATGACCAATTCTTTGCCCAAGTGAGAGATGCTGGAAGGTGGGAACATGAGGTGTGCTAGATCTCATATTCAAAAGGGAAAGGCTTGTAGGGGATGAGAAAGTCAAAAGCAGTCCTAGCTGCAGTAAGCATGACACAGAAGAAAGAGTTCAGCATCCTGAGAGTAGGCACACGGGTGAAAGGCAAACTCACAGCCTTGGACTCTGCCCTCTTCAGGGAACAAGGCCCCCAGATGAAGACAGGCCCAAGAATCCTGTTCAGTGTTCAATGATCAGCTCCTCCAGTCTTAAGGATGTTAACATGAGCAAGAAGTCAAGCAAAAATGCCAGGAGGATAAACAAACACAAAAAGAAAACAAACAAAAGGTGGAAGCAGGAACACAAGTAGTCTCATAGGAATACAGAAGCACAATCCAAGCATGCAGGTATGAGGTTAAAAAAGCCAAAACTCAGATGAAACCAAATCTGACAAGGGATGCCAAAGAAACGGCATCTGTAAATACACTTTTGGCACTGTAAATACACAGTCATAAAAGCAAGACTAAGGAAGAGGTGAGCTTGCTACTGAATGAGGCAGGGGCCTTGGTGATACAGCATATAGAATAGTTTGAGGTACTGAATTCTTTTCACCTCAGTCTTTACTTGCAAGACTAGCCTCTGGGAATCCAGGCAGGAGCCCAAGGGGGAGTCTAGAACATAAAGACATATTGTGAGAAGAGGATCAGGTCAGGCAAACTTAAGCAAATTGAATGCATGTAAATGTGCAGGTCCTGGTGTGATGCAACCAGCAGAGCTGAAGGATGTCATTACACAGCCACTTGCAATATACCTTTGAGTGAGAATGGCAGCTGAACTGAAAGAGGTGCCTAAGGATTAGGGGAAAACAAGTGTCTCTCCTGTGCTCAAAAAGGGGCAAGGAGGAGAACCCAAGGACTGTCAGCCTCATGTGGATTGTGGAAAAGGTGATAGAGCAACTTATCCTAGAAACCAGTTTCAGGCATATGAAAACAAAATCTTGGAGAAGTAGTCAGCATGGACTCACTAAGTCAGTCATGCATGATCAACAACAGCCTGACACAATAGAAATGACTGGCCTGGGAGACCAGTGAATATTTCCCACCCAGACTTTAGAGAGGCTTTTAACACTGCCTCCCCTAAGGTTGCCATGGAGAAGCTGATGAAATAGGGTCTGGATGAATAGTGAGATGAATTGAAAGCTCTCTGAACAGACAAGCCCATAGGGTGGTGACTGGTAGCACAAAGCCCAGCTGGAGGCCAGTAGGTAGCCATGTCAATACTGGGATTGATCCTGTTTAATGCCTTCATTAATTAACTGGATGACAGGGAAGAATGTACCCTCAGCATCTACTGATCACAAAAAACTGGGTTGATATGCCCAGATGGTCATGCTGCCATCCATATGGACCTCAGCTGACTGGCAAAGGAGCCTCACAAAATTCACTTCCCAAGTCCTGTGCCTTAACACTTAAGCTAATTTTAGTTAAACTTAAATGAACCAGTATCAAGACTTATAAGTGTATTAGCTTGCTGGTGACAGGAAAAAGAAAGACATACTTACATCGAGGTAATCCAAAGCAAGAAAAGTTTCAGGTTCAGCTCGTTCTTGTTTTAGGAACTGAATGCAATCTCTTGCTATTTTTTCGGAGGCAACAACAATAGCAGTCATGTATTTGCTGAATACCTTGGTAACAGCAAGCTGGTATTTTTTATGAATAGGATGACACAGGTCAAGTAATCTTCCAAACTGAAGATTAAAATACAGAGAAATATTAATATTTTAGATATAAAAAATGTTTTTGCATACAAGATGTATTTTCCTCTTAGTGCTTCAGTATTACATATCTACCAGCTGCCCTCTCTCACAACAGCTGTACATCAGAAAAAGTCAGAAATCATAGCAGTCATCAACCCAACTTATAAAGTCTGCCTTCAGAATCTGGAAGGATCTCATTTTTTCCTCTAAGGTTACAGGTACATATCTATGCGTTACTGAGAATCACTTTCATAAATTTCTAGAAGCATGCAGAGCTAGCAAAGTTAACAAAGTTAGCTAAGCATGCTTTTTGGAGAGTAAGAAGTATCTAACACTAAGTAAGATGTTAAAATGACAATAACATCTTAAATAAATAGACTGGTTATCTGCAAAATGGCAGCAAGAGGTACCATTCCAGTTTCAACCCCAAAATGAGGGAGCACGAAAAGAATAAGAAGTACTTTCCTTGTACTGCATAGTCCAAATAATCTAGCCTCTTTTACCATGTGTTGAAATAACACCTCCAGAGAGAAAATGAATTATAGTTCTCTGTTGTATATGCTCCTGAAAGATTTTTATTTACTTTCTGTAATTATAGGCAGAGTTGAGCTTTTTCTGAAAAAAAACAGGATCAGATGCTTGCCATATTCTGAGGTTTTTGCAAAAGACCAAGAAGCCAAAAAACAACTGAAAACATTTTACTTTTCATGTTCTAAAGGCAACACTGGAAAGCTGGGAAACATGAAAAAAAAAAAAAAAAAAAAAAAGATTGCCAGCTTGTACATCTCAAATAACTATGTATATCAAAAGGGATCAATTACACTGAGTCATACTCAGAGGCCAACTATTTAACTGATTATATTTATTAAAAATTTCCTATTTGAAATGGTTTTTAGTGTTGGAGTCTATCTTTTTAACATCACTAAAAAGATATAAAGATGCTTCATACACCAATTAACGTATGCTGACAATTCAGAATCAATAGACAAAACCCTTAATGCATTACTGAAGTGTAATTTAAGGAAAATATGTAAACTAACCTAACTTATAAGCAAGTTCATTTGATAATATAAAAACTGTCTTTCAGAAGCAGTATTTGGAATTTATTCTGGAATAAATGGTCTCATGGCTAATCTTCCCATTCAGTTGTTCAAAGTAACAAAGTCAAAAAGGAGGACAGAAGAAAACAAAACCAAATAAGGAAAAAATGAATTAACTGAACATCACTAAATCACACAAGAGATCAAGATTACTGTTTGATGCAAGCAGTAATGCCTGCATTTTTTGAACCTGTGAAAAATAATGACAGTATATGCTACAATTCTTCCAGTAATACTATTTCATCAAGTACATTCAAAATCAAGAACAAAATTTAAACAATATTACAGACTGGCCAATTTACTCCAGCTGCTTACTCAGTCTAATGCAGAACTTTTAAGTCTTAACTCCAAACTAAAGCATTTAAATGAGGCCATTCCATTACCACAGAATCCGGATACAGCCTTTTTAGACTTTCCAAGATCTCTGCTCTCATCTGCTCACGCCTTCCTTCATGGTAATCAATTTTGGCATTCTGCAGTTCACCAACTATTTTGTTCAAGTCTTCGTTCACTTCAGCCATTCGTATTGTTGCATTCTCAATTTCCTTAGCCAGCACTTCCTCCTGTTGTTTTTTTTCTGTTAACGATCCACTTTGAACAGAAGCAAAAATAAAAAGCAATTCACAATTTCATTTATACACATTTTCAGTATAAATTAAGGTCATTCTGCAGTCACCTAACTTCAGAAGGAGTAAGTATCAGGCAGAAGGCAAGACCCAAGCTTTGCTAATACACAACGTAAATATTAATGCTTTCTAGAGCAGCACAACTACAAAACTGTCCTGTTTCCTTGCTCAGAATTTGTCCAATAATAGTCCCATCCCACTGTAGTGTAACTTGTGAGAAATTATAGAACTGATTCAAATGAAATATGGATTAGTCATCATACTTCCTACTTTATTTTGACAGCTTAAGTGACTGAAATATTAAATAAAATCAGTAAGACTTCTAGATGTTATTAAAACCTCAAAGAAAGTAATTAGAAGGAAACAGAAACCTGATGTTTTGAAAATGATTAACACCCAAGAAATCCAGTTAGCTTTTAATTTTTTACACATACATGCATATTTTAGTATATTCTTCCAACTTCTCTATGCGTTTTTCATGCTCTTCTACCTGTTCCACAGTCTGTTTTATGGTTTCCTATGCAGTCACAAACAGAATGTGTTAAAAATAAACCAGAGAAAATGACAGTTTTAAGATATACAACTACATTCAGAACAAGTACTGAGATAGATCTTTGATTCTTTATTGCCATTTTATGGTGATGTAACAGCATCTCTTTTGCAACCAAGCTGAACCTGAATAAGTACTGTAGGGAAATTATTTTACTAAGGCCATTATTAGATTTTCCATGTTCAGCTGCAGTTCAGAGAAAGCGTCTTCAGCACAGAGAATCATGACATCAATAAATAAAAGAAAACTTTAAACAAAGAGCCAGGAAATTATAGTCTTGAAACAGAAGATGTGCTGTTCTTGGCCCTGCATCAATACTTTTTCCAAAGAAGTTGACAGTTTTCCAAACTGACACAAAACATTGTAGTAAAAAAACCCCACCAATGCCAAAACAAGAACTTTCAATTACTCAAATTTATTAAAAACACATTAACTGAAGCAAGTGAAGAGGGAAAAAAAATACAGCTACCGACACAGTTTATTAAGCCTTAATTTAACTCCTGAACTCCTTGTAACCTTTTAAATAGTTCTAGGGATGGAGAGCTAACCTCTTCTTGTACCCACTGCAATGTCTGCATACTCGTATTTCATGCACTCTTAAGTATTCCTTATTCCTTTCTCAACAACACAATGAGACTTGCTCAATTTAAGAAGCACAGGCAATGGAATTGTTTTCACTTTTACATACTAACTAAATTTTCCTGGTAACTGGTAATTCAAAAAGAAATAGTATTTAATAAAGGAAAATGGATGTACAAATATTAGCTTAGCTATTATGGTAAGGATAATTTTATATCCTCATAAATCTGGAGCAAAATATAGACTTTTCCATAGAAACAAGTTTATATGTTCAAGAATGAGGTGTTTGGAACTCATATGATGCATTTCTAAGCTTTCTAAACAGCCATCTCCCTCAGCCTTGACTGTATCTAAATGTTGAAGAAATGCATGCTGACTCTATAAACTTCTTAATAGGTGATACAAATGCAATTTAGCAGTTTGAAAAAAATCAAACCACCAAAACCAAGTAGAAAACCCAGAACACCTAACAGGACAAGGCTTCCAGCAAAACAGAAATCATCAGCTGAGCTTCTGCCCTTTTCATTTCTAGCAGAAGCAAACATCAGGCATGTTAACCAAGCCAGAGTGAAAAATGTACATATTTTATTGTTACATGTTTGTATCTGCAATGATAAAAGATACCAGAATCAAAATGACTTCAACTGTATTCACACAAAAAACCTGCCTCTGAAGTGCAAGAGAACAGTGGACACTGAGATTTTTCCAACTACAATACATTCTTACACACAACTGACCCTAAAACCATCTCAGCTGTGATCAAAATACACCTCTGCAGGGAGTGACTGTCATACACATATACAAAGGCAGTGGGACACCTCAGAAAGACTACACTTACAAAACCAGAAACTGATGACAGTTAAGCCAACATTCTGAATAATTGTAAAATATCAGAGCCAAAGCCTTCAAGTCTAAATCCTCAGTGTGGGCCCACACACACTATTTCTGAACAAATTTAGAGGCCATTTTGCTAAACATGCTGCAACACATGGAGACTGAATTAACACTTGCAATGTACTTCTTCTGCTGAGGATTTTATTACATCAGAGCACTGAACACGTTTATATACATAGTTATACTAGAGGAAGGGCAGAGAGATATTTTTCTCCTAAAAACCCGATTCTAGTTTGATACAGATACCTCAATTTCATTTTTCTTCCTGCGATTAAGTTTCAGCCTTTCTTGATCTCCTTTATCCTCCCAACGAAGTTTTTCTAGCTGCTGGGCTAGAGTAGCTACTTTCTTTCTCGCCGTTTCCTTTAGCTCCTTGTACCACTCTAACTGAACAAAAGGAAATTAAAAAAAAAATCACTCCTTGGCAAGTGAGAAGACTCATGTTGTTACAGCCTTAAGTAACTTTACCTACCTAAACTTTATAAAACTACCCAGTTCTCAAGAAGACTCTTCTAGCTAGTGACTGCATTTTAACAAGCTTTTTTAGAGTAAGATTCAACCCAAAGCTTACACCTAATAGTTCTCACCTACAGTCTTTTTACAGCCTTCTCTATTACTCTTTTTGTTCAGGGAACCTTAAAGTACTTCCCATTCAATCTGAAAGTTAACAGCAAGTTTTTGCATAGCCCAAAATTAGTGCAATATTTTCAGCATTCTCATGATATTAGAAAAATTAATATAGTAAGTGAAATATAAATATTTTTAACAAATCTGCTAAGTGATGACTAACTGACCAAACCCCTCTAAAAAGCAGTGCAGGAATATTCACAAATTAAAGTAACAACCCTGCAGGTTCTCCATTAATTCATCAGAAACTATATTAAGGAGGAGACAGTGGAAAAAACCCATCACGTAGTTCTACAAACATTCCTGGCCATATGGTTGTAAAGACAGCTTCTTCTGAAGTAAACTTCCTATCAAGGGATGTAGCCTTTTCCTTCTCAAATGAGCTACCCCAGTTTCAGACTCAGACCCACAGCAGATGGTATGTATACTATAAGATCTGGTTTACTTTTCTGTCTTCATTGGTTTTCCCTAATTGATACAGCAGATGAAAAGCCAGTTCTCAAAAATAACTCACCCTGAGACCCTCACAAATGTTTTCTGTCCTACCCTTCCACAATGTATCATGTGTCTAAATAAAACTTGGAATTTTGGTTTTGCTTCAGTTCAAGGGCAAAAAGATCACTAAAAATCACAGATCATTGGTGAAATAACAGTTTCTGTGCTATCAGGAGTATTTTTGGACCTCTCAAGCAAACAGTACTTTTGGGCCTCCTGGCTCACCTGACTTTCTCCCAGCTCAATATCTGCTGCTCTCTGCATTCTCTCTTCTTTGGTTTTCTCCTCAAATGCTCTCCATGCCTTCTCAATATCATTCAATTCTCTCTCTAGTTCTTCTATGTTCTGCTTTTCCTTATTACAGGATTTCTCCTTGTCCCTTAGAGATTTCTTAGACATTTCTACTTTCTTGATTTGGTAGGATGTGTTTTCCTTTGCTTTTATATAGAGAGGTCTCTGCTGAATCAGTGATGCTTCCAGAGTCCTAAAAAACAAAACCAGAAACAAACCCAAAACAACCGACTGCCACAAGACACAGACAAAACAAAGCCAAAGGAAAAGGGGAGAGAGAAGACAGAAAAGACACCCCTCCCCCCTGCTGACCACATCTGCAAAACTATAAGTTTTAAAATGTAAAGTTGGGACTTACACTGTGGGTGTACCCATAGAAGATTTTTTTTTAAATACAATGAAAATAGTAATTTTAGAAGTGAAACATAACCTCCTAAATTTTAATATCAAGCAAATATTTATATAATGAAATATGTATCTAGGCATGGTAGAGGAGGTAAAAACCATTTCTGGATTTTACTTCAAAGAACTGCTAGGAAGGAACTGACTTCCATAGCACTGGGCTACCACCCAAATTTTTACCAGGAATTGCACACCTGCCAAGCAACTCCCAGTGCAGATAATGCCTTATTCAACTATCACAGAATGTGATTGGAAAACCTACTTCATTTCTTTTTCCATATGCTGTTGGTCCCTGTTTAGTACCCCAAGCATTTTTTTCTTGACTTTAAATGAATCTTCTGCAGCAGAAAGAGACTCTTTCTTGATATAAGCCTCCATATTCTTTTCATCCAAATTGTTTTTCAGAAAGTCAATTTGTTTTTCATTGTGATAAAGCTGAAAAAGCTGCAGCTGTATCCTTTCATCCTCCAGTTCCTTGATTAGCATCTGGTAATGCTCTGCCTATCAACATAAAAATTTAATTTATAGTTTACAAGAACTATTTTCCACCGTTAGCAGTCTAACTTCAAGGCAAAAGTGATGTAACATGACGTACAAGTAGCTGAAATTCCAGTAATGGTCACTAACCATAAAACTCAAACATTTAAGCCAATGATTAATTAATTATACTGGCAAGCCTATACTTTCTTTTATTTAGATTACATGTATTCCTCTACCCTTTCAAATTATACTGAATTATTATCTGGTATGCCATACTGAAAGAAACTACTAGACTAAAACCAACAGAAGTTTGTCAGCTTGTTTCTTTGGCTTTCTGTGTTTTTTTAAACACTATTAAAGTTCACAAGAGATGCAAAATCTGGCAACTTAGCATGAAAAATTGAATAACTTGAAGTTACCTCCTCTTTTTCCACCTTTGCTTGTTTGCGTTCTGCTGCCACACTTTTTTTCTTGTTATAATTAAACTGTGCATCCTCTTCTGCCTGCTGCATTTTCTTCTTCTTTCGTTCATAGTCTTCAGCATATTCCCATGAATTACTAATTTGTTCAAAAAGTTGAGTCCTCTCCTTTGGCTTTTTCATTGCAATTGATTCTACTGTTCCCTAAACCAAAATTGAAAATAAATAAACTATTCAGCACTGTAGGTGAATATGATGCCTTTTGAATTTAAGAGCATAACGTATAGACCTCTGTATATATTCATGGTGAACACAGCTGGGGGAAATGCATCTAGATTTAAACCCAAGGAAAAATTTGGTGCCAAAATGAGGATCACCTAGCCACTCAGGTCTCTATTAATGTTTCTGTAAAAGGGAAAAATCCATTCTTCCTTAGAGATTTTTGTCAGCAACTCTAAGGGAGATGATTTTGTGAAATGTATCATTCATCAAAAGCTTAAGGCCTATGTCATTAAATTCTAGGAAACTAATAGCTGAATAGAATTTTCAACCCCTTAATCTTAACAAAAAATCTTTTACATTTTAACGCATCATTACTAGCAGAAATGTTTTAAAATGAAATTGCTTTTTTTGTAGCACTCCTACAATTAAATACACTAAGTATTTACACACACCCATACTTTTTTATATATTATGAATAACAGAAGCACTTAACTTCTTCCAGATTAGCTTCATTCTTACTAGTGTATGCATCTACATACAAACCCCATTTAAGTATATTTTGTACTCTTGTAGATCTTGGCAAGGTCAGGAAAAAATATGTTGCCTTGTAGTTGGCTAAGGGTGCTCTCATTTCTATACAATACTTAACTGTGTATTCCATAAAATAACAAGAACCCTTTTTCTTTTGAAAGTTTCTTAAATGCTCACCTGAAAAATAAGGCAATTCCTGGCCTTGACAAGAATGCCTACTTTTTCAAGCTCAGACACGTATGCAGATCGGCTGACAGACTTGTCATTGAAAAGAAATTCAGAGCAACTACCTAAAGGAGGAAAGGAAAAAAAAAATTACTGCTGAAAATGGCTACAACAAAAAAATCCACTGGAAAATAATTAAACTACTGAAATAATTTAATTAAGCAATTCTCTCAAAGATGACAAGAGATTGCAATCACTCATTTATTCCTTTCAGTAATTTATTTTTTCTGTTTGAAAACTCTAGTTTCTAATTTTAGTACTTTCTAAAGGAACTGGCATAACCTTGCTTATGGTGCTCACACCTGCATTTCCTAGACCCCATTTCCTAGAGCCTACATCATCTACAGATCCCAAGGAAATATCTAGAGACAGCTATTGAGCAAAGAACATATAATAACTTGTTTAATTTTTTAACTAATTAACCCGAATATATTTTTTTCATTTATAACACTATTAAAATGCTATCTGAAAGGGCTATACTAATCTGCCCAACTATGAACTAATATTGGGCATCTGAAATTCCAAGTTGGGTATTTTCTGTCTCCATTTCTTTCTACACCAGACAGTACATGCAGCAGAAACTACCACCTACCACGGATAACTCTTGAAAAAGTTTTTTCTTCCCCGTCTTCCTCACAACACACTATCTTCACACTAGCTGTAGAAGAAACAGGTTTTCCAACATGTGCTCCATGAATAAGTTCTCCAATACTTTTAACTCGCAAATTTGATGTCTTTTCACACACCACAAAGCTAACAGCATCCATTATGTTCGATTTTCCTTAAAAAGTAAAAAAAATTCAGACATTTTTGACATGACATAAATGGAAGCATTTTATTAAGAATTAAAGACTCCACAGATTTGCCAAATTCTTTGAGAATTCTATTTCTAATTACGTATCTTTTTATTCTTTTAGGAAGAAATTATTCCCTGTGAGAGTGGTGAGATGGTGGCACAGGTTACTCAAAGAAGCTATGGATGCTCCATTCCTGCAAGTGTTTAAGGCCAAGTCGGATGACGCTTGGAACAACCCAGTCTAGTGGAAGGTGTCCCTGCCCATGACAGTGGGGCTGGAACTAGATGAGATATGAGGTCCCTTCTAACCCAAACCACTCTATGATTTTGAGACTCTATTGAGGAAAAGATGTTGCACACAATAAACATTTTTAAGATGTAACACACTGGCAGCGGAAAATAAGCCTGTCTGTAACAAAAATTATGACAAAACTGATTTATTTCTTCAGCCTTATTGAAGAAGTCATTTTTTTTTTACACAGCTTCTCTGGATGAGAGTGTGCCACATCGCCCTCCTTCCTTGGCAGCCTGCTTTCTGGAGAGAAGTGAGCGAGTTTTATTGTATAAGCACTCCATCTCCAACTTTTCCACTGCAACTCCAGTCTTCTGAAGAATACTAGCACTTTCCCAGATCCATTCACCACAGCAACAAAGCTTGGTCATAGTCCTTCGACAAAAATCCTCTTAATGGAATCTTCTTTTTGTTTTATCCCTTTAGTCTTCAGCATTTCTGCTGACAGCTTAATTACTTTCAGCATTCAACCTTATTACTTCGACAATATTTAGACTTACTCTCAAAAGTATCAGCAGAGAAAGAACACTAGGAGGAAAACAGAGAAATAAAAATACCCAATTCAGAGATTACATAATAGTCACACCTTTTTTCCTTCGATTCATCTATAAAATGTACTCAGATTTAACTGAAAGAGCACCTGGAAAAAGTATCATAATTCTGAGACTTTACAATACAGAACAGTGGAGAAAGAATGATAAAGAACATGAGAACAGTGCTAGACATATTCAACTTCCATTCATAGCTCTTACTTCAATCAGGTAAGTGAGGAAAATACAGGGTCTAAAAATCTGAATTATAAATTAAATCATTAACAGACTGGAGAAGCTAAAGCAAAACCTTAAACACATCCTTGTTGCTCTGTTAAGACAGCACTCGCCTCCTACCACTTTGACAAACAGACTTAAAAATCCCCTTGGTTGAATGGAGCTTTCTGAAGCAGAGATCAGATTTATAGAAGTTCCAGCAGCTCGGGATCACGGCCAGCCCTGCTGGTGTGAGCCCGACTCCACATCAGCCGCCATTTCGCACAGCCGGGCTCCCCTTCCCACAGGAAGCGTAGCAAAACCCACAGACTCCCATCAAGAAGCAGGTTTCCATTAGGTACAGCCCGGGCTATTAAAATAAAACCATCTTTATGTGATCTTTGTAAACTGGAGTGGCCAGTACGAGGTGTGCTGTTTGCAAATTGGGCTTTCTGCTCAAGCTGGAAAGCAACAAGTCAACTCGAAATTAAAATTCCATTAACCCCCTCCCTCTCTCCCCCCAGCGTGCTCCTGCCCTTCCCCGCTGGAAAAACCTGCACTTTCAGCTAAGAATTAGAGCAGGTACCTCTCCAAGGCTTCACCTGTACTGCGCCCCCCCTTCAGGTGCACATGAGGAGATTTCCAGCAGGTCCGTGAGGCTGAATACCACCAAACTGAGCCCTCAATGTTGACATCTCATGGAGCAGCTGTCACCTACCCACACACCCACCCACACTACCTGATCCATTGGGCCCGATGATGCAGTTGAACCTCATGAAGGGGCCGATAACCTGCTGCCCCCTCCACGACTTGAAGTCCTTCACCACCAGCAGCTTCAGGTAACCCATCCCCACGGGGAGCCGGGGGCAGGAGCTCCAGAGCTCCACACCTCAACCCCCTCAAAGAGTCGACTGGAGAATATTTCACCAGTTGGTCTACTAGCAAAAAAACCCCAACCAAAACCCCCCTTCCACAATTTTACCGCCTCAAAGGCACGGGCGGCCCCGCCCCACCCCTCCCTCACAGCCTGCGCGCCTCGTGCAGCGGCCCCGCCCCGCAGTGCTGCGAATGTCCCGTTCCCATCGCGACAGGCCGCGGTGTGTGCAGGCTGGCTACCGCCGCTCCCGTTCCCATCGCGACGGGCCGCGGTGTGGCCCGGCTGGACGTGCCGCTGCTCCCGGCCACCGCTCTCACTCCAGCCCCTCCGTCCCGATGTTCCGTCCCGGCGCCATGAACGGGCTGGGGCCGCAGCGGGAGCTGGAGGAGGCCGCGGCCCTGGAGCGCCGGCGGCGGCGGGAGCTGCTGCGGCGGGGCCGCATCTTCAACCCACGGATCCGCACCATAGGGGTGAGGGCGGGTAGGAAGGGAGGGAAGACGCCGAGTTCCCCTGCCGCTTCCAGGAGTTCTGAGGAGAACGGCTTAACGCGGGGGTGATCCCCAGTGCGGGGCAGAGAGGGAATGCGGCTAAGGCGGTCTGGGCGGGCCGGGAGTGACCCCCCCCACCTGTGTGTGTGTGAGGGGGAGCAGGCAGGAAGGGAGGGCTCAGATGCAACTTTTAGAGTCGCGTTTATAGTTATTGGTGAAAGAAGTGACAGAATACTTACGGTTGGAAGGGACCTCTGAAGATTATTCACTCCAACCCGCCCGCCAAGGCAGGGTCAGCCAGAGCCAGGTAACACAGGAACATGTCCAGGTGGGTTTGGAATATCTTCAGGGAGGGAACGACTCTGTCACCTCCCTGGGCAGCTGTTCAGTGCTCTGCCACCCTCGATGGAAACAGATTCTTCCTTCTGTCGAGGCAAAATTTACTATGTTTTACGTTATTGCCACTGCTTCTCGTGTACCTGTGCCCCACTGCTCTGGATTCAAGTCAAGGTGTCATTGCCCCTAACAGCACAGAGAGATCAAGCCTTGTGTTGTATCTCTGTGTAGGAGTACTTTGAAGGAATCCAAGAGCTTCTAGAATCAGCTCATGTAATGTGGCTGAAATGAGTAATTGTTTTTTACCTCTCTGTTCCATGATACTGCCCCTTTCTGCTTGGACCTCGCTAGAATTGATGCTGTGAGAGATTTACTGCTGTAAGTGTCCTGCAATTAGTCCACATTTTGCATCAGACAAAACAAGACAGATCCACCTTTGTTTATGTATGTGTAATTAATTGTTGTGTCTGGTTTTTTGTGGATGCCTATATGTGAACACCCTTCAGGCTTCTGGATTTTCTCCAAAGTGTACCGTGCACTTTGCATCCTGAACGTCAGGGAATAATGTGCTCTATGCCTACTTGACTTTGGATGCAATAGCATATTGAATCTCCGTGTGATATGTCCAAAAGCCCACATTAAGATTTTATGAGTGTGCCTGGAGGGACGAGTGCTGTGAGGTGATTTCATTGAACTGGTAGAATTGTAACAGCTGTCAGTTGGATCCTCTTTTCTTAGGTACAGAAACATAACTCAGTGGAAAAATATCTTCACCTTATCTCTGACAGGGCCTTGAATTTATTCTTTTCACTGTTACGTAAGAGTCATTGTAACTGCAGAGCAATTAGCAGTTCCCCACTTAACGAACATGACAGGTGTGTCCACCTCCTACAGCATCCCAACACACACCAACAATATACTTAAGTACCAAACAATATACTTAAGTGCAAGGAAATAATAACATTTTTTAGCAGTTTTGGGATGGGTTGGAATTTCTTCATCAGAAACATATCCTTTCTCTATAAACTGGCTTTTCTAGAGCCTTAAAAATGAAGTGCAAGCCATATATTCTCAGTTAATGAAATAGCTGACAACTAACATATCCTGATGTGTTTTATTGAGCCATACTGGAGTGCACCATTCAAAGGTTTTACTCAAATACTTTTGTAGAATTGACTTGTTTTGTAGAACTGACTCTGGCAGGTTTTGATAGATCTGTTTACATTAGACAAACATCTAAAATGAAGGAGAGCTCCTCTGGGGAATTTTGATTAACAGTTTATTTTGATTTAGCATCATTCAGTGTACCTGAACAATGATGCTGACAGAAGGGACTGTTCTTATGCTTTGAAGCTAGGCCAGGTCTGAACCATAAAGAGCCAGGAAAACCGTATGGAGATAATCTTTATCAGTACTTTTGTGTGGTTTTAAGATTCTTTGTGTCTGTTCTCTGACCAATTTACCTGAGTGGCAGTTGCTGAGAGCATTTAAAAATCAGGACAATATTTGACTTAAAAAACAGAAATCCTAAAGCAGGGTTTGAATATTTTAAAAACATGGTGGTGATGTACTGGAAAGCAGAATGGGAACCCAGATTTTACATTTTTTTTCCCTTGATTATTACTAGTTTTATTATTACTTTGACTTCTGTATCTCTTTTGTCATCTGAGTAATGGAAACATAAGATAATGCCCTTTTCACTTACAGATTGAAGAATTTATCCTCAGTAAATCACTGATTTTTCTAAAGAGTTCAGATAAGTAATCCAAATGAAAAATTACTTTCAATGTACATGTAAACTTTGTACATAAATAGAACTAGTTTAGAAATTAGCTGCCTCAAACTGTTCATATATTTTTTATTTAAATGCTTAATAGTGAAAGTTGTAGTTTTTTGTGACTGGGGATGTCTGTTCTAGAGATGATTTTTTTGTTTTACTTACATTAGTAATGTGTACTTATTCCATTGCTAATGGGGTTATATCTATCTTGTACAGCTGTGAGTCAATGTAGCTTTACAATACCTGTTTTAATTGTTCAAACACAGTATCTCCTAAAGAGCTGCTTTTTTTTTTAATTTTAATAGATTGATAAAGATGCATTGGATGCGCAGGTCAAGGAGAGAAAAATTCAAGAAGCAGCTGAGAAAGCACAACATGAAAGATTTGGTATATTTCTAGATACTGTGATATATCTGTGAATAGTTAAATGTTTTAATCCATTTTCTGCTCTCTTTTATCCCATAATATACTCTCTAAATTCAGTCATCCAATTTATGTCTTATTTATGTTCATACATCTACATTGGCATAGTATATATTCTCCTTGCTGTCTTAAGATTTATATTGACATGATTAATCATGGAGACATTGCCTAATAGGCCAGAATCTTCAGTGTTTTCTTTTAAAAGGTATTGATGAATAACATAATTTAAAAATCTGACTATGCAGCAGGATTTAAAAAATAAATTAATTACTTACCACTGTCCTTTTCAATATAGTAGTGGCTAATCTGTTTTAGTTGGTCTCCTGTAGAGTGAGCTCATTTTCTGTCTAGCCATTCTTCCATAGAATATATTGATGAGTGGAATCCTCTCTAGATTATTATTGCTGGAAGCATGAGTCATGTACAGTAAGGTGATAAGAGGAGCCATTGCTGAGCCAGAACTCACAGCCACACAAATATTTAATGCTGTGCCTTGATCAAACCCTTTGTGGTCTTCTGTGTTTGGCATGCTTTCTTTGTGATCAGGTGAAAAGGTCCCACAGCCTGAGCTTTCCATGTGTCTCAAGAGGAACTAAAATGGAGCTGCCAGCTTCCATGCTGTGCTTGTACTACAGCTGCTTGTGATTTTCCTGGCTTGAAAATACACCTCTCAGGGTCTGACTCTTGGGAAATTACCAGCAGCAATGTGGAGTCTGGCAAAAGAGGAAATGATCTTTTCTAGCAAATTATTTTAAATAACTAAAATGGCTAATTTGGTGTGAATTTTTTCTTAAAAATGCAGTCATTTATTTAGTTTCAATTAAATGGGCAGGAGCACTTAAGCTGTTCAAAACATAATGCCGGCCAATGATTTTATTGCTATGGTTAGAAAAATCATTGGAACTATGGAAGAGCTACCTATATTCCTTTCAGTTGCAGCACAATTTTGGTTGGCTTCCAACAATTTGAAGCTTCCAACAAGCAACAATTTCATATGTAGCTGTAAACTATGGGTAAATGGGAACTGATTTACTGTACATTTCTTGTGTTCCTGCAGGTTTTCACCAAACAAAACCTCATAGTTCTAGTAGCTATTATTGTATTTGTTTCACATACATATATATTTAATTGTAGCATTAATAAAATAATTTATACCTAAAAAGATGAAAATATTTCATAAGTAAATATTACTAACATTAGAGTGTTTGCTGGGCTGGTACTTATGGATCAAATACTCTTCTAAGGCATAATCATAACATATAATATATTACATATATTCTGTTTATTCATCTTGAAAATTTTATTTCTACCTTATGTGTGCACTCCAATGACTCATGCACCTCTAGGAATTGTAGTTTCATTGTGTTAATTTTTGTCTAGCTCATGACATGAAGAAAAATGACAAGCTCATGTGTCTGCTAGAAGAGCGACAGAAAAATGAAATCAAAGACATGAATAGGGCTCTCATTGAATTTCACAAGAATTTTCAGAAGCCGGAAACAAGACGTGAATTTGACCTGAATGATCCACAAGCTCTAAAGAAAGACAGACCTGCTCGAGTTTCAGATGATGATCCTCGGTGTACCATATCTGGCATGCAGAAGTTTATGGGTGAAGACTTGAACTATGATCAGAGGATGAAGTTTCAAAAGGAGCAGTTAAGGGAGTGGTCTCTTCAACAACAGAAAGACTGGAAAAATGCATTAGCTGACCAAAAATTGGCAGGTAACAAAAAAGATAGTGAAGTTTTAATTTTTTTCTGAAGTTGTGATGTATTCCCTATTGCATATTTAATTTCTAGAGGTACTAGAGCAGTTTTTATATAAGCTCTAATGTATTCACTGTTTCTCTTAGGAAATCTCTGTTTCATCACATGTGATTGTAATATCACCCAGGTTTCATTTATGGTTTATGCCTCCAGTAGGTATGCTTACTTCATCAGGCCAAACTGTCCAATCCATACGGTCCTAGAGCAGAAAAAATAATAATGATTTTTCTTTCCCAGCTTGTCATGAAACATTGTTTTCTGCAGTACATAAGATCCTTCTTTCATTTTAGCACTGTTTAGACAAGATAGGTTACATATTAAACTGATTCATAAGTCACCTGAAATCCCAAGATGGACAGCTTTGGTGATAGGATTTGGAAATAGTTATTCAGCCTATTGTATCTGTAGCTTCCCCTGCCTCTTCCCCTGGTTAACTCATTTGGCACATCATGACCATGAATATTGACTAAATTTCATTTGAATCTAATTTAGATGATCTCTATGACAAGTTTAGGATTGAACTTGACCGAAAGCTTATGGAGGAACAAAGAAAAGAAGAGGAAAGCAGGCGTGTTGTTTGTACAGCTACTAAAACTTTCAATAGAATCCAGGTAAATTAATACTAAGCTGGTTCGTTTTTTTTTAGAAATTGTGGAGGCAGAGAAGGAAAATAAGATGCACAAAATCAGAATGGTGACATTTTCACAGGGGTTTCTTAGGAGCTGACTTCCAAGGTTGTTTCAGATTGGAACAAGATAAATTTTATGTACTTTGCCAAGTGAATAGAGGCTCCAAGGATCTAAATGTCCTCTGTCTAGTTATTCTCTGCCAAAATTGTCCCTCCTCGTTCTCACCTTGCTGGCTGGTGGGCAGAAACAGCTCTCCAGTCATTTGGGGACTTTGAGCTGGTAATCTGGGGTACAGCAAATGCCTTCCATGCTTCTTTCTGGGTTTATATCAGTCCTCTTAGTGTGTCTGTCTGCTTTTCTTTGCACTTGTGTGGAAACATTACTAACAGTTGTTTATCCTTATCGTTTACATTGACTCCCCACAACCACTGGTTTTGGCACTTTGGCTGCTTCCTGGGTATTTGAGTACAATGTCTCTTGGTTGTTTACTGACCTTGCTTTGGAGCCTGTCTTAGTACTATTATCTGTCATGCTCTAGTTTGTCATCTTACTGCAGAGGGTTTTTTTCTCTTCAGCTTCTACATGGAACTCAAAGGGTTACATGGATGTTATTAGCTTGGCTAAACTATATTTGTTGTGAATTAGCTTTAAATGTATTTTCTCACATTAAAATAAACCACATTAGAATTACTTACATTACATATGGTACTTTTGGTTTAGCGGTATAAGCATGCAAGTCTTTAATGTTACTTGACCTTTTTTGGGGGCATTTGTCATATAATTTTTTTTATAGACAGCCCAAGTTGATTGAAAATCAAAATCTAAAAGTACAGGAACAAGCTGTCCCCATGTGATGAAAGCCAAGCCAGTGGTGAAGACCAGCCTGGCTGAACTACAGCTTTGGCTGGGACTCAGTGAGAAAAAGAGGGTTTATTACATTTGGAAGAAGGGATGGGCTGCAATAATGTTGTGAGGTCATGCAGGGAGAAAATTAGAAGGGGCCAAAACCCAGCTAGACCTTAACCTGTCTACTGCTGTCAAAGACAATGAAAAATGTTTCTAAATATACATGAACAGCAAAAGAAAGGCAAGGAGAATCTCCATCCTTTGTTTGTGAGGAAATGTAGTGATAGAGCATAAGGAAAAGACTGAGGTACTTAGTATCTTCTCTGCTTTGGTCTTCAGCCCCCTGAGCTGGTGCCTGGTCAGGGACCAGAATGAAGCTCCCATATTCCAGGAGGAATGGTCAGAGAACTTTTGTAGAACTTAGACCCACAAAAGTCCACAGTGCCAGATGAGATCCACCCAAGGGTACTGAGGGAGCTGGTGACAGTGCTCATAGAGCCACTTTCCATCATTTCCCAGCTGAGCTGGCTCAGCAGGGAGGTCCCAGGTGAAGGGGAGTTGGCCAGTGGGATACTCCTGTAAGAAGGGCTGGAAGGAGGATGCAGGGAACTACCGGCCTGTCAGCCTGACCTCAGTGCTGGGAAAGGTCATGGAGCAGATCCTCTTGAGTGTCATCATGCAACACGTGCAGGACAACCAGGGCATCAGCCAGCCAGGGTTTATGGATCCTGCTTGACCCACCTGATCTCCTAGGACAGAGTGACCTCTTCAGTGGATGTGTCTGCCTGGACTTTAGGAAAGCCCTTGACATTGTTTCCCACAGCATTTTCCTCATGGCTTGGGCAGGGACACACACTGTTCACTGGGTAGGAGAACTGGCTGGACATCTGGGCCCAGAGAGTGGTGGGGAATGGAGCTACATCCAGCTGGGGCCAGGCACCAGTGGTGTTCCTAAGGGTCAGTTTTTAACACCTTCATCAGTGACCTGGACAAGGGGGTCAAGTCACTGTAGATGGCACCAAGTCTTCTGGAAGGTAGGAATGCTCTGCAGAGGGATCTGGATGTGCTGGAATAATGGGCACAGGCCAGTGGTCTGAGTTTTAACAAAGCCAAGTTCTGGATTTTGCACTTCGCTCACAACAACTCCCTACAGCTCCAAGATGGGGACTGTGTCTGCGAAGTGCCGGGCGGGAAAGTGCCAGGCAGCACCTGGGGTGCTGGTGACTGTGGCTGAACATGAGCCAGCTGTGCCCAGGTAGGCAAGAGATCAGTGGCAGCTTGCCTGGATCAGAAATAGTGAAGCCAAGATAAATCTGATGTGTTTTCAGAGTTTAAAATCTATCATTAATCATGGCATGGTAGTGTGACGTGCATGGTTGTACATAGGACTGGGAGTTTCCTCCAGTAAGATTCTCATGCTGCTTGGAAATTTTATGCTCTCCTTCTTAAAGAGGAATCTCTAAGAGGGAGAGAAATCTTTAATCTTTAATGTTACAATGTTGAAGTGCCTTGTTTTGATTTGTTGCTAGATCACAGTAGAGTAACATTAAGAAGGTGATCTAAATAATAATTGCACATTTTAAGCTTCAAGGTCAGCAATTATATGAGATCCATTCAAGCTTATTTTCTGTTAAATGTGATTTACTGTGGAGCTTTTCCAAACTATAAATCTACTTTGCCAATGTGTGTGTGCCAACCAGTGCCAACTGATCAGCAAGGAAAGTATGAGCTGTTCTACATACGTGAATATTCTCAAGGCAGGGATTTTTTTTAACAGCGCATCTTAGTCAAAGTGGAGACAGAATTACTCACTGATCTGTTGCAGTCAAGATAGATGTGTAAAGAGAGACAGGTCTGGCAGCCTGTGCTGTGTGTGCTCTAGCAAGCAGGAGGTTTCCTGTCCTCTGTCCAGTGGAAGCTGGAACTTGGCATTGCTCCAGATTGTTTAGCGTATGTATTACAGAAGGATGAGATAGTATTAGAAATGAAAGATGCATAGCATTATCATTCTACTTCAAATTAGTTTACTGAGTCTAATTCTTCCTTGAAAGGTAATTGTGTTCACTAAGATCATTGTATTTTGTTTCTGGAGTATTGTAAGGGGGGAATTTCCTTTGAATAGGAAACTGTGCCTTGTAGTGAACATTAGGAACAGTGATTTCCATAGAAAATGCATACTGTGATCTCCAGTTCCAGTATTTCAGACACATTCACATAACATGATTCAAGTTTGCATTTTGTCTCAGCAAACAGAATCAAGGCTGCATCTTCAGACTTTAATTGGACATCTCCTGTCTGTCTGTTTTGAGGGCTTAACCATGTTCTTCACCTAGGTTCAGTAGGCAAATCAAGGCTAGTGATTCAAGATTGTAAACTTTTATTGAGAATTTCTATCATATTGTGTCTGTCTGCTAAATAAATACTGGTTATTTACTTGGGGATAAATGTGGAATTATTTATTTATTTATGTGTTTTCTTATAAAACAAAGTTATTTTTCCCCAATTTACTTGCTATATGTGATATGACAACATTAAAGAACTGTTTAATGTTAGACTTTTGATCTTGGCCAATAAGACTGATGCCTAAATTCTGCCTAAACTAGACAGAGTTAAAGGAATACAGTAGATATTTATTAAAAGGCCTTCAAAGGATACACCTTGGGCAGTTCAAGATCCTGGCCGTGGATCTACCCAAGATGGACTCTAGATGGATGCAAGATGGTCATGAGTTTTCACACTGTTATAAGTTTTAGTCCATTTATGTATTGGGGTTTATTGTCCAGTTACAGCTTCAGGTTATGAAGTCCCATCCTCCCAGTTTGTTCTCCTCAAGTCGCTGTTGTTTGTACCTTTTGGGGCCTGAAGCTGAAATGGTGTCCTTGGTTCTCAGGCTGGAAATGGATTGTCTAACTACCCTGTGAAGAGAACTTGCTAACATTTTATGTGAAGTTCAGAGTCACACTAAGGCAGTACAGCATCTGGAAAATACGAAAGCTAAAACTTAAGGCATCAAGTATTTGTATGTGATGCTTTTGACACCTGTGTGCCAGTTGGAAAGACATCTGTTATGGTGTGTTAACATTTTTTCATCCCTTAGTTCATATTTCTCTTGGAAAAATATCACCTCTCTTTCCATTGAATTTAGGCTGCTGAACAAGATCATAAAAATGAATTAGAAAAGGCACAAAAAATAAAAGATGACATGGATGAAATTACCTGCCTCCTTCGAGGAGACTTCCTTTCTGAAAACCCTGACCAAGCAATTGGTCCCTTGGGTAAGCATCATGTGCTCGTGGATCGGTGGAAGGGAATGAATCAAGAGCAGCTGATGGAAATTCGTCAATTTCAAAAGGAACAAGCTCTGGAGAAACTGGTATTTAAGCTTACATGTATTTTCATGCATTTTCTGTTTTCTTGGTTGTAATAATACTATAGACAATGTTTGTAGAAGAAAAATCCCATTGTTTGCCCTGGACATGCCAGTATGAGACTGTGTTTTCCATTGATCTGTGTTTTATCCAAACTTTAATCAGTCTAATTGAACACAGTGCCTCTGAAGCACTTTGGAGATGTCATGGAGAAGGATGTAGCCCTGAGTTGGACTGGGAGGAGGGTTGCTGAGGAGCCCAGGGCCAAGGGGATCTTAGGGCATGGTCCATGGTGGTCCAGCTGAGCAGCAGAATCCTGCCCAGCCTAAGACCTCAGGCTTCATAGTGCAGTTCATGACCTGAGAGTGCACAAGCTGCCTTCAGGGAGTGGGCTGCTCCTTAGGGTAAGAAGATCTGGGCGCTGAAGGTGAAAGCAGGGCATTCTCATGCTCAAGGGTACCCAAGCAAGGCAAATAAGCCAGGTCCAGTGACCTTGCTCATGCATATTTCAGAGGCCTAGAAGTTAATGAATGTAAGAATGTTATGGAGTTTAATTTCTAGCATCCCACACAACTATGAGCCATGCTGTAAATTAGAATTTTGGTGGTAACAGTTGCTGCTCTAAAGGTGTGTAGAAGCAGGCAGTCAAAATGAAGACATTGTGAAGTAGGAAGTGACTTGCCTCCCTCAGTGCAGAGGCTGCATTTATGACAGGAATAGTGTTTGATTTTATCTTTTAGTCCTTACAATACCGTAGGCTATACTATCTTACCTAGTAGTGTTATTAAAGCTGAAGGTAGAATTGTCATTTTCCTGCCTCTTCTATTACTCTGAACCCATTCCACTCATTAAGCTGGCTGAAAATTAGTAAAACCAAGAAAAGTAAGTTTTCTGCGGGCCTGATTTTTTTATTCTGTTCAATGGGGTGTCAGGTAAGAAGTGAGGCAGAGGAAAAAAAGAGTCTACTCATGTTTGTAGCTCCCCTGTTATACTGAGTTAGCCATATTATAAGCCATACTGATTTCTATACACTTCTTGCCTCAAGAAGTTTCAACTCTTGCTAAGAAGAGTTTAAAAAAAAAAAATCAACCTGTCTTGCTGCTCTGGATTTTTATAGAGAGAAAAGAATAGCTCTTTGATTGGCTTCATCTTGCTTCTGCTAGGTTTAGAAATCCTTCCTCCCTTCTCCCCATTTCAAATCCTCCCCCTAGTGTTCAATAAAGGCAAGCAAGTTTGTTTGGATGAACGTACCCATGAGACTTTATATATACAGTTCTGTCTTTGAAAGAGAAAATGAAGCATTTTTCTCACTCCTGTAGAGAGTAAAAGAGCAGGAGCGCCGCAGAGATGTTGAATGGGACAGGCAGCGTCTACAGGCTGCAAGAGCCCAGTTGCTTTGGGAGCGGCACCAGCAGCGGCAGAATCAGGTTCAGCGCCGAGAATTAGATGTCGTGAATGCAGAACTCTCTCAGGAGCAAAAAGCAAAGTAAGCACCAAACCAGCATGGTTCAAATAAAAAAAACCTCTTTATAATTATTAACCCAGTAGCTTGGCTTTCAAAGAGCTTTTTTACTTGTTCTGTTTGTAACTTTTTTAATACACTTGCTATGAGTTCACGCTTTTAAAAAAATCAACAATTCATCTGAAGTGTGTTTTCCAGTATTATTTAATAAATCTTAAGAGAGTCGGTTTTGGGTGTTACTGACTGGCATGAATTAATTAGGATCTGAAATTCTTGCAAGCATTCCACTGACAACAGACTGTTGCTATAGATGGCAAAATAGAGAGTAAATATAATTAGCTACACAGAAAAATGATACTATCAGGTGAAAAGCAGTTTCTTTGATTTACTTTAGTTTTCTGAAACAAAAAAGGATGAATTGCCGATAGAGCTGCCAGTTTCTGATAGCTCAGGGTTAAAGTAGCAGCACAAGTAGCATTTCTGTTATGTATGACAGAACTTTAACTAACCACTGGATGTGTCTTGATGGGCCGTTCTTGTGTCTGCTCTTATGGGAAAGGAGGAAGATAATACATACAGGAAAAGAAAAACAAATGTAAATATTTTTTCCAGTTTGTTTTGTTTTGTTTTATTTGTTTGTTTTTGTTGTATTTTTTTTTTGGGGCATGAATACAGAATCACAGAATAGTCAGAGTTGGAAGGGACCTAGAAGGGTCATCAAGTCCAGCTCTTAAATAAATGGCCCCTATGGGGATTGAACCCATGACTTTGGCATTAATAGCACCATGCTCTGACCAACTTAGCCAATCTCAGGTTCATAAATACATTTTACAAATGACTTTCCAATACATAACATCTTCTTATTATGAAAACAAAAGTTTGGAATTGTGTTAATTCGGGCTTTTACTGTTGAGATTTTTGAAGGGATATTTCATGAAGAAAAATAGAATAGAAAAACAGAAGTTTGCTAAATTGCAAGAGATGTGGCACAAATTCTAGTTACATTAAATTCAATTTTTATTAATTTATGAACATTTATGGGTGTTAATTCATTATATCTTTTTCAGGTTTCTCAGGCTACTTCTGTATACTAGCAAGAAAACATTTACTAGTGGCTTTTAAATTTTTTTCTTTATTTCTAGGAACATTTATCTTAAAGAGGAAGAGTATTCAAATATTCCAACAGATGAGTATTACGCACAATTTAATACAACCACTCGGTAATGATCGGGATAAATCAACCTGAACTACACAGAAGTATGTAGACACATTAAAAATTTTCAGTTGAGCAATCCCATGTTTTATTGTTTTTATGTGTTCCCTGCCCTCTTGAAACACTGCACTCAAACTAAAGGACAGTCTCCTAGGCCAGATCTGTTCTAAGAAAAGGAAAACATGGTAATAATTTTTAAACATGATTGTTGTTCTGAAAGGACTAGTAGATTCAGTATTAGGTTGTTTGACTCTTAAGTCTCAGGCTTAGCTGTAATACTTATAGTATTCATGCCCATAGGAATTAATTTCTGGAAAGAAATCTGAGCTTAAGCTACAGTGCTGCTTTATGCAACTTGGCCAGAGGGGCATGCTGCCTCCCATAGACCACAAGTGATGTACTTCTCTGTGAGAGAAGAAAAATTACATAGGCAGAAAATTTTGGGTTGGTTTGTGGTTTGGTTTTGGGCTTTTTGTTTTGGATTTTCTTAAAGTAAAAAAACCAGCCAGACACAAAGGCAAGAAAAAAGGAAGAAGTGGTCAAGTTGGTCAGAAATGTTACTTTTATTTTGTGAACAGTGGGAATAAGGAGATAAGAGTTCAATAGTCATCGAGGTGATCAGTACACTCAGGTGTGGCACTGAAACAGGATGTGTTAATGCGGAAAAGTGGGGGGAAAAGTATGCCTACATACACCTACATACAATATGTGTGTATTCTTACATACATGTTGGAAATAATGGAGGAAGTTTCAGGTAATGTGCTGCTGAAGGAGTGTGGGGACAATTCAGAGTTGTGACAGAGGAGGGGTGAAAAAGCAGATGTGCACCAAACAAAGGCAAGGAGAAAACTGTCACCTTGTAATTCAGGGAACCCGTGTACTTCCTGTCTTCGTGGTGACAGTATCGACTTAGCAATTAAATAGCCAGTCACTGACATTTGAAACATGAACAAGCACAACACAGAGGAAGAAAATATGGAGAAGCAATGTTGGAAACCAGCTGCAGAAGAGAAATGGATGGTGGAGCTAACAAGGAAATGAAATCCAGAAGAGAAAGAGCTGACATGGAAAGGACTGCAAAAAGGGTTAAAAGACTAACCCTAGGAGTCAGAAGATCTGAAAGAGGAGAAAAAATGAGAGATGAGAGATTCAGCTAAGAATCCAAGACCTCTAGTATTGTCAACCTTTAATAAAAATAGAGCTCACTTATGAGAATAGATCTCGAACTGTAACTTGCCAGCATATGGGACATAAATAAAGATAAAAACATCCTGATGATATTGGCTTGGAGTCCACTGGTTGTTCTTTGACTCAGCAATAATGGTAATGTTGAATGAACTTTGTAATGCAACAGGTTGAAGATGCCTCCACCAAGCAAAGGAGGAAAGTTGCTTAAAAAAAAAAATGAGCTGAGGTAAACTTGAACGAGTTATTCTTATATTTGTGAAAATAATGAAGAATGCATGGTTCTTGAGATATTAGTAGGAGGATTTTAAGATGTTTGAAGGAAGCCTTTCTTGAAAGGGGACTGTTCAAACAGTCCTGTTTGCTCAGCTGAATTAGTGCCCGTGGGATCACACTGATAAAATCTTGCTGCCTGATTCAAAATGCTGATTAAAGAGGAGTTTGGAAAAGAGCCATCATGTTAGTGTCTTTAGATAGAGAAGTGAAAGAAAATAAAGGAGAGCATTCAAGTGGTTAAAGAAGTGCCTTTCAACATGATTATCTTAAGCAAAAAGATATGTCCCAATTTTAGTACATTGATACAATTGGAATTAATTGCAGTATAGATAGAAGCTAAGTAGAAAAGCAGTGTGGCTGAAATACAGGAACTGAGGAGAGTTGGTAAATGAAGTTGAGAGGGGATCCCATTTGTACTGTTTATAATGATCTGGTCTATGGAGAAGTAAGAAGGAATGATACTCAGGAGATTCCAGTAGGATAGCTTTTGGAGATCCATTTGTCAGACTGAGATTCACATATGGCTGAATCCGTTTGGAGTATTACCTAATACTGGATTAAATTGACAACCTCCGGAGTGCAGTTATGTGTCTTAGAATAGACAGGCCATCAAATAGGATGGGTGAATTAATATTTCATCTCTAGTAGTTCTCATGTCACTAAAGTTGGGTTTGATCTGTGTTGAATATCTCGCTCTGACTTTTTTGCCTAGAATTTTAGTTGCCTGACAGAAAAAGTGAATAAAGCATGTGCTGAAAAGTTAATGAAGTTGTCTTCATTTGTCCAACTTGTGTGACTGGATGCTTGCAGACTTTACAACAGCTCTATAGTTTACCTACGTGATGCTGGACCTTGTCAGATGATGTTAGAGTTTCCTTCAGGAAGGACTATGGGTTTAAAGCCTTTTTGCATTACCTATTTGTTTTCTTGGAAACATTTTATATGAAGTCAGAGAAGGATAGGTTTCTCAGTTGTACTCTGAATAAGCCTTTAGATGGAAATTCAAGTAAGACTGATAGTTCAATAATTGCTAGAAAACTTTCAGAATTATCAGTCATATTTACAAGAACAGCCACGTTCCATTCTACCTGTTGCTTCAGAATATAAAAACTGAAATTTATTTTGGGTGTTAAAAAAGCACAATTAAGTTGTAGATAACATGCTTAATGTAAAGGGGAAATGGTCTGATTCACTGTTACTGATATTTTATACTAACTTTTATCTTGCACTCACATAAGCTGTGTTTTCAGTAGGTATTGCCTGAGCAGGTGATGATAAAGAATTGAAGTGCAGGAACTCCTCAAGCCTGTAGGGCTTTGTAACAAGCAGCCTGTGAGTGGTATCTTCACCTTTTGAAACATCACTCTTAGCTTCTACTGCTGAGTTTTGAAATAAGTAGAGAAGATGAATTAAAAAGAGGCTTAGCTGGTTGTAGGTATTTGAAAATGTCAGTTTCTATTAATGGAGTAATATATTTTTTGTGATATTTGTAGATATTTCTATTAAATACAGCAGTGAAAAAGACAGCGTCACCGATATGATCAGCTAACTGGAATGAGTACAAATCACAGCTGCTGGGAGTAGAGGGATAGCAACCATCTCTTCCTAAAATAAATTACATATATTTTCTGTTTCTTAAGAAAGACTTTTTAAAAAACTGTGAGTATGGCATAAGAAGTTTCTAACATTTATCAGTTATTATAATGGTCCTTAGAAATAAGCACAATTAATTAGATTAAATGGTCTTCATGAAGATTCATTGAAGTAATTTGGGTAAGATGCATGTGCTAGGACCTGATTTCAGAGAGGAAAATGATACAATTTTTATCATCATCTATCATCTTTAAATTTGTGGTTCTTATTCACACAGTTTTCCACACTTCTTTGGATCAACAATTTGGGAAAAGAATAGGCATTTAAAGTTTAAAAAAGAAGTTACAGTGGTTGACCTGAGTCCAGTATTCTACTTCCTCTAGGGACTATTTAATATTTATAATATTTCTCTTTCTTAACTCTGGAACAAAGGTTGAAATAGTCATTTTTTGGAAGGATTGCCAGGGCCAGAGTTGATTCCAACAGAGATCATAAGCTTTTTTCTACAAAGAAAATGTTTTTCCCTGGAAGCTTAAAGGACTGAAGAATGAGAGGCTCTGCCAAGGTTAGCCAAGTGTTATCCAGCTGGTGTAGAGCTGGGAAATAGCTTATTGCTTTGATGAACTGCATTAAAGCATGGTCTACAGGCCCTTCACTCTTCTATTTTTGAGACCTTAGTAGGATGTGTAACAGTTCTTCCAGAAGTGAGAGCATGAGTCGTTGTATGGCACAAGCAAGTCAGCTCTGGTGGGGTGTGCACTTTTGTATGCTTAAAAGGTACAGAGCCTGTGTAAACACAACCCCTGAGTGGAACCAGAATTTCACCACTTATCTCTCCCTGTTAGTTTGTGGTTTGGTAAGCTATTGTTTGCATTCCATAGGGAATAGAGCTATAATTTTTCTCTAAGGTGATGGGATAGATTTTCACTGATGCAAAGGTTAGTGGCAAGTTTTGCCTTAGCCAAGGGAAAACAGATTGCATGCTGGTTAATTGAATCATCTGTGCTTTCAGATATCTAATCAAGAAACAGAATGGAAAAAAAAAACCAAAAATATAAAAATAATTAAGTAAAATATGGATGAAAAGTCAGAGATACCAAAGCATGGCTATATAAAAATCTGAGTAAATTATGAAAGTAATATTTCATGCTTCCAATTTTTGCACTTATGAGCCTCTTAACAAGTAATAATTTATGAACAAAACAGAGCAGAGGTCACTGAGGTTCTGGCCAGGATTATGGACACTGTTGGCTGCAGCCATCATTTCAAAGTTAGGTGTGTACAGCTGTGTGACCACTCTGCCAGAAGATGAGAAGCAGCTTGTACTGAGCTCAGGAAAATGGAAGGTGACAGTTTCTATAAAGCTTCTTCCACTCTAGTGGAAATAAGTCCGGCCTTCTAATTCTGTAGTTTACAACGTGTGTTGATGCATTCGTATTCTGCAAGGAGGCCATGGCTTGTCACATACCTTTACAACCTTTTCCTAGCACATTTTTTGATTTATATGCTCATTCTGCACAGGCTTCATTAATGCAGAAGGACACTTGGGAGACTTAGTCCTCTTACAGTCTGGATACCTTTTCGAAACATGGAACAGAAAAGTTTGAGTTTCTTCCTTCATGATTATAATCAAAGTGTAGGTTGCATAGAGATAGAAGGATCTCAGGCTACCAGATGGGTATGTATTTCCAGTTACATTCCATGGTGAAAAAAGTGAAGCACAAAAAGGGAATATTACAGAAAAAAGGACGGCTCTCACAGCGATGTTCTCCTCCCTTGGGATTTTCTTTCCATCCTTCCTTGAAAAAAATTGTTAATTGTATGCATCGAAGAAGAAAATGACTTTGCATCCTCACTGAAGACAAAAGCCCTTGCTGTATTAAATCTGGAATACAGCATCAGTTTTCAATTTGACCTGTATATAAATAAGCAACAGAACAGTGACATAAGTCAGTTTATGAGAAAATGCAACAGGGTGGAGCAGAAAAACGCCTTTTGTTAGATATAAGTAAGGAAGGCTGAAAATATCTTAAAGAAATAATACATATTTTTCTCTTTTGGAAATGTGACTTGTGCTAAAGAAAGTACATTTTTCTCTTCTGTCATATAAACTCCATCTCGCCTGTGGTTACTAGTTATAGCTCAACATACCAAAGTCTTGGGGAAAAAGAAAGGCCTCAACCTTCTCCTTCAGGGCCTTCCTAAGTGCTAGAAAACTGCTTTATTGTCATATTTCAGTATAAAAGATCAAATTATTAGAAAAAGTTAATGAACAAGAAACGAGTATAACATGTTTGACCAGCACAGCAAATTACTTCTATTTATTCTAATGTTATTTATTAATAAGATGAACTCTTAAAGATACCTGTATAACAATCATTGTCCCAGGGCCTACAGACCTGCCTTACTAGGAATTTAATTGTTTATTCAGTTCTGTTGTGTGTGTTAATTAATGTTTCAGTTTATTGGAAAATTTTGTAGTTTACAACTGGCTGCTGTAGAATTGGATTGTTGATGTTCTCATGAAGGTCAATATCAAGACAAAGTACTTCAGTAATTCCAGCACCTCTACTACAGAAAATCACTTTGTACAGTAGGTCCCCAGCACATGAGACTTACTGTATGCTGATGTTATGATGCATTTATAGAAAAGCCTGAAATCATAAATGACGTAGTGGTGTTTTAACTTATCCTCAATGATGCCATTTTGCACTAAAATTCTCAGTCTCCCTCCTGTGTCACCTGACTATAAACTGTGTTTTGTTCATACATGTGGCTCAAAGCCACATGGAAGAGAAGTATTGAAATGCTGTGTCCTTTCCCTGAACAGGTTGATCACCTTTGTTCTTTCCACCTTATCCAAGCTCAACCTGTGAAATTTATAGAAATTTCTATTTGAAACCTTTACCTTCTTTTATTTAGGTTGAAACTGGTAAAGGGTTTAATATGTGAATGGAAAACAAGAATGCAAGACAGGAAATACAGGTTCTGTCACTGTGCAAGTCCTATAACCATAGGAAAAAAAGCAAGTCACAGGGATCTGTGGACAAAGCACAAATATCGAGCCTTCCATAGCCCAGGTCTCTAAAAATACAAGACATGTTAGGAGATGCCTTTTTATAGTAGCAGAACATAGAACACTTCACTGATAAAGCCAGTAAGCAGCATGGTAATACCTTAAACCTAGTGGAAAACAAGGGCTGCTAAAAATAATAATGACACCTGTTAAATAGAAATTGTAGCCACTGAAGAAAAAGAGCTAAGTACAGACTGATGGGGGAAAGTTTATAGCCAGTTTGTCACAGCCCCAAACTGATTAAAGAATGACATAATGTGGTAACTTGATCCAATACCTTGTGATTGGCTGTGGTTGTCCTCAGACAAAAAATTCTGAAGTACAAAAGGGGGCATTTTAGAGATGAGAAGGAAAAAAATGTTTGAATCTCAGACAGAATCAGTTTGTGCAATAGTTCAGGACACTGGAGACCACGATTGTGTATCCTTGCCACGTGTCATGTCAAGAATTTTAAGCTTTCTCCAGTTTATTTTCTAGTCTGCAAAATGAGAATAATTCAGTAGAAAATAGTATAAACAAATACATAGATTAGATCCATTTTCTATGCTCACTTCGAATTTGAAGCAACTATTTCACAACATTACAGTCAAATGATAAATTTAAATAATGTCATTAAATTATAGAGATAGATAAAGCAGAAGGACCAACTAGAACAAAAAACAATAAATATACCAAAGATTTTATGTCACTAGACAGAGATATAAAAATACATAAGACAAACTGATAGGTCAAATAGATGTCAGGTTCTACTGGGCAACTGGTAGGCCTGCATTATCTCAACAAATACCCACATATATTGAGCCATTACAGGTCTCATATTATTTTTACTTACTAGTTTTGTAGTTCTCCTGGGCATCCTCAGGTTTGAAGTGAGTTTTGTTTGACTGCCTTTTGTGCCACATGATAACACCAACTACTTCTGAAATGCAGCCAGCCTCGAGAGTAGAGCAGTTGCTTTTGTGCAGAGTTGCAATCCAAATTAGGTCTGGTTTGGGTTAGCTCAGGTGTCTCCAGCCACTTTGCACAAATGCTACAACTGAGCACACAGTGAATGGGCCATCTTATTGAGTCTTTAATAAGGGAAGAGAAGACAATGAAAATAGAAATATGCTTACAATTGTAGAAGGAAATGTTTGAAAGCAACACATAAAATATAGAAATAAAATCTTTGAGAGAGTTTGATAAAATCAAACTATTTCCTTATATGCTTATTGAGAATCTATTGAACCACTTCGGGCATGCTTTGAAAATTATGATTTTCACATATGAAATGTGAAAATGTGACTATAAACTGTCATATTCAGGGTTTAAACAAATGATTGAAGACCACTTTGTGATAAATCACTAAAGCATATTAGGAACATGCATGATTTCATTCAAGGCAGTGGAACTGTTAGTACTCAAAGATAAAGAGTAAGTCAGGGTTCAGTGTAGTAACTCATAGTTCAGTGGTAGCAGTTCAGCTATGGGTAGGTTCTTTTGAAGGTGTCTATTATACCTTTCTGTTACTTCCCTCCAATGCATAAGTTACTATCAAAGGCAGGATATTATGATAGATGGACAACTGGTCTGATCCAATAGGCTGTTCATGTTCTTATATTTCCCTGAAGAGCCAATTTTTCAATGTTTTGCTTTTCTTTCTCTGTAGTGCATTGAGGGAAAAGGAATTACGAGCCCTATCTTCTGCACGGTCTGTTTGACCTCTCTGAAAACAGAAGACTTATTTCCACTGGGAAATGTCAATTACTAGACATGTATATCCTAGGAACAGAAACTTTTAAAAATGTTATATAGTATCCAGGTTTTTTAATAGCCAGGAAAATAATTTCATTCTTCAGCAATTATGTCACTGAGCTTGTAGTCCAAATGGTGTTCTCATTCTTGGCAAGGAATATTAAACAAAGAATGTATGGTTTTCAAATGCTACTCAGATTCAGTAAAAAGCATTTACACAAACAAAAGATGTTGTTTTGTCTAGAAACTGTTGTTTATCTTTAGAATGGAGCCATGTTAATAGTTTTAAAATGCTAAAATGTGAGATCCTGGATTCATAGAATAATCATATTCTGTTCATCTACCTAAAAGCTGTTATCCTGTGACCTGAATTAGGACTGTGCTGAAGCCTCAGGCCCTGAGTAATCTGCACAAAGTAAATATCATAGAAGGTTTTTTTTTCATTCTTACTTTCTATGGAAAGTATAGTTGTCTCTATTAGTATTAACTGTATTTTTTTTTAATGTCTACAAAAAATATATGTATAATACATATAGTACATAATACATATAATTGTCATCATGCTGCATCAATATACAAATTTACTGATGTCTTTTTTTTTTTTTTTTTTTTTTTTTTCTGGAATCTTGAAGAAGGTTTACACTGAAGAGACACTCTGAGTTTTGATTCAAAGTGGTTTATGTCCACATCCAAAAGTATTAAAGTCAGCAGCGGGATCTCAGTACTTTTGGTATCCTCTGTTTTTCTATCAAGTGCTTATGATTTAATCAAAGGTTATGATGGTATTGAGTGTGAACATGTAGAATTACCTTTATATTCATGTTACAGAAAATAAACAGACTGAAACTTTTGGTTGAGAGCTTTATCTCTAAGAGTAGGTAAGAATACACAAATAGATATGAAGTAAAATGAGAAATGTATTCTTGTGATGATTTACTTGATTGCCAACTTGAATTTTCAGTTTTAGCTTTTCTGGGTTATTTCTAAACATTTCTTATTCATTATAGGACAGTGTGTGGTGCCATTTTGCATGGGGCTGTGCTTTTTCACTTGGAAGTCATTCCCAGGAGAATGTTAGAACACTCTAACAGATCTGCCCAGAGCAGATGAGTATTGATTCTCAGAGATACTCAAAATTAGTCTGGGCACAGCCCTGGGTGACCAGCTCTAAGTGGCTCTCTTTGGCTGAGGGAGTCTCCACATTATTTTCAGAGGCTACTTCCAAACATAACCATGCTGTAATTTTGTGATTTAACTTCTTGCCTCTAAAAAATGAAGGGAATCTATTTTATCTTCATTTGAAATAGTCCTCTTTGTATCTAGGTGTCTTTTATCTCAATATCACTGTGACATTCAGAGGAACAAAGAAGGAGCATCTGTATATTATCTATGTACCAGACAGTTCTAAAGCACAACCACAGGGCCATTTGGATAACTGTGTAATTTAGCAAAGTATGTGAGGGTTTATAAGCCATTTCTGAAGTAATATACAAGCAAAATAGATTGTTAGTTTCCATAGGTTGGTTTCTCCTTGCTTTCATTTGTTCTTCTATGTTATTAAATTAGTCTCAAAAGTTATTGGACAGAGAAATGAGAAAGGAAAAACATAAAATAACAAAAGGGAGGAGAAGGAAAAAAAAATGAAGTAAAATGAAAGAAATGTTAATTTAATACTGTAATAAAAGTAATGCTGTCCACTGAGAACAAAAAACTCTGATGGAATAATTTTTTTCTGTGTAAAACCAGGAAGTTTTAATCCTTTCTGGAAAGAGTTTAGGGTTCCAAAAGCCTTGTAACGTTGACAAAATTTACTCAGGCAGAATTTATCAATCTACCTTCATAATGAGTCAACCCATATGCAAATACATATATACAAAGTGTGCATTTTCCAAAGAAATTCTCAGAAATTACACATTCTTGGTAGTTTCAGTGGAGCAGAACCAGTATTTTTCTATGTTTTAAATACAAAAGAGCACTGCACTGTTTTGAAGGCAAACCAGCAGGAGGAATTAACTCCACACAAATATGTTGCAGGAGATTCCAAGTCAGAATACAGTTTAATAGGAAAAATTATAATAAAGGCAACAGTCCAGAAACACTGGCTTAAAGCAAGCATGTCAGAATACAGCCTGGCACCGTGTTGGTCAGGGTGATGGCAGCAGTCCAATTGCAGTGACAGATGTGCTCCTGTTGAAAAGGTGATCCTGTAGAAAGGTCTGGTCTTTCTCTGGAGGTGCAGTGGTAGCAGTTGAGAGCTCTTGTCCTCTGGGCACCCAATGGTGATATTGTGGTGTCCCAAGCCCCAGATTAATACAGGTAGGAATGTTGGGTACCAGCCCCACAGCTGGGCGTTTCACAATGGGATGGTGTAATTGATTGAGTCATCCTGGGAAGTCCTTGGTGGCTCCCTTCAGGCTGAGTGTGTTGGGAAGCTGATGTGAGGACCAACCCATAACAGCTCATCAGAAGGTGATGTAGGTGTGGTAGAATACACACCTTACATTGCAACCTAAGACAAGCACTCCAAGGTGCATAAATAGTGCTAACAGGCTGCAATTGAAGCAGTTTTATGAGACATAGAAGGAAAGGTACCAGTGCTTGGGAGACAGGGAATGTGGTTTTTTTTGTCCTCTCCCACTGTGAGATACTGTTCTCCTCCAGCTGAGGTAGAGTATTCCAAATTATTTTAGAATATGAAGAGCAAATCTATAACCCTGTGGATCCCCACCTTCTTGAGAGTACAGAAACCGTATCACTTAAAATTTGAGGCAGCCATGAAGATATGTAGATTCTGCACAACTTGCTGTTTAAAACTGTGAGAAGAAAAACAATCCATTTTCTTCCATCCTATTAACTTGTGCTTTTTGTATTCAGTGACAGGCTCCAAGATCTAGTTGCTTATTTTCAGTTTTTTATCAAAAAATAGTTTTGGTCTAAAATATTAGCAAAACCCCACATCCCCTATTTGCTCTATGTTCAGCAAGGGGACCTGAGTAGCTACTTGCTGAACATAGAGCAAATAGATTGGGTGGAGAATGGACACAGACATGGCTATTTGATTTATTTGAATGATATTGAATGGATGTTGGTTTTTGCTAATATTTTAGACCAAAAATATTTTTGATAAAAATGTTTTTGTTTGAGATACCCTGCAAACAAATCAAGTCTTTAACTCACTGCAGTCTCAAATGATTCCAGCAAATTTTAAATGAAAAAAAAAAAACAAGTAAAAAGCAAACACACCATTTTTTATATGCGATGGTGCTCAGTTGTATTATTATTTTAAATACTAAAGGCCAAAAAGCTCTTCACTCATGTGCACAGCTCTTATTGACAAAGCCCCAGCAATTGCCCCTAAAATATTCAGATTTTCAGCCTGTTGCCTTTCATCCTGCCTTGTATCCATGCCAACTGGACTTACAGTACAGATGCTGTAACAGGAACATGCTACTCTCTGTCTGGAGTAGTTTTCAGAGCAGTATTTTCCAAGTGTTTGTGACACTTACCATATGGTTTCCAGCTTCAGTGCTGGCCAAGGCTTGGCTGTCACCACAGACATGAACAGCACAGCTTCAGAAACTCACGTTCTCTATTCCTTGTGTCTTACATCAGTTCCCTTTTGCAAAAAATCTGCACTGAATTACTCTTCATTAAAAGAGGAGAAATTGAAATCAAGTGTTCTATACACGTAAAACTGCTACCCACACACAATACAATGACCTGCATCTTCTCTACCAGCACTGTTTGTCCTTTTACACCCCTTGAATTTACTTTACAGTTCTTCTGATGAGTATCTTAGGGTTGATATTGATAAATGAATGAAAAACCAAAGATACTAAGAGGGGGTAAGCGACTCAGCTGTTATTATAAACAAGACAACTTCATTCTGTGAGTACTGCCATCTTTCTGTTAGCCTGTGCTCTGTTTGTGTGTTTACATCTACCTGCAGTCCTAAATTTTAAACAGGAGTATTTTGTCCCATGTATACTTTTGTCCTCTAAAAGGAATTCTGTTTCACATTTTGTCCTACATGGTGGAGTTTTAAATACATTTAGGTGCTAGTTCATGTTGAATGCAGAAAGAATGCCTTTATAAATATAGCAACTCAATATAAATAATAATTAGAAATTTATCCAATACATTTGGAATATCATGATCCAGACAATATTTTTTTTACTCATTGATTTTGCACCATAGGGAGCTTTCATGGATGGGCTTAGGAGACTTGATGTCCTTAAGATAATAGAAAATGAGTATCTGTTTGGGTCATGCTTTCAGGTGACTATGAGCCAGTGTTTACAGAGAGGATACAGGGTAGTGTAGCTGGCTGTGGAACACTGGCTGTGGGTATCACTTAAAAAAGGTAATGAATGCAGTTATTTTTAAGTAAAATTCTTTCATAGGGAAAGAAAATATTCACAGTTAAATGCTTTTTCCTTGAAATTTTTTTGCAAGAAGTTTTTTTATCTGGCTAGAAAGGGTTCAAATAATGATATGAGTTTTCTTCTTAGACTAGTTTGTCAGGTTTCTATATTTTCCTAATGAATTAATCAGTCCTTTTTCTGCTATGAATTAAAGAAAAAGAATGAATCATTTGACTTTACATTTTTGGTGAAACCTGTGATTTTGGCTTACAGAATGGTAAACTCCAGTGAGAGTAAAAGCCAAGCAATCCAGTTTACCACTGATATAAATAGAATCATTAAGGTTGGAAAAGGTCTTCAAGATCATCAAGTCCAAATCAAGGCAGCTTCATATAATCATGTAACTGTAGAATGTTAAGGGGTTGGAATGCACCTTAAAGATCATATAGTCACAACCTCCCCTACCATGTGCAAGGACACCTCCCACTGTATCAGCTTGCTCAAGGCTTTATCCAATCTGGATTTGAACACTTCCAGGGATGGGGCAGCCACAACTTCCCTGAGCAACTGCCTTTCTTTCTTTGCCATATTGCCCTTTGTAAACAGTTGGGTTTGGAAATACTATCTTGTTCCTCTTTATAATGTGCAGTGATCTGTTCCATGCAGAATTCAGTTATTAATTAATAATAAAAATTAAAATGGGGAAGCCTAACTCAATATGATCTACATAGAAAATCAAGAGACTTTTTCCTTATGGGCCTCTGGGTGATCTTTCAGAAGGTAAGTGCAGTTTGTGGACCATGTTGTTTCCTGCATTTTAGCCACACTAACCCCCTGCAGCTTTACAGGCTAGTGTGGCCAGCAGGAGCAGGGAGCTCATTCTTCCCCTGTGCTCAGCACTGGTGAGGCCACACCTCGAGTTCTGTGTCCAGTTCTGGCCCCTCACTTTGGGAAGGACCTTGAGACACTTGAGCACATCCAGAGGAGGCAACGAGGCTGGTGAGGGGCTGGGAACACAAACCCTGTGAGGAATGGCTGAGGGAGCTGGGGTTGTTTATCCTGGAGAAAAGGAGACTCAGAGGTGACCTTATCAATCTCTACAGCTTCCTGAAGGGTGGCTTTGTCAGGTGGGGTTGGTCTCTTTCACCAGGCAGCAACTACAGAACAAGAGGACACAGTCTCAAGCTGTGCCAAGGGTTGGATATTAGGGAAAAGTTTTTTACAGAAAGAGTGATAAAGTATTAGAATGGTCTGCCTGGGGAGGCAGTGGAGTCACCATCCCTGGTGACTTTTTTTTCTTTAAAAAGAGACTGTGTGTGGCACTTGGTGCCATGGTTTAGTTGAGGTGTTAGGGCATGAGTTGGACTCCATGATTTTGGAGGTCTCTTCCAACCCAGTCATTCTGTGATTCTGTGTTATTCCAGGCCATAGTCTGTGTGGATATGCAGTGCAGTTAAAGAGGTCTGTCACTGAGCGCTTTTAAGAAAAATAATCAGCACAGATCAAAAAGTAAGGTCTTTGCTTAGCTAAACAGTCACCTAAAATATTGACTAAGGAGGATAAGTCTAAAATGTTGTTTTTACAATGAATCACCACTTGCAAATTTCAGGAGTGGTCTGTACTAAGATCTACTCTCTTCAATGTACTCATAAATAACCTAGAAGCAGATGTGAACATTGAGATTAAAAGTTTGGAACATACTAAGTTATTCAGGAGAGAGAGAAGAAGAGAAGATGGTAAAGAAGAGCTTACAGAACTAAATGACCAGGCAACAAAATAGCAACATTTCAGAGTATATAAATGTGAAATCAAACACATGGCAAAAACAGCTCTGGGGTCACATAAAACTGAACCAGCTGTTCCCACTTACGAGCAAGATTCTGAGGTTATGATCTTTAGTTTCATAAAACATTGATTCATTGCTCAGTGACAGTCATAAAACCAAATCAACTGTTAGACATTTCCAGGATTGAAAACAAAACAGAGAACATCATTATGCCACCTTGTACCTTTTTAGTTCAATCATGGCTTTTTGGATATAGTGCAAGTTCTGATCCCTTGATCTCAAAAAGGAATGTATTAAAACTTGAAAATATTCAGAGAAGGCAAAAAAGGTAACAAAAGTATGGAGTTTCTCTAGAAAGAATGGATTACTAGGCTAGCCATTTTTAACTCAGAAAAGGGTAATTTAGAGGGCTGATAGGAAATCCACAGGATCCTGGCTTTCCCAGGGATTGTTGATGCAGGTCAGCTGTTCACTGTCTCTTTTCCCAGAAAAACTAAAGACTGTCAAACGAAGCTGACTTCAGAACAAATACAATATGGATGAACAAATACAACAAGTTCTTTATGCAAAGAGTAGCAGCCCCATGGAACTGCTCACCAGGGGACATTGCAGATGCTCACATTTACAGGGGTTATAGGGGGAAGTGGACAAACACTTAGAAGAAGAATCCACTAAAGATTACTAAACAGAAAAAAAATCCAGCAAGTTTGGAAAATCATGTGACCTGCATATAATTAGAAACCGGGGGACTTCTGAAGGAAAAGTCTGTTTTTTCTCAGCATCCACTTACGGCTATTGCTAGAAAAAGGATACCAGTCTAAATGGCCTCCTGGCTTGAATTCCTGTTCCTAAGAAATGCAAATAAAGTGTTTCTTTTTCAGAAACAATGAAGACCAAAATCACCTGTTTGGGGCATGTGGTGTGCTGTAATTTTAGACTGTTTAGCTATCCAAGCAAGAATTTAGAGCTGATATTTTCATAAAATACTAAGGAACTTAATGACTTCCAAAATTACTTAAAGGGATTTAATGGCTTCCAAATCTGACCAAATTGCAGTCTGGTTTAGACATTTCATTGTATTTTTGTCCTTGAAAACTGGGGCATAAAAAACTATACAGGCAATATCATAGAGTACTGATCACAGTAAAAATTACATTGACTTTGACATTTTAATTAGGGATTTATGTCTTCTGGTTTTTTTAAAGTTATTGATCTGCCATACAAACTTTCAGTATAGCATGAGTAGAAACTCTTGTCTCTGTTTTAAAAGCCTGGTATGAGAAAAAGGAGTTCAAAACCAGTTGATGTAAATTGTGATTTTCTGAGTAACATGACTGTTCCATAAATGTATTATGTTGCTCATTCAAGCAGAATAGTGCTTTCTTAATTTGCTTAATTTCTTAATTTGAGGCTGCTGTAACACTCCAGGATGGGAAACCCTTTTGAAGGGTTATTTCTGAAGGATTCAGAAAGCTGAAATTCTGAAGGATTTCTGAAGAACCAACTGGGGCTTGGGGTTTTTATGTTTCAGCTAAAACTCAGCAAAAAATTTTGTGATTCCTTAAGGCATATATTTCTTAAAAAATACCCAGTTTAAGATCTAGAAGAATATTGCTGTACAAGATTAAAATAATGCTTTCAAATATTTCATCTGAGAATTTATGTATGAATGGGCATTCCCAAAGCATATGTGTTAGATTAACATTCAGTCTACCACAGCCACAATGCAGTTTCCTTTAATGGATTCCAGGGATTTAAGAAAAGTATGTTTCACATTATTAAATTCAGCTTAGTTCTATTAACAGCAATTAATCCTCTTTTTTGTTCAACTTCATGCGATTTATGCAAGTTTAGGATTTTGAAAATAATATTGTTATATTAGCATAAAGCTACTAAGGGATAAATAGGGAAATCACTCTTCACTGTCAATTCTGTGAAAATTTCCAGCTGCTAGCATGCTGTCCATCATTAACATACCTGCTTGATTTACAATTAAATGAGCTTATAGCTGCCACCCTAGGATGCTGAATTCACCTAAAGATTCCTGCTGACTAATTATGAAATTAATGTATTTTTGTACATGTACAAGTATATGTTATATCTAGCAATTCAAAAATTAGGAATTTTCTTACTACACTAATTCTCTTACTTATGTTATTTTTTGCTTGCAGTATATATTTAATAATAATAATAATAATAGTAAATGTTCTGTAAAGTTAGCAAAGCACTTTAGTTCTTAATGTCAGACTGATGTGTAATGAAGCAAAATCATGTTGTATGTGCCAGCTTATTTCATGGTCTACCTATCTAGTAAATAATAAAGTGCAAGAATACAAAATTTTTAAGTTGGAATAAGAGTATTTTTGAAGCTTGGAGTGAAGGAGGGAACATTCAGTAAGAATTTTGCTCCCAACATCAGTGCATCTAAGACTCAAGTCTAAATTACAAGCAGCATAGATCATAATTTTGTTATTTTAATTTTTTCTCATCCTTTAGCTATGATAAACAAAGGTAGTAGCTGTTTTGCAGGCTGGCATTTAGATTTTTTTTTTTTTTTTAAATTTTTTTTTGTATTCTAGCACATTAATTCAATCCTCAGACAGATTGCATCACTTCCTGTGTTTTGGGCATGCAGTCATTCATTCAAACAAGTTTTCTTGTTCAGTTAAGAGCACTGTTCAGATACTTTGGAGCCTCACTTGTGTTTAAATTCCTGCTGCAGAGGTTTGTTTCCTAAAGTAACATATGCCACTTTTGACATAACCAAACCATTTCTGTCTTGCCAACAGATGATATGTGTTTGGATTCAGGCAAATTGCCAAAGAGGCTCCACTGTATTACCTTTCTTGTACTGTTTTAAAGTTGCCCTGAATACATCAGAGGGGCTAGGCGAATCTGTTTGAAATTTAGATTCTGAAGGGGCTGTAAAGGGCTGGTTTAGGAGCAATGAAAATTTTAGTCTAGAGAAGAAATTGCATTCCATTTTCTTTGCTCCACAGGAGAGATTGGATACCTGTGCCTGTGTGGATATCTTTTAATATGAACTGAATGTAGTCTGAGGATTATATTTCTGATCAGCATAGCAGATTTGTTCTCCCTGTTCATCACTGGGGAGCCAGACTGGCTGTTTAGGAGACACAATCGGTACAAACAAAAACATTTATTTTGAGATGTTTTGCTCTGTTTCTTCTTTGCTTTGTACTTCAGGAAGTTTGGGAGAATAGTAAGAATGCAGTGATGATTTTCATTCTTATGGTAATCTCAGTGTTAATTTCTGTAATGAATTTAATGTACAACTCATAACTGATTGTAACTCCTACTAATGCTTTGAGCACCCTGGATGCTTCAAAGCCAGATGTAGCACTCCTCCCTAAATACTGAAGAGGAGATATTCTGAGCTTCAGAGAGTACTTGGGGCCTTTATTTTGAGACCCTGAAATATCCTCTGAGAAAGCTTAGTGAAAACTTAGTGTCCTTACTTGCATGTTCTATGCAATTGTTACAGGAAGATGGCAGATTGCTTTTCTCCATTTCACAGGTTGTTAAACCTCCTGAGATCTTCTGTTTGGAGACTTTATATGAATCCAATACAGAAATCAGGGATTAAATGAAAAGAAAAATTACATAATAGTTTTAAAACAACATGAAGATGACTCCATGTTAGAATTCAGCTGCAGCTTCTGATTGCACTAAGTGAAAAAATTTACATTGATTTTCTTTTAAGAGGAAAACTCAATTTTTTGGTGAAAGTTAATTTCAAGTGCTATCTCTCCTTCTCCTGAGCTGATGCTTCCAAAGGGATATACCTTCCATAAAGACCAGTGGCTGCCTGGTCCCACATTGCATCACAGGATGCCAAAGACCTCTCTAACAGGAAAGGGAGTCAGAGCCTCTGGTGTTACCTGTCAGAATAATTATAATGAGCTGTGCATCTGCTGACAAAAAGTGATCTTGAAAGCAAAAATGGGACCTCACTATTTAAAACTTTTCAAAACTGGTGATTCAAACACGAATCTTAATAGTCACAAGACCATGAAACTAAGAGTAAAAAGAACTTACATGTTAATAAATGACATGTTAATAATTATATGGTTAGTTAGTATTGCATCCATATTAGCTACCTGCTAGTTTTCATTTTATTTGAAGGGCAGAGTATGTCAAAAGTAATCTCCACAGCAGAAAATGTTTCATATAACTTGGATTGGACCATATTTCCTATGAGGTAAGGAGAATTTAGCAGTAGATTTCAATGAACCCAAATTCTTATATAGTCATTTGAGACAATGTAAAGAAAATGAAAGAAAACACCTACTGTTTTTCTGTCTTACAATTAGCACCAGGTCTAATGACTAACGTGAAACACAGGGAAATGGATAATAAGGCTCACAAAATACTGTCTTTGGGAGCATGCCAGAATTTGTATATGCAATTACATTGTTTCATTGTATTGTAGGAAAAAAGCCTTATAAATTTGAAATAAACATTTCTAATGGAACACAAGTGTTAATATCTTGGTTAAATAATTGGCCCATAGTGAGTGCTATCTAGCAGTTTCAACCAGTTGGAAAGTGTTGAGAATTGTTAGTTGACTTCAGTGGTCTCTGGACTAGGCTTGCATGTAAATGGGAAGAGCTGTCTTGACTATTTGTAATTTGATCATTTTATTTTTTAAAGACTAGATTTCAGATCAAGTGCTTGTGTTTTAACACAGTGTTTTAAACCTGTGGGCAGGAATTATTTCTGTTTATTCCTTTAGTGCAACTGTCATGTACTTAGCTCAGTCTTTCTACCCTTGAAATTAGTGGCAACGTTCCTCCTGATTCCAAAAGCAAGTCTACATCATAACTAACCACAATTCTCTTTACTCCTCCTTCTCTCTCCAAATATTGTGTTTATTAGAAAAAATTAATTTTGAAATGTTCTTGAACTAGTGATCTGCTGAAAGACATGTAACTCCTTAAATTTAGTTTTTAAATGTCAGATGTTAAGAAACAAAATACACTGATTAATGTACTTCTCTTTTCAATTTCTGTTTATGCTGAATCCCTGGCTAGAAGGGAGATATTTACCTGGTACTTGATATGTTACAAACACTAAGAGGTTTTAGAAAAATCCATATTAATATAATTTCCCTGCTTAAATGCGTCCTCTGTGCTTTGCATGGTACCGGTTAAAGCTTATTATCATACAATGAAATGAAAATCCACGATATGAAATCTACATATGACTGACATATGAAAGCAATGCTGACATTACTATTTGGGTCTTCTTCCTCAATGTTGAGTTGAAGAGAAATCTGGCAGTGAAAACTCCAGCATGATTTTTTTTACTGGAAACAGAACAGCAAACCAAAAGAGAATTTACAGACATTTCTAGTAAGGCTGGCTTTGCTAAGAAAGGAAACAGCTCGTTGTGACAGGCAGTGAAGTGAAAAGGATCTCAGAATCTGTGAGCTGTTAGAAAATACAGAAGGAGGTATGAATAGCATGTGTGTGAAAAATAGTCTTTTGACCCATGATGGAGTCTGGCAAAGGCTGGCTTCAGAAATCATAGTGAAAGACTACAGTTCTCAACATACATTTTGGAAAATGAAAAACATGACTGGACTTTTTTTTTTTGGACACTTTATATAACCCAGTTCAATAAAGAATTTAAGGGCATATATAAATTAAGGAGTGTGAGTAATCCCAGTGAGGTTAATAAGCCTGTTAAATAATGATGAAGTGTTTGGCTGTATTGAAATCAGGCTACATACCATCCCATGGGAACTGGTCCTACAGCACTCCAACACAAATATTACCAGTTTTTTCAGTGGCAGTTCCTTGCAAAGTTATAGCTATTCTTAGCTTTGTTGCTTCAGAGAAAACAGTCCAATTTCTTCCAACTATGATCAGAACAACAGTACTTGAACATCTACTGTGAAACTTCACAGCATAAAGCACTATCACAATGTTGCTGAATTTTCTGTTCCACATTAAATTCAGTTCCTTGTGGTTTTTTTCCTATTTACAAAGTCATCTTTGTATTTTGATGGGAGCAAGGAAACTGAATGGTTTGGTGTGGTAAATGGTCTGGAATAGACATATATTTAAATCTTTTAAATAAGTTTAAATAAAATAAATTAATGGTCTGTGTTGGAAGAGGACTTACAGCCCATCCCATTTCACTTTCCACTGCCCCAGGTTGCTCCAAGCCCTGTCCAACTTGGTCTTGAATACTTTCAGGGCTGAGGCAGCCACAGCTTCCCTGGGGACTGTGTGCCAGGGCCTCACCACCCTCACAACAGAGATTTTCTGCCTAATATCCAATCTAAACCTACTCTCTCTCACTTTGAAACCATTCCCCTTTGTTCTATCACTCCAGACCCTTGTAAATAGTCTCTCTCCATCTTTCTTCTAGGTTCACTTCAGGTACTGGAAGGGGCAATTCTGCCACCCCAGAGCCTTCTGTTTGCCAGGCTGAATAATCCCAATTGATTTAGCCTTTCCTCACAGGCTATCAATCATCCTTAATTCTGATAGTTTCAGAAGATACTAAACAATATACTTATATTTCAACAAATTTTATATATTTTAGTGCCTTTATAATGAAATGTCAGACTTGGAGGCAGAATGTTTCATCAGTGTTCATTTAATAAGCATGAGTTTCCTTTTGGAAATAATAATTTTTTAAAAAATTTCAGTTAAATTGTCAGTGAAACCACTGGAATATGCAAGTCAACATAGGTGCTTTCATTTATAAAATGAGAAGGTTTGTTTTACTCCAGGGTAAAAGTTTGGGGATAATTTATTATGCTAGTTTTGTCTTGAGGATTTGGCAAATTCTCAAGAATAACAGCTTTCATAATTGTACAAAATCAGTTCAACTTGTAAGCAGTGTGGATTGAGGTCTTAGCAGAGGCAGGCCAGCTTCCTGGGCAATCTGGATTTTCCTTGTAGGGAAGAGTTAACAGCAGCATTGGCCCCACTGAAGTCAATGGGAATTTTGCCAGTGATTTCCTCAGAGCCAAACTTTCACTTGTCTTTAGAAGAGCTATTAAACACAGTATATTGAATAAACTGGGATGAATAAAGGAGCTTATTTTTCTGGATTCAGGTAAATAATTCTGCAAATGCTCTTCATACGACCTATCTGCTGCAGGAGAGTTAAGACAGCATTTGTGTGGCCCCCAAATTCACCTATTTGGAAGAACCCTGTTTTCTGACTTGCAATGCAACTATTACTGACTTGCACAAGTTAGATCTCCATAATGACAGCCTGTATGTTTGTGGAATATTTCAGAAGCAGAGTACAAATTACAGAACAACTATCCAGAAAATGTCTTTATCTGCTGTTTGGCTGGAAATCTGCCTGTCTGTACATATCTAAGTTTGGAGAAAATATGAGAGCTATTCTGAACACTAATGTTGTCATAATGTTAACTTATTTTACTGTAATATAGACTATATAGGATGTTGCTTTGAAACAGAAGAAATAGAAGTTAAAATTGGGCCAAATTACTTCATACCACAATCTTGGGAAGCTAATGGCCTAAAGTTGCTAGTTTCTAACAACTAATTATTATGCACCTTGTTTAATTTTATGGAGCTCAAAACATTTTACAAATCAGGTTATCCCTATGGACAACATGAGGCACCAAGAAGTCCAGTATTTTGCCAAAAGATATATCAGAAGCCAGAGACATTGAGCTAGAAACAGAGTATCTATTAAAGTCTGCTCAAACTTGCTGTTTAGCAGACCACATTTCTCCTGGACAATTAATTCCTACATGTTTAGGACTTTCAGGGTGTGGGGGGTCATTTTTGTCAGCAGCCTGGATGTTTATTCTACCTCCTTTTGGTGTAAGCTGCCGCTGTCTGTATGCCACATCCTATTTTCCTATGTTCACTTGGAGGCTGTTCTTCCCTCTTGCAGAAATATCTCATTCACCCAATCCCAAACTCTATGACTATATGAAAGAACAGTTGTGAGATCAAAGTCAAAAGAAATAAGAGCAAGGGTAGTCTGGAAAAGAAAAGATCAGTTGTTTCAAGTTCTTTCAGGTAGAACCTAAACTTTTTTGCTTCCTCTGTTTCCAGAGCTCACCCAGGAGCTAAGAAAGGAATGACGAAGTAATCCCTGACAGACAGAAAAGCTCAATGTTATTCAAATAAGTATCTCTCCAAAGACTGAGCCAGCCTCCTCATCCACACAGGCTTTGGCTGATGATGGAGACATAGAAATGAAGCTGGCTGTCCTGAGAACAACAGGGCACAGGCAGCATGGAACATGAAGTTCATTCAGTATTGGCATTTTGCAGCTGTACATAGATCTTCTGATCCATTCACCTTTCCTATGAAAACCCAGGGTGTACAAATTTCACATACACCAGGTATCAACCAGTTTCTGTGGAATTGTGCTAGAAAATATGGGAAATATATAATTTTATTCTAAACAGTTTGCTACACTACAATAACTTTCAAATTCATGTTTATTAAGGTACCGTCTCATAGCCACTGCTCAGAATTGTGTCACCATTTTGTAAATGCAGCCACACTCCCCATAAATAGCATCATTAACATGTGTTTGTTGAATCAGGCCACCAAGAATGATCTCAGGTTCCTGGGACAAAGATATTAAGCCAAAGGCTGTGAAGTTTAAAGGATGTGGTACATGAGTAAATAAGGTTTGAGAACCTCTGATAAGGAAACTGAGACTGAGGAAAAGAAACAGGCTGTCTGTAAAACTGGGGGAGAAGGAGGAAATGAGTATACATGAATTTGTTGCAGAGTTTTATCAGTGTTCATACTCTTTCCACTGATTGCCTGCTTATGTTATACTGCTTTAAATCATAGTTTCTACTGGTAAGATAAAGGTTTTCTGTCAGGCTGGGACTGTTTGCAGATGGGTAGGATGGGTTCTTGTTTATTAGAACTGTGCAAAAAGACTTGTAAATAATACAGAAAATTCATGAAACAATGAAGAAGCACTGAATGATGCAGGTCTTCAGTGACCATGAGGAAACAGAAAACTACTCCTGATCTGAAGCTAGTAGGTACAACTGACTCTGGGATTTTATTTATTCAAGACTGAAATGTCTTACATTCATTTGTGTATTTTCTGGTGTCCAAAGATCATTGGGTCACATACTCAGACATTACTTTTGTTTGGCAAGGGATTGGAGTTCAAATTTACCAGGGTTATCAGGAGGGGAAATGGCCTTTACCAGAATAGCCATTTGCTTTATTCATGGATCTTCCCCATCCTTTATAATGAGATACTATTTAGACTGCAGCTAAAATAGTGGCTGATTCCTGCTGTTGTTGGATTTGTGGAGGCTCCAAGCAGAGTCTAAAGCAGATGCCATTGTCCCTTCCTATGTGTGTGCATGACTCACACTGTTCTCCAGCTTATCCAAAGGACCACAGCCTTCCTAGGGCTCAAGTCACGGAAAACACCTTGCAGATTCAGATATCAGGCTAGTTCAGTGTGTGGGGACATGAGAAAGTTTAGAAGGGGAAAGGAAATTTATGGGAAGTGAGAGATCTGAGAGGCTGGGAGGATGCATCTCTAGAAGGAAAGGCAGGAAATGCCCTATGAATGTCAGACTGAATTATTCCTGAATTCTACAAATAGTGCCACAAGGGAAATGACATGGATCATCAAAGCATTCCTTTATGCCCATAAAAACTCCCCCCTAGTCTTAGAAGCAGTCCCCATACATATTAATGGACAACCAGTGTGTGTTCTGAGTGTCCAAGATAGCTATATCTTTTTCCCTAAATCAGACAAGAGAGAAAAGAAAATGTAGGCAGCATGTAAAAAATGGATATGAACTCCAAAATGGGCAAAACCTCAACATGCTTAGAAGCATGTTTTGTCTTTTACGAGAGAAGCTCTTTAAGATAAGCCAAACCTCTTCTGACAGTCTTTAGACATTTGAAACATTGTGCCCAGGCAGATTCTCTTGTTTTGATACAAGCATCTGTATTTCTTGTATATGCAAATGGAATAGTGGCTTGGACTACTGGCATCCATTTAGTCATACATATGTGTGTATATATATATATATATATGTGTGTGTGTGTGTGTGTAATATGACTTATTTATGTATTTCTATTTATATACAATACAATTTATCTAAAGAACAGGCTAAATTAAGGATTGTTATGAACGACATAGTAATTATTCTAGAAGGAATTCCAGCTCTGCTTTTAGCTACAAGATGCTATAACAAGCTTAGTGGTGGTGGTGTCTGGGTGAGCTTTCTTGGAGGCGCAGTTTTGGACTTGTAGGGCAACAGAGGAGGCTCCTGGTCCTCCCATTTCCTTTTCTTTACCTAGGCTGGGAACCATAGTTTGGGAGTTGAGGATGGGGATGTGCCTGCATCCTGGTTTATTCCAAATTAATCCCTGACAAGGATATGGAAAGTGCATATTAAGTGTCCCCAAGTGATACTATCCTAAGGGTCTTTGGTGATCAGTGGTGATGCACAAAGTGACAACTTCAACATGAATACAAGTCCAGAGAGCTATTAAAAATGAAACTACATTTACTTAGACTCAAAATAAGCAAGCAATTGTTATCTGTAATGGCAGTAGCACTTTCAAAAAAATAACCAATTATTACTGTGCATCCATCTCTGAAAACTCTGCTAAGTTTCTCTTTCTTTTCATGCTCAACACAGCAAAGAAGCTGAATGTCAGTTGTACCATGCTCATAGTAGTGTTTGGAGCTAAGCTGAGTGGTCATATGTACTCCAATAGCCGTGGATTTACCTACTGTAGAGTTTGAGGTCTTGTATTTACAGTGGGAGACAGTAATATCCATGAATCATCTTAATTCTTGTGTATCAATCAGTGATGTATTCTTCCTGTCAAGCAGGAGAAGAGGCCTTTTTATGCATTTTTAATGTGGCACATACAAGAGCAAATATGTAGCTTCATGTTTTGCCATAGGGCCTGAGGAGTTTCCATTTACAATTAGAAATTTGCAGTTCGATTTAACTTCCAGGTGAGTCTACTAACTTCCTTGCAACATTCTTCCTGAAAACAGGAAAGACAGTGCAATTTCATTTCCCTCTCTTTTGCTCAACCTCTGGGACAGATAGGTGGAGTGGTAAAAAGTCAGGCTTTGGGAGCTGCAGTTAAAGAGATTAGCTGGGAAGCACAGCAGCTGGGACATCAGGTCAGCTTTGTTCATTGCACAGAGGTTGATGCCCTTATAGAGACTTTATCAGGCCATCTCAAGAATTCCTAAGTAGCCAAATGGGAGCTGCTGCCATAGATGGCTGGATTTGATAGAGTAATTCTAAATTCTTTGCCAATCTTCTTGTGTGTATCTACTCTCAACAGGACCCTTGGAAATGACTTGCGCAACGATTTGTTACGCTGTCATTACTCATTAATCTGAGCTTCTGCAAATGATTTTGATTCTTCTGAAGTAGAAACAAAATCCTCATTAAAGAATTTGTTTGTTTTAGAGCTACACAAAAGATTATAGAGCCTTTACAAACAGATATAAGAAAAAAATGTGGTTATGCAAAATGTTTCCTCTCATAAACCCTTACTTTTCATTGACTCCCAGGACCTCTGGATTGAGCCTGAAGTGCATGGCTCAGCTCATTACAAAGCTTGGGGTCAGTAATTGGAATCACATGTACTTGAGGCCTCTCAATCTGACTGTAGGTGAGAGTGCCAATTTATAGTAGAAATGTGTATTGAGCAAAAAAACCCCACCCCAAACCAAGGAAAAACCTTTTGTCAGATCTGCAGATGACCACAGCCATGATGTTTTCTAGAAATACTTCTTAAACCTTATTTAAATTTGCCTTGTTTCTGGTATAGTTTGTGATGGCAAGCTAAACAGGAACAAGGAATTCTTACTCTGGAGTAAAAATGTCCACACATGGTGTTAATCAGGGTAACTCCATGTGTGGACAGGCTATTATGTATGACTTTACACTGTTTCAGGCATGCTGGGTGATGTCCTTTCTATCCACCTTTAATCAATTAGGGGAGGTTTTAAAGTAGAGTGAAATAAGGCAATGTTGAACTGAACCCAGAGTTTCTATAGAGGGGATTCCTCTGGTTCAGTAAACTGGTATGGATTTTAGACAAGGTGTGATCTTTGTTAAGTGTTTTTTCCAGCTGTCTGCTACATGAAAAATGGTAGCTGGGAGGTTGGAATAAAACACTGGCAAGGTCCCACTGTAACTAATGTAAAATCCTTTTAAACTGAGTTAGGGCATTTAAACAAGAGAGAGGAATAGACATGCTTATGTAGAAAATCCCCCAATTAAAATCCTCCCCAAATAGAATTAGCCATCCATCCTTTTCTCCCTTTTCCATCTGCCCCTTCCCAATAAAATACTAACAAAAAACCCCAAAAACCCCAAAACAAACAAACCAAACCACAACAACAAAAAACACCAAAAAAAAACCACCAAAACCCCCCTGGCAGTTAAAGGAAGATGATGTCGGCATTTTGAGTGTGGATGGAGGTCAGTTCTTGGATAACTTTGCAGTGTATGTGGGAGGCAGCACCAGAAGGACACTGGAACCTGGTTCAAATGGAACAAAAGGAAATGGCCCTTCTCACAGTCACTGGTAAATCCATGAAACCGACTGCCAAAGGGTACTTTGGATGATAAAGTTTTACAAGAACTCTTGGGGAGACATTATAAATACCTGGAATAGAAATTCACTGAGGGCTACTAAGTACACAGACCACATTGAGGAAATGCTCCAAACTCAAAGGAACTGAAGGCTGGGAGAGTAGTTGGGAAAATTATCATGTGTGCTTTTCTTATTCATGCTCTTCCACTACTTTATGATTATGGCTCAAGACAGGCTTTTGAGATAGTTGGACTCTTGGCCTTATGGCTGTATTTATGTTCTTGTGTTAGAAAAGTACAAATAACTTGGTGCAGAAGAAAACACAAATTCAACCCTTGCTGCCTTAAATACTTTTTCCATTTGGACATTTTGAGGAGAGATACTCAAAAGTTGCATTATTGAGTAGTTACAAGAGGAATAGCCCTAGCAGAGTCCATGGGGCACAACCTTCAAGTAAACACACAATGACTTCCAACTCTTTGTTTGTGTAAAATTGAGGGCAAAGTATACTGGGGTGTTGAACCCTCTGTGTGTTTCCATCCCCATTTGCCTGCAAATATTATCCCTCTCATGATCTTAAAGATCTCAGCAACAGCATTGCCAACTGGGTCCTTTGACCACTATCAGTGTTTGTGTTCCTGTTTAAATAAGATAAGGAGGTTAAAAAAAAAAAAAAAAAAAAAAAAGAAAAAAGAAAAAAGAAGGGAGGGGAGAGAGAGCAGAGCTGCCTCATTTGGTTTGAAATTCTCATCCTGATTTCTTAAGAGGAGGGGGAGGGAAGAAGGGATTTTCATTTTCCCCGCTGAATTTCATTGAAAGATTCTAGAATCTCTCTCCTTTTTAAAATCTTATTTTATTGACAAAAGCTGTATTGGGGTGAAATCCACGGAAAGACCTAGCAGGGGGGTTGAATATCTCCCCTTTAGAGGTTAAACCTCTGCTAGGTGGTTTCTTTTGTTTTGTTTTCCTTTGCCTTGCCGTTCTGGTTTTCTTGGAAGCCAGAGAAGTCGCTGCACTTCTCCTTCACAGAATCAGTCACGCCGGCCCGAGGTTCACCCTGAGGATCTGCAGTTTTCCGAGCTCAAGGGAGTCACTTTCAGAGCGTGTGGGGGCGGCGGGGCATCATAAGCAACAGGGTTCGTGCCTCCGAGCTGCCGTGACGGCTCTGTTCTGCCGAGCACTTGCAGGCTGTATAATTAAGCGGGCAGGCACTGAATTAAATCTTTGTGAAGCCCACCGAGTGGGGGGTTCCTGCGAGCTCTTTTCCAAGCGGTCTCAGGCGGCTGGGATAACAGCAGCAGCAGCGGCAGCAAGAGGAGAGGGGGAGCCCGGCGGACACCGCAGGAGAGCCGAGACCCGCTCGGAGCGAGCGCTCCCCGCCCATGGACACCCCCGGCGGGGCCCGGCGGCTGCGGCCGCTCCTGCTCCTGCTCCTGGCGCTGCTGCCTCAGCTCCGGGGACAAGGTAAGGGCGGGAGCAGGGCTCTGTCCTTGGGGCCCTTCTTCCCCGTGCCCCTGGACGCTCCGGGCAGGCTTTAAAGCGCCGCTGCCCCGTCCGAGCGAGCGGGAAGGTGCGGTGAGCCCCCGGAGCACTGCTGCTCGGTGCGGGCTGTGCTGGGACGGGCTGCGCCCCGCGGAAAGGGTGACTCGCTTCTCCCGGCCCACAGCCCAGCCGGGATCCAGCCCAGCATCCTGTGGCTATCACAGGAATCGCACGGTGCCCCTCGTCCCCAGCCAGAGGCGGTGGCACCGCGAGGTGATGGGTCCGAACCCGGCGGAGCGCAGAGGTGGCGGCTCTGATCTGCCGGAGACACGACGGAAAACATGGGAAACTGCGCCAGCAGTTAATTGGAATTCCAGAGGAGCGGGAGGAATAGCGAAGCAAAGGATGCGGGCTTTTTGGAGACGAAATGTGGAGCATTTATGAATGATGCCATGTGATGTGGTTGCTTTTGAAAGCAGGGATCTGGAGCCGGGCCATGACTCCTTTTCCGTGTTGCACGCTTTTCCCGATCTTTTAGTACTGTCTGAAGAGAGGATGTGAACTTGATTTAATTCATTGTAGAGATCTCAGGCAAATCTTAATTTGTAGGAGATAACAAAGAAAGTATTTGTCCTATGGTGGTAATGAATTTCTCACAGCTAACAGGTAAGTGACTTTTCCATTAGAGTAACCCCAAGGGGTCCATTGAGGTTTCATTACACTCTGGCCTAGGCAGACAAAAGCCAGTGAAGTAAATAATTGGTTACTGTCACAGTGTCTTGAGTCTTGGATTTTCATAAAGCAAAGCACTTGTCACAGATATCTGTCAAAACATTTGCTTTTCATAAAGAGATTGTAACACTCCTTTAAAAGAGGGACAGAATAAGATGGTCAGAACAACAGCATTCACCTCCAGAATCAAAATAGCTCCTACTTTGCCTTAGACAACAGAGTACATCAGCAAAACTGTGATGTGTCACAGTGAGAAGACATAGTAATTTTAAGCATTCAACATTATTGTAGAACATGAAAAATTTTGCTTTGTAACCTCTGTACATTTAACCTTAGTTACTAGATAACTTGTTAAAAAACTGGGAAGTCATTAGATCTGTAAGTTCAGTTTTTTGAAGTTTTTTTAATACAAAAACTGGCTAAATTTTTTTATTCCCAAATTAGAATCCATACTCTAATTTGACTGAGAGTTTCTATTTCTTAAAACTTAACAGTACACTGGATAAAAGTAAATTTAAATGTCTGAAAGCAGGTGAGGATCCCTGTTTAGGAGATCAGCATTTAAAGAGTTGGCTTCTGTTGGGTGAAATAATTATTGAATATTGAATAGTAATCTGTGTTTTGGAGGTAAATGGAATAATTACATGGTGAGTTCATGTTGTTGAAGTCTTTGGTGCAGAGTCTGTGCTCCCCTGCAGGTCTGGAATAAGGGGCCTTGGAGCAAATAGGAGCTCTTAGGTGCTTTAGTGATACAATTGCAAATTGTTACTAGGACAACCTATTTATGACAGTTTTCTTCTAAACTTGTTACCATCAGTTTTCTTAATTGCTTTTCCTTGCTAATGAACCATTAGTAACCCTACCATCAGTAGGTCTTTAAAGTCTTCATTCTGAAGAAACTGAAGGGACAGCCTTCAGGGGAACATGAATATAGGTATGTATATCATTCTTCGCAAAAGAATCTTAAAATCTTAAAATATTTAATGATGAAACTTTGTTTCACTGTAAACATTGCATTATTTAACACACATCAACTACCATAAACTGAAGAAGATGAATTACATCATCATGGCCAGATTAATAGTTCATCCTGTAGCTCTCTCTTTGGCACATCTTGGTACTGCAGGCACAGTTTTAACTCACTAAACATCTGGAAACATGTCTATTCAGGGGAAGCTTACTGTTGTAATAAAAAAAATGTTCCACTGACTTTGTGGAATGAGTTTTATTTTAAGATTATGATTTTTACATGTGCTTTTATAACAGTACATTTATAAGAAGTATATGGGTGGAGGTAGGACACATGAAAGGCTAAATCTGTGCTTTCTTGTATGCTATTATAAATAAAACCTGCCCCAAAAAATCACATACTACCACTTCTGAAACGTGACTGCTACCTCTAAAGTAACTTTTAGTTGAGTTTTGTTTTAAGAGGCTATTTTCAGAAATGAGATTTTATTGTAATCAGGAGAAGAGCAAGATGTTAAAGCTCTTTGTTTTTCATCTGTGTAATTGAAAGCAGACGTGCTAGTGAAATCCAAGAGAAACCCCCATAAACCAGCTTATCAAGTTACTGCCAGTATATTTATATTGTTCTCTTAGGTTTCAGGCATTATCGGAAAGGTGGTCAATGCATTTTCAAAAGTTATTTATTTGTCATCCTACTTTAGCCCATTCTGCAAGTTTCATATCAACTTTACATGTGTTTTCAATAAATAGTTGTGTTAAGACCAACTTGTTCTACAATACTTCTATTGTTATTTTTTGAAATGAAAGATGGGCTTTAGCTCTCTGGGACTTCACTGAAATAGTTAACTGGGACCATGAAAGATTTTGAGTTTGGTTTTTTGAGTTATGCATACTTCTAAAGAAGTAGGTGCTAAAATGAATTCAGTAAGCAGAGATCTGGGTTTACTTGATGTAGTAAAATATCTGTACAGAATAAAAGATGAAACAGAGAAGGTCAAGAAAGAGGGAGCTGAAATCCAAATAAAACAACTTTAGGGCACAGGCAAGAATTTTAATGGTAACATAGAGTGGGTTAGTAGGAAAGAGACAAATGAGCAAAAGCTTTTGTGAAAATTTAGCAGAAAGTGATGGTTGACAGTTACAGGAAGCAAAGGAAATTAGTAAAGTTGAGAAATAACAAAGTAAGCTGGTAGTTTTAGCCAAAATAGGCAGAAGCTTTTGTAAGAATTCTGAAATGTTAGGCACTCGTGTTTTTGTGTAGGTTCACTGGAAGGAGATAGGCCAGGGGTGAGATTTTAAGTCATCACACAATTCAATTGGGAGGTTGGATATAATTGCTCCAAGATAAGATGTAGACGTGTAAGCAAAAGGTTGAGAAGATTGCAGGGTAAGAAAGAATAGAAAAAAATGTCTGCAAAGAAATTAATGCAGGAGTTGTCAGGAGCAAGAGAGAAAACATAGGAAGAAGCCACAACAATCAAAAAGCCCAAAAAGGAGAGAAAACATGAGTACAGATGAGTGAGGAGTTCAAGAAAAATGGCTGGAATTGCCAGCTGTAATGTTTTGTGAATAAAAATTAGCTTAGAAATGCTCAGAATAATGTCAAGTAAGTGGAGAAGGAGTAGACAAGGACCTACTAAGATGATATACTGGGTGATTTACAGTGAAAGAGTGTACAGTGAGGAGAAAATTGTGACAGTCACTTGCATATTTATCAGACTTGGCAAGGCTACTTGTCCTCTGCTAAGACACAGGACAGTCCAGAAGAAGTTGTGTTGAAAGTCTTCTCTGATCAACAGGATGCAGCATGTCTTAAACATCTCCCGTGCTCTCCTCAATATACCAACAAAACTTTGGCTAAAACAGTTCATTCTGTTTCTTCTGTTCACATTTTAAAGCAAGCAACATTTCTGTTTTCCCCCAGCACTAAGGAGTACTTTGTTTCTAATTTGTACCTATTATAACCTACTTCAGACTTCAAAGCTTTTAGAAGTTGCCTTTTGGATTTGAAGTATGTGCTGCTGTATCTTAAGAATAAAATAAATTTCAAGATTCTCAGGGATTTTCATTCATACTCTTTTCAGTTAACCAAATTACTGTTACATTTTCATTCAAAAAAAAGCTGATGTAGTTTTGGGTACTGAGTACACAGGTATAGGAAGTACATTGTTTTCTGGGTTATGGTTGCACCATAAATGAGCAATGCTGCACAAGGGTGCAGTATATTCCCCAATAAATGGTTTGTTTTTGAGTCTAGTAAAATCTGCATTGAGACTTTAATCTTAGTAATAAAGAAAGCAATACCAGAAAAGATTTTTTTTTTTTATCAGTGCTGAAGCATACAGATGTAGAAATACTTTGTATGGTATATTCCAGCTTTTTAGAGTGTTTCCAAGGATTTATGAAGCTTTGGAGGGATATAATGTGCAAATGCTACTTGCAGTACATCCATTGGAAGTACTACCACTTCCATCCTTGCTCCTGTCCTCCTCACCAGCTATTGCCATGAAGCTTTTAAGAACTTGTTTTATAAACTGTACACAGATATGTCATAAAATGAGGTTTGGCTGTATCTGAAAAATCCCTCTAGTTGTGTGATGGCCATTGTTGGTGTTACCAGAGTCACATTCCCTATAAATGAGTGTTCTCCTGACCTAAAACAATTTCCAGTAAAATGTTGGCCGTTTTCAAACCAACCACAAAACACACTAACATACCAGGCATTTCCTTTAGGGTGCTGCTGCTTTCGTTACTGTGCTAACTGGGTTTGTTCAGTGATTTCAGCTGTCCTGAAATAATCACTCTCAGCTGGGAAATCAATCTGAAAGTAAAGGTTCAAACTTTAAATATGTTTAGATAGGATGTTGTAGTTTTTAGCTGAATGTGAATTGTGAGTGATTGTCTATCAGCCGGTAAAAGGGAGGGAGGGAACTCAGTAACTGCAGGTGAAGAGAAAGCAGAGGTGCTCAACACCTCCTTTGCCTCAATCTTTAGTGGAAGACAGCTTGTCCCGAGGACAGCTGTCCTCCTGGGCTGGGAGATGGGGTCAGGGAGCAGAATGGTCCCCCTGTTATCCAGGAGGAGGCAGTCAGAGAACTGCTGAGCTGCCTGGATGTTTATAAATCTATGGGACAGATGGGATCCATCCCAGGGTGATGAGGGAGCTGGCAGATGAGCTTGCAAAGCCTCTCTCCATCATTTACCAGCAGTCCTGGCTCACTGGTGAGGTCCCAGATGACTGGAAACTGGCCAATGTGACACCCATTCACAAAAAGGGTGGGATGGAGGATCCTGGTCATTTTAGGCCAGTCAGCCTGGCCTCAGTACCAGGTAAGGTAATGGAGCAGTTTGTCCTGAGTGCCATCATGCAGCACTTACAGGATGGCCAGGGGATCTGACCCAGCCAGTGTGGGGTTAGGAGGGGTAGGTCATGTTTGACCAACCTGATCTCCTTTTATGACCAGGTCCTGCCTGGTGGGTGCAGGAAAGGCTGTGGATATGTCTGTTTGGACCCCAGCAAGGCCTTTGACACTGTCTCCCTCAGTAAACTCCTGGAAAAGCTGCAGCCCAGGCTTGGACAGGAGCTCTCTGTGCTGGGTTGGGAACTGGCTGGATGGCCAGAGAGTGATGGTGAACAGTGCTGCATCCAGCTGGGGATAACATTTGTCATGTTATTTGTCATGTTAATCTATTACCAGTTGGACCTTTGAAGTCAGCTGGCTCCCCTCTTTTCTAAACATGTCTCCAGGTCTATTCCATACCTTAAGTGGCCAGCCAGAGTGTGTTTGCATTGGCAGAGACAGCATTTCTGCAGTTTGTTGCAAGAAGAGTGAAAAAACAAGAATACAAATCCCAGCTGCCAGCATTTAACTGGTGTCCCTGCTACAAAAGCAGCTGACTTTGTCTACCTGATAACAGCCAGGTGTCATTGTTCAGGAGGAGTTAATTTGGTATAGCAGATCAGGCCAAGCACACTTTCCGTGTCCTGAATGCTGAGTGAAGGGGAACCTGGGTTAAAGGGAGATGCAGTTGCTGTAGTTTTATGACAATGCAGATGTAAAGGGAGATTGGAAGACAAAGAATGTGACTGGGTATTATGGCTGGCCTGTCTGTCATTCTGAGAATCAAATTCTGTAAGTAGTTTTGGAGTTTTTTCCAGCTGGGATTTAGATGGATGAACCTCATTAGTGAGAGAGTTTTCTGGACAGGACAGGAGAGGTTTTATCAGAAAGATACATGGTGGCTGTTGAAAGTGGTTCTTACCTGAAACCTAAACCACTGTGTGCCTGTTATAATCATGAGTTCCAAAAATTCTCCATGACGTACTGTTACTGAAACACATTGGATTAGTGCTGGCCTCTCACAGAATCTATCTGTTGCCTGTATCCTCATATGCTGAGAAGGGATAGTCATGTTTTGTTTTCTCACATTCCACTGTGCTGAGCCTCTTAGGCAGTAAACTGAGTGAAGGGCGAGACCTGCACTACATTTTGCAAACATAATCAATTCACATGCTTAAAGGATTATGAACATCTTAATAAGAAGGTGTGATTTTGACCCCTTGACCTGGACTCACTTCCTAATCCATACCCAACTGCAGCTGGTTATGTGGGCTGGGAAATGGAGGTGTTTGAGGGTCAGATTATTGAGCACCCTGAAGAACAGGCAATCCTGAATGGCCCTGGCCTGGTGAGGCCACCTAGGCTCAGGTGTCACTTTGCTTTGGTTTCACCATCAGGTTGTTACCTGTTCTGTAGATCAGTGCTGAGTAATGAACAGCTCTCCAATCCTGGACTCTATATAGGCATTTCCATTAGAGGCAACTGTGCAGAATAGCTGCTATTGTAGATTGTTACCTAAAAAAAAAAAAAATCTCCCTTTTTGATCTAGCTGGAATCATACTGCTATGAAATTTATCCAGTTAATTTTGCTTCTGCTTATCATTTGCACAAGAAGCAATTCAGGGGTTCTCATTCCAGGAATCATGCTTTTGGGTAACCTTCTTCAGCTTGTCTTTCTTTTGCAGAAAATATTTACTGCAGCAGCTGAATAAGCAATTATTATATCATAGAAGTCTAAGGTTATTAACCTTATATAATCCAGATATTAACTTCATTTCTTGCTTTGAACTCCCACAAGTTATGGCAATCCTGTTAAAATTAGCAAACTACCTTTTTTTTTTAAAACAACCTTTGTACACATCATATCTGTGTAAACACAGTTCAGAACTAGCACATAAATGCATCATGTGCACATGTTTGGATATTTTTGACCTTAATCATGCCCTATCTGATAGATCTTCTTCATGACATCTTTTGTAAAATTAGAGAACTTAGTTCCAGCTGTGTTTCTGCTATCTCCTCCCCAAGACTCTTGAAATGTCTCTCAGAATCCAGCATACACCAGGTATCCATTAGGACAGGCATCCTTGCTGTTACCATACTAATAGAGCTCAAGTTCTCTTGGATGCCCTGCTGCACATACTTTTGTACAGGAACAAAGCAGTGATAAAGCTGTTCTGGATTTTATCCAAAATAAACCTGGGATTTTCTGAACAAATCAGTTAGCATGTAAAATTACAGTATCTGATGAAAAGGAAGTTAACATGCTCCTCTATTAACAGAGCTCTGGTTTATCCTCATATTTTTCTGTCTTGTGATACCAGAAAGCTAAACCAACATTCCTCAGTTTCACAAAATGGATCTGGCACTGTGTTCTTGCATGTTACAACTTTCCTGTAAGGTTTCTCCCTCCAAATAAAAAGGCACATCTAATCTGAACAAAGATGATGTCATCAGCATTTCCCATAAGGGCTTTGTCTTTAGGATGCCTGAGATTTCTCTGGCTGGTTTGCATGAAACATTGTGCACTTGCAGTGCTGTTGAAGGAGCACCAGGTTTAGTGGAGCAGTACTGTCATTGCTACTCGATCATCGCTGGCACTGCCATGATCTGAGGCGTGCCAGGAGCCCAGCAGCTGAAGTAAGACATGTGGTTACAGTCAAGAAAAAAACCCCATTCTTTCCAATGAGATTCCTTGAGATGTCATAATCAGAGGAGTTTCTACCTTCTGCTCCCCACTGCCTGATTCTTTTCCCACCCTGCAGTACCAGCTCATAGGAGAGGCTGCAGGGAGGCCACAGCCCCTCCGTGCTGTTGGTCCCCTGAAGAGGATGTAAGAAGGCACAAATGGCCTCAGTATGAACTTTTTGCTTAAAGATTTCCAACTGGGAGCCACACGAATGTGCACGTGTGCGCAGCTGAATCAGCAGCAAAGCTGCAGCTGGGAGGTGGGAAGTCTGTCTCATTTCTAAATACTCATTAGCAACTCTTAATGCCCAAATAGAATAATTTCTAGTGCTATCAGAAGTTGACACCCAATATGTGATACACACACTTTGAGATTTTGAAAGAGTAGGGATTTGCCCATGAATTACTGTTTTTAAACCAAACTGCAAGGCCAAGAGAAAATGTTTTTTACTGTTTGATTTTTACATATTAGAAGAATGGCCTTGAGGGTGGAGTGCTTTTTTTACTGCTTGTTTTTTACTTCTCTCTAGTCTCAGGAGATGTTTGGCAGGATCTTTAGAGGATGTGAATTGTGATGTCACCAAAACAATGGGCCTGGACCACAGTTCTCCTTCAACAAACTCTTCATGATCCTTCTTTGTCTGGATGCATTCCTTCAGACAAGCTTCCTCAGCTTGGCCTGCTTTGAATTCTTGGGTTATTTGGTTGGAGTAGAGGTGTGCTGCCAGGGCTTGGAGGGAAGAGCTGGTGTCCAGAGCCAGGGATTGTCCTTCTGGGGAGGAACTTGGCTAAAGACTCATTTGTGCAAAGCCCTGTAAAAACCTACAGGCAGCTCTGCACTTCAGTTAAATGTGTATCATTTTTCAACACACTTAAGATTGATTGCAGACAGCAACACTAAAAATAAGATTATTTGTAATCTTTTGTATGAAATTTGATGCATATGATGTTTGTCAGGCAGAGGGCCCCAGACAGAGTCCCTATTCCCAAAGAAGAGCTTAGACACAAATGCATGGATTTCAGGCAGAGTTATTTACTAGACTGGTTTACTCTGAAGCATTATAAATTGCACTTAGCTTTCAGTCACTGGCATGAATTCTGGACACACTGGGGAATTCAAGAGAAATATTGCCCTGGCTTAGCAATGACAGAATTTTGACCATTATTTTGGATAAGACTAGAAGAATGACCAGCATCATAGAGCACAGAACACTGTAATAAACTAATACTTAGATGTAATTCTGTTTATAAGTATAATGGTTTTCTTACTAAAACATGTTTGGTTTACTTGATCCCATAATTTTGATTGTTGTTTACTGTAATATTACTATAATACTGCAATATTTGTTGACAGGAACCATGTCCTTTCACAGGTTTTACTTATCTATGCCTAAAATGGTCGGTTTCTCCCACTTTCTCCCCATTTAGCAGGACTTTTAGCTCTTCTTGTCTCTTTGCATACGAAGGATACTCCAGTAGATAGATCATCTTGGAGGCCCTGCACTGGACTCAGTACAGCACATCCATGTCTTTCTTGAACTGGGGAGCCCAGGACTGACAGTCCATGGCACTTTAGGTTTCATGAGTGCTCTGCAGAGGGGAAGGATCACATTCCTCTGTGTGCTGCCAATGTTCTGTCTAATGCAGACTAAGGTGCTGTGGGCCTCTGTTGCTGGGAAAGCACATTGCTTACAGTTAGCTTGGAGTCCACCAGGACACCAAGGTCCTTCTTTGCTGTTTTACAGCTGGCAGGTCCTCAGTGTGCACTGCTGCATAGGCCTTGTTCCTCCCCAGGAGCATTTCTGCATTTCCCTTTGCAGAGCTTTGCATTTGGACTTTGCATTTCCCTTTGCAGAGCTTCCTGAGACTCCTGTTGGCCCATTTCTCCAGCCTCTTGAGGTTCCTCTGGATGGCAGCACGACCATGCATCAGCCACTCCTGCCAGACCTGTATGACCTGTGAGCTGGTGAAGGGTGCACTGCTTCCCCATGGCCACCTCCCTGTCTGCTTACCTGAAGTGTCCACTGCCAGCTTGTCTGTGATGATGTTATAGGAGATGGTGCTGAAAGCCTTACAGATGTCATGACAAACACCATCAGCTCCCTCATCTGCTAAACTAGCCACCTCCTTGTCAAAGGCTGTGAGATTAACTAATCATATGCTTAACCATCATGCTTAATGTATGATGTACTCTTCATAAATCCAGGCTGACTTCTGCCAGTCACATTCTTGTCCTTCATGTGTTTGGACATTGTCTCCAGGAGGATTTTACTCCATCACCTTCCCAGAGAATGAGGAGAGTGTGCCAGATGGGCAAAAAGCCAATGGCATCCTGACCTGTGTCAAATACAGTTTGACCAGCAGGGCCCAGGCAGTGATTTCTCCCTGTTCTTGGCACTGGGTGGGGGCACACCTTGAGTCCTGCATCTGCTTCTGGGCCTCTCACTACAAGAAAGACATTGAGGAGTTGGAGCATGTCCAGAGAAGGGAATGGAGCTGGGAAGGTTCTGGAACATCAGGAGCAGCTGATGGAGCTGGGAGGGACTCAGCTTGGAGAAAAGGAGGCTCAAGGGGAACCTTCTCGCTTTCTACAGCTCTCTGACATGAGAGTGCAGCCAGCTGGGGTTCAGGCTCTGCTCACAGGGAACAAGGAACAAGATAAGGCCAAACAGCTTCAAGTTGCTCCAGGGGTTGTTCAGGTTGGACATCAGGAAGAATTTCTTCACTGAAATGGTTGTCAGGCATTTGCAGGGACTGCCCATGGAGGTGGTGGAGACCCTGTCCCTGGAGGTATCCAAGGAATGCCTGGACGTGGCATTTGGTGCTCTGGTCTGGGTGACAAGGTGGGGATTGGGCACAGGCTGGTCTGCAGTCAGAGGTCTTTTCCAACCTGAATGGTTCTGTGATTCTGTAAGAGGTTTACCACCTCTTAGTTTCCCAGATCTTCTCTCTTGTCCTTCCCAAAGTCAGGGAGATGCTTGTTCTCTTTCATCCTTCAGGAACTCCTCTCAATCACCATGAGGTTCAAAACCATCGTAGGTAGCCTGGCAGCGTCATCATCCAGATCCCTCAGCACTCCTGGGTGAAACTTGTCAGGGACATCAGTCAAAAAACTTTGGAAACAGAGAGAAATAATTCAAAAGCTGTCCCTCTGGATAACCAAATAGGGTTTTTACGTACTTTGTGTATTTGTTATACAAGGAGCTGCTCAGTGTTCAGACTACTGATAATTAATAGAAAAGTGTGACTCGTGTTTTATTCCAAGTTCTGATGCACCTGCTGTGCAGTGAACTTTTGCACTTGGAATATGAAGCAAACCTGTAGTGTTTTCAGTTCATTAACAGTAATCAGTTTTATTAAATTAGAAGCTTGTAAAAATATGCTCTACGCAAGTAATTGGCTTCGGTGTGGTTTTCCGCTTAGTTTCAGAGTTTGTATAAGTTGGTAACAGGATTAAAATTTTTTTTTCATATGTTAAGTGATCAAAATACTATATACCTTTTTGTTCCTCTCTACAGTACTTTGGCATTTACGGGCATACTTTTGAGTAAAAAATTGAAAACAGATTAACTGGATAATAACCTCAGGAAAAAAAATAGTTCTGCAAATTTTCTTGTAATGAGATTCATCTGGTTTTCATATCAGGTATTTGATTTATCCTGTATTCTTCAGGATTTTAAGAGGTTGCTTATTGCTACTGCTGCTTTTGATAATAAAGGAGTGCAATCCCAAAGATGGTTTTATTTGGCAGGACTATCTGAGCTGGTTGCTGCCAGTGTATCCGTCCCTGGGCTGTGTCTCTGTGTGGAAGGTTAGGAGAAAATGCAGTTTGCTTCACCAAGAAAGGAAAACCTCCAGCACTGGGCTTTATTGCAAGGTGCTGACAGGTGCTTTCTTTGGCCTCAGCTGCCTTTTGTATGGGTGCCCTGTTCTGTGTGTAAGTCAGGGAGGGAAAAACTGGCTTGCTTGTGTTTGGCTGTGTTTTTTTTAACTGGCAGATGCAGTGCCATTTATTAAGGTTGTATTAAATATATTATGTTTTTCTCTCTTTCCTCATTTCTGCAGATCTGTCAGTGGAAGAATGCTGTGACAAGGGTGTTGAATGGGCAAATAAAAACAGAATATGTGCTTCTCTGCCGTTAATATCCGAGTCTAGAGAATGCAGGTACATAGTTCCATATTATATATTAAAACACAGCATATACTCTAATGTGAAACTATAGGAATGGCAGGTATTAAAGCTAACTTAGAAGATGAAGCACCCATCTGACATATCCCAGCTTTTCAGCTTGCACTTGGGGAGTACCTCTTGAGTGCCTGCTTTTCATGCATCAAGTCCTTTTAATTTTTGCTGTCAGTCTAGTGTAGATTGACCCAGCCCCAAGCCATGTGGCATGTACTGTCTCTTACTCAGAGGTTTTCCCACTGAGCTCTGCTCATGGGGCTGGGCTCTGCCTGCAGTCAGGACATGACTCAGTGTGGCTGCACAAATGTCACCAAGCTGGTTGTGAATCTGGCCACGTTTCTGGGCAAACGTTCATAGAGACACACAGCAGATCCTGCAGGTGCCTAACTATGGTTTGAATAAGTAGATATGTGTGTATGCATGTGAGGCAGCCTTCTGTGCTCCTACACAGGTCACTGTCCTGCAGTCCTCAGCCAACTTCAGCCTTAAGTTCCCCACAGAGCGATCCAAGGACTCTCCCAGTTAGTTCAGCTTAGGAAAGGAGCCTACAAGAAAGATGGAGAGAGAGTATCTAAAACAGCTTCACTCTGAGAGAGAGAAGGTTTAGATTAGATATTAGGAAGAAATTGTTCCCTGTGAGGGAGGTGAGGCCCTGGCACAGGTGCCCAGAGAAGCTGTGGCTGCCCCATCCCTGGCAGTGTCCAAGGGCAGGTTGGGCAGGGCTTGGAGCAGCCTGGGACGGTGCAAGGTGTCCCTGCAGGATGGGTGGATGAGATGAGCTTTAAGGTCCCCTCCAACCTAAACCATTCTGTTTCTATGATTCTATGAAATGTATTTGACTGTAGAAAATAGAACTTTTAAGTTAATATACAGATTTCTTAATTCTACTCAGAACTGATACGATGTTTCTGTTTGGTAATCTACTAAATGAAATAATGAAGGCAAATGTTTAATTAAGATTTTGATTCTACTGCATGTCTTATGTTATTGTGGCATTTGTATTTTTTATCTCAGTGGTAGTTTGCATTATTTTTGCTGTTACGTTTAATTAGTGGAGCTAACAACTGGTAGTTTGAGAGGCAGCTTCACAGAGAAATTTGTATTTAAAACATTTTACTTTGCTCCCCTCTGCTTAAATGATTTGCAAAGTGATTTAACTTGGGTAATTGTAGAAGTGTTGGGTTGATTTTTATTACAGAAAGAATGGGTCTTCCAGGGAAGTCTATCCATGTTTTCTGACTTTTGAATTTATACTGGCATTGAAAGCAGTCTCTTATGCAGAAGAATTGACAGATAGGAAATAAATGCCAATTTAAGAAATACTTGAAGAGTCATAAGAATTACAGACAAAACAGAGGGAGGAAAAACAGGAAACCAAGTTTATTGAACAATCTGGGACTGAGTATCTTGATGATTTAATCATAATTTGATTAATGCTAGTTGAGATTCTGCTTTAAATAATTTATTCTTCAAAAGATTTTCATTTTAGAGACTCGCTAGGACTTCATAGGAACTGGAAAAAAAAGCTCACTAATGATTCATCTAGCTTTTGTGCATAACTGAGATGTAGTTAAGAAAATTATACTAGTAAAATAAAAGGCATGTATTCTGTGAGAGATATGAGCACTTCTTGACAAAACCCTAGGTCGATAGACTCAGTTTGGTTGCATTTATTCATGCTTGCATGTTCCCCCTGAAGCCTGATTTCACTCTAAGAATGACTAAGTAAAATTGGCACCTTGGAGCACTTTTTTAAACATCAATATTATTTTACTCCAGTTATGATTGCAAACTGACCTATCTGTGAGAGGTACAGAAAAAAATCACTTTAGGATGCCTTTTCAGACACAGAGGTCAGGGCCAAATTCTACTCCTAATTGCTGGTGTAATTGGGGCCAGAATGAGTACTGAGGGAGAATGATTTTTTTTTTGCAGGCACATGAGGGTAATGACAGTAATGTTCTACATTTATTCCTGCTGCACAAAGACCTGGCTTCATTGCCCTTGCTGAGGTCTAGGCAGGTGAGAATAGAGGATTGAGAAACAGGATGCCTTATTGGCCACAGATTTTCAAAATAACTGGGTTCCTGCTTAGATTCATGCCTGAAGTGGGAGCTGTCTGGGGCCACATGTCAGCATTCCTGTGGCTGTTTAAACCCCAGCTGGGATCCCCTGAACATCTATGCAGTGCAGTGTTGACCATCTGATTGAGTGCTCTAGAAAAATGTGGGGGTAGAAAGCCATATATCCCTTAATGCCAGGGGAAATTGTTTGCCCTGCATATTGCAGCTTCAGTTTGCAAGGTTAGTAGATGAATACAAGGAGAAAACACATTCTGAAGTGAGCAGGTTTGATAAAGTTCCTGAAATAAAAGGGATTTTTTGCAGTTGCCGTGCAAAGTCTGTGCAACACAGAAGAGAATGGGTGTGAGTGCTTTCCCCAATATTCTTTACAAGAATTTCCATGCTGGTTTTGAATCATCTGTTTAGAATAGTAATAACTTAGTGGTGTCTCAGATTCAGTCTCTCCCTCAAAGGAAGCCCACTGCTAGAGTCTCTTGTTTGTGTGAGGAACCAGCTGCCCTATTGAGTTTGAATTGCATCCTCTTGGCTGTTTCCCAACCATTTCAAATATATCCAGAGTAATGATAGAATCATGGAATGGTTTGGGTTGGAAGGGACCTTAGAGATCATCCAGTTCCAACCTCTGCCATGGGCAGGATCACTTTCCTCTATCCCAGACTGCTCAGAGCCCTGTCCAGCCTGGCTTTGGACACTTCCAGGGATGGGGCAGCCACAGCTGCTCTGGGCACCCTGTGCCAGGGCCTCACCTCCCTCACAGGGAAAATGCCTTCTGTACTAAAGAGAGAATTGCTTTCCAGCCCTGGGATTCTTGTATCTGCCGTGCATCCCAGGAACAAGGTGGCAGTTCTTGGTTCTAGCATATTTGTAGTATTCTTATCCCAAAGTCCCTTGTGGTTCCTGAGGGACTCCTCAGCTGTATCAGTGTCACTGACTGAGTGTGGTGTGATTCAAACTACAGACATTTACTTTTTTGTCCTACACAAGGTGAGACAGACCCTGTGTGAAGTTCACAAGTTCTAAAGATCCCTCTGGTTGCTCTTAATCCATTTTGTTTGAGCTGAAACAAGGCTCTGGGCCCAATGTCTGCAGTCACTTACTGTGGTTTCTTGCCCTACACACCAGTTAATCTCATTGCATTATCTCTTTGGACAACGTCAGTATTTATCTCTGTGTCTTTGTGACTCAGTAAATACAAGTGTAGCCTTTTAATGAGTAACATATCTGCTGCTTTTAATGAGTAATATCACAGTGGGTCTTTCCCCATTCATTCATTTTCTTGTGGTGTGGTTAAACTCACAGCAGCTGGAAAGAATTGACATTTAATTTTGGAACTAAACCTGTCCAATAAGTCGTCTTCCTTTCTAAGTGAAGAGTTTCCCCTGCACAGAGCTGTTAGCAACTGAACTTAATTCCCATGCCAGAAACAGTCTATCTCCATATGGTATTTGCGTGCCTTTAACAATGTGTAGCCTTTCTGGAATTGCATCAGGAATAACATTATCTATTAGTGCTGCAAGAATGCAGACTGAAGAATCTAAGGCTGGAAGACCCAGCTTGTTTTTTGCAAAATCATTTTTTTAAATTTTGATATTTTGCTCAAGATCTTCCACTGTACACATAAATAGACCTGACATAGCTTGAAGGAAGCAGAATGAGAGAGACAGAGGGTAGTAAAAGTAGATTTACAAGACATTTTTTACATAAAAAAGTAAAATTTTAATGATTATATGAAAGGAAGTGAAATAAAAATTAGGTAATTATGAAATTTGTGCTGGATTAGGAGTGCATCCTCTAGACAGGAGAATAATAAATATGAAAATATTGTGGATGTAATTAGGTGTGTAGACTTTAATTTGGAAATTAACTCCATGAAAATCAGCCCCATTAATTTTAAATTTTAAAATTTTAGCAGGAAGTAAAAGTGAGAAAGTAAAAGTGCTTAGCTTGATTTATAATCAAACTATCTAGTAGTGAAATAACTTTTAGATCAACATCTGAAACAACAAATAAAGGGTTTTTAAATGTCTTAGTGATTTTTGTTCACTAGTGAGCCATAAATAAAACTCATCCTTCAGAAATACATTATTTTACCTGAAATATCCTGAATGAGTTACCACTTATGAGGCCTCATGCTCCTAAAGATTCATTATTTAGTGTTATACAATATCTGCCATATTGTGAATATCTATTTATTTTCAGAAAAATATTATTGCTCTCTTTTAACTGGAAGTCAGAATAAGGCAGATAAAGAAAAAACAGCTTTTGGCTTTTTAAAAATATTACTCCTTATTAAAAACCTCCAGACTCATAGAAAGGTACTACTTTACTTTCTTTGTTTTAAGAGACTGTTAATGGTACACTTGGAAGGTTTTACACCAAGAGACAAATCTAAATGTCCTGTCAGCCAGGAAAGACGGCTCCTTCACCTTGCTAGGGAGTGGAAAGTGAGCCTGTATCAGCTGGAGCAGTAATCCAGGGAGAGCCTTGTGATTTAGGAAAGACAGGGAGCCACCCTGCCCATCTCAAACTCCTGGAGCCTGCCAAGCTGCCTGTGGTGAGCTCTGGTCAGCAGCAGCAGCACCTGGGCTGGGGTGCAGATGGAAAAGGGAGAGCAGCACTCTGCAGGTATTTCTGACATTTTTCTCTGCCATCCTTCAAGGACTTCTGCCCCTCTTACTGTCACACCAGTGTTTAGAGTCTCAAGCAATATTTGCTCCCAGAGCAACTTGGCTGTAGGATTTGGGCAATGAAGTGTGATTTTATCATTGTTGTTCTCAGACTGAACAAATAGTATTTTAACCTAGTATCCAGTTGATGTTTAATTCCTTATTACAGTTGGGGTGGACCACATGACTTAGGAATACAGCTGTGGGAAACATTCAAGGAACTTTCTTGTTTTGGTTGAAATTGCCTGTTTTTCAGAGATTTCACAGAGTTGGCTTGTGTTTGAAAAAACAAAGCCACATCAGGAATCAAACAGATCTACTGAAAGACTGCTGTTGTTTGTTTATTTGTTTGCTTGTCTGTGGCTAACATATCTAGCTCCTCAAGAGACTGTGGAGGGGTAAAGAGGCTGGAAAGTTTCAGCTCCCACACTGTTGGGCTTGGACTTCAGTTTTTAGAGGCTTCCAAAGCCCTGAAAGTCAGACCACCCCAGAGCTGGGCAGGGAATGGAAATTCTGCTTCAGAGGGAATTTCAGCAACAAAACCCTACATATTTCTCCAAACTGGAACTAAATCAGATATCAAAAACTTCAAATATCCTGCCAAATAAAGTTACTGTCCTAGGCTTAACTTCTTGCTATGATTTTAGAGTCTATTTTTTAATAATTTGTTCATGAATTTATCCTGGTTTTTGTTCCTATGCATCTAAATATCATGGCTGTTTTTGTCCAAGTGAGAACTGCACAGTCAGACCATTACTAACCATGGAACTGTAGAATTATAGAGTGGTTTGGGTTAGAAGTGACCCATGTACAATCTAATAAATAGTAATTGGAATCTTCAGGAATGTATCTTGACATTTGATATTGACGATTATGCACAGAGCATAATCTGAGCCCAGTACTGACATGTCCCCTGCTTTTAGTTGCCTGGCCTTAGAGCTCAGGGAGTCCCTCATCCTACCTGGGAGGGGAAGGGTCATCCTATGGTCCTGGAGAGCAAGAAAGCTCCTCCAGATGGGGAGCATGGCAAGCCACTTATCTCAGGTGGGAGAAGCCTGTAGTTTAGTAGTCCACTAACCCATTCCTTTTCCAGATATTATCAAAATTTCAAACAGTGGAATAGGGGATTTTTAGGAGCAAAGGGTATTTTCTCTGTTTCCCAGTGTCTGTAACAGAAGGTAGTGGTGGAAAAGCTTTATTCACAAAACTACTAAGCAAAGCAGAGTTACACATAAAAGCAGAGTGGAGAGAGGAGAGAGGTCTTCACTGGGCTTTGTATTCACATGACAGTAGCAACTGGACTGGAGAAGTTTAAAGCCTCCTCATGTATATTTTTTTTCCCTGCAGGAACAAGTTTGCAGTTTTTTCACTGACATTGAGATAAAATAGAATGATTTAATGAGCAGTGTAATGAAGCAAAGTTTTCTGCACAATTTTATCCTGTCTCCTCTCTGCATCTCCCTGCCCTGTAATTCTTTTCTTTCCCTTGTCTTTATTTTCCCTTGCTTGCAATACAGCCTGCTGTTTCTTACTGTGACTTCTCTTGGTATCTTCATTTATCTCCAGGTGTCCCACAGAGCAATGCTCTGATTTTCCTCCCACATGCCATCCCTGTTGATTTGGGGCAGCAGGTGTGAGGGTAGACTGGGATTGCAGGCTCTCCCAAGGTCCAGAGCCTGACTTCTCCCTTCCATCACACTTCCCAGCCACTAGCTGTCACAAAACATGCCAGAATGCAGCCCTGAGCACTTTGAACCCTGAGGCAGGTGTTGTTGTACCCATTTGTTTAAAAAAGTTGTTAGGACAGGCTGCAGGGTAGATCAGCAGTGAAGCTGTATTAAACACGTCACACAGACAATCTGCCTCCTCCCAGAGAATATCTTTATGTTGTAACAGTGCTCCCACAGAAACCCCTTTCCACATGACTAGTACAAGTACTAACTGTCAAATCTTGCATCATCTTGACCCATATGTGACATTGTTCTCCCCTTTCTCTGTGCTGTTGGCAGCATGACCCAGGAGCAGTGCTGCCGCAGCCAGCTGGAGAAGCACTCCTGCTCCGACGGGGTTGAATTTGCCAACGTGCGTGAGGAGTGTGACTCACATATTGCCAAAAACTCCACCTGTGAAACCGAATACTTCAAGGTGAGACTCTGAGATACTCCCATTTGTCTCTAAAAAGTGGAATTGAGGTTATTTAGGGTTGACCTTGGTGGTTATTAGACTTGGTTTGCTGCACACACACAGTTTTTTCCCCACCTGCACCTCATGTCTCTGTTAAGGTTGTTTGCTTTGTCCTTCTCTTTGAGAAATGGAGCCCTGTTTAGCAAAGTAGACTGTCACATTGCATCTTAGCTGAGGCAGAAGGGAGAATGCAAAATCTTGAATGATTAATTGGCCAGGAAACTACTTTTGCATGAAAAGAGGACATCAGTGCAGTAGTGACGGATGGGTGAGAAACTCAGACACGTTTCAGACTTCAGCTTTCACTAGAGCATCGTGGCCTAAGGTCAGACTCACTGGTTTTCAATATTGGTGGTCCAAAGGGGTAGGACTGAAGTTAATCCTCTCACGATTCCAGGTTGTATAAATGTTCTAATTTAACATGACTTTGATTTACAACTGGATGGAGAGATCTGTTATAATTCCAGGTTGTATAAATGTTCTAATTTAACATGACTTTGATTTACAACTGGATGGAGAGATCTGTAAGCCTGTGATACCAGCATCTGATAGCAGAATAAAAGTGCCTGTTGTTGGCATCTGCAATTGATCTGTGCCCTGCCCTCCACTTTTATTACTATCTTTGTTCCTCTCTACCTTGAATGGAGCATAGTCATACCTTTCTTCAGTGTATTTTTGGAAGAAAGTTCCATCAGTAAGATCATGAACTTGGCCATGGACATGAACAGTTTTGGTTCTGATATGGAGTTCTTTCCATGGTGATGACAACAGATGAGAGGGATCTTAGTTCTTCCCTTCTCCAAGATGCTGAGTGGCTCTTTCAGTTAAAATCAAACAATCTGCAGAGGATGGCAGACAGTCCCTGACTGACAAGTTTCATATTCTAGAAAGTTCTGGCTTGGTCTGCTCCTGTCAGTGGGATGCCACTGATTACAGGGCTGGGAAGTAACCCAGAAAGAAAACCCTTGCCAATGAGTCTGGGTTCTCCTGAGTCTGCCCACAAGTGCAGTTTTACCTTGTCCCACAATGGGCCATGTCTCCCAGAGAGGCCATGCATCACTTGTTGATAATGTCCAGGGAATGAATGCCCTGGTCTTGGCACAGGAATTCCCTGTGTGCAGCCTTTCCTGCTGGGAGACACATCCCCCTCCATCTGAATGTGGCACAAAATAATATTCCACCCTCTGTGTCACTATTTTGAAGGGCTCTGAGCAGATGGACAAGGACTGATGGTGAGGACTCTGCAGATCCAAGTGCTTGTCACCAAAGGCAGGATTTTAGCAGTGGTACTGTTTTAACCACACGTCATAGGACAATTCTAAACCAGAATGCAACTCTTCAAGGAAACCCACTTACCCACCAATTGCCTGATGCTTCCCTGTGTAAGCTTGTCAGCATGAGGAAGGAGACTTAATGGTGTTTTTGTAAACAGCCAGACTTCTTTAAAGATGGCAGATTTTGATAGTGACAGTTTGATTATTAAACAAATTGGACTGGGCCTTGATCTGTGGCCCTGAGAAGAAATGGCTCAGCACAGCTGTCACGTAGCTGCTGTCCTTCCCCTGCCACACACAGTGCAGGAGAGCTGTGCTGGCCTCACAACACACTTCAGCCCTGTCTGGTGCAGTGCTAGTTGCCATTAGAGCTTGCTGATATTTAAACACCACAGGTGATTGTGGAGTAATGCCCTGAGCCTACATTCTGCCCCTGTTTAATTTACTGGTATAAACATAGTCTGAATTAATTAATCTTTGTGAGTCATTCTGCCCTGCTACTCCCTAGCAGGAATATCCTGCACCTAACAACTTCACTGAGGTAGGAGTATCTGTGAAGGTAATCTCTGATCCATGGTGGACATGGTGATCATAAAGTGACTTATTATCTAATATCAGTGAACAATTCAACATTTCTTCTGTTGACTACATTTTGAATTTGATCACCTTGAGACATACAACGTCTGGAAGTTATGCCTTGCTGTGGTAGACAAACTTGAATCTCATTTTGCCTAAGTTGGTCCATTTTTTTAGCTCAGGTGATGTCTCTTGGATCTTCTCTGTCTCCTTCAAGGAGGCAGAAAGAATGATTGAGTAATTCAGTCAGAAGGATTAATTACAGCCCTTTGCAACAAATGGGGCAGCTAATCTTTCCTTTGAATCCAAAACTTGGGATTGGAAAGAAGACAAAAAGACTTAATTTTGAAAATATTTGCCTTAGATTTTACACATAACACAATAGGCATAGGAAATTATCAGCAGAATTTTCTCTTCTGGCTATTTGGAAGAATAGTTTTTCTAGCCTTGGAGGGAAAAAAAGAAAAGGATGCAAAATGAATGATTAATCTTTAAAATCTTCATCAAAAGAAAGCAATCTATTTCTAGATGTGATGCTGGTACACGAGGTGTAGAAATTATTTTCTGGAAGTATGTACCACAACAGCCCTACAGAAAGGAGTGCAGCTTCTAGAAATTTGACTACCTTTAAGGTGCATGGATATTTTCCCCAAAATTTGTCATAGGTACTTTTCAAAGGCTGATATACATCTTTATCTCAGAAGTTTTGTCATTAATACTTTTGATTGTGTGTAGTAGGTGAGCACAAAAGTTTCATTGCTTTGGACTGTTGAAAATATTTTAAATTTTTGTTTATCTGTTTAAAAGTTCTGGAAAATTCCTCTGAGTTACTAGTGGGTTTTTGGTTACCATCTAACAGATTTCAGCAAGGGAGAGACCTCTTGTGGACAGATACCAAAAGCAGTGTTGCTACAGGATTCACACCAAAACTGACTACTTAAATCTAAACATAAATAATAAGAAATATTGTAAAACAGTTGTAAACTTTACATAATCAAGAGACCTTATTCATCTAAAGAACTTCAGGTGCTTCCTAATCACACTAAAAATAAACCTTCAAATTCCTCACACGTAACTTTACTCCTTTATTCCTTTCTGTGAGAAAGCAGCCAAGGGATCATGGGACTCCAGGAAGGACACAGCTGTCTACTCTCTATTCAAACATGAGGAGCAAGGCACAGCTTTGAAGCTGTGTGGGATTTTGCTAATGCCAGGGGAAAAAAGTTTGATATTATTGGAATGACTTAAAAAGCAGAGGCTTACAGGCAGTGAAAGGCTATAATAACAACCTGATTGTTAGGTCACACCATCCATGAAAGCAGTGATGGTTCTAGCAAATAAGTAAATGGTCATCACAACTTGATTCCAGGCAACTGGCAGCATTTGGAAAATGGCTGCAAACGCCTCAAGAGCTGAATTAATATGAAGGTTACAATGCACTCCTGACTAAAGGATCAAAGGCTTTCAGAAGAGGCCAACAGCCAGGAACATGGCTGTGGGAAAGGAAAGGTTGAAATGGATCATAGCAGGGTCATGCTAGTGGTAATTCCATGCTACTTTGGAATGTACCAATGTCTTGGAATTCCAGAGTGTGCCATGAATGTGAGCTAAAGTCACCTTATCACTGCTGTGCTGGTCCCTTTCTGTGGTGGGAGAACTGAAAGTAAAGGTGACTTCCCAAGTTCACAGGTGAAATATGTGAATATGTGGAGCTGTGTCCAGGTCTACAGAGTCCAGAGTGTGCTCTTCATCAGCTTCTCCATCTTCCTTCGTGAGTCAGTCGTGAAAAACTTTCCATCAGTGCCAAGGTGAGATAACTGTTGACATCATTGTCAAGGCTCATGTTGCTTTGACTCTGTTAATATTTTCATTTTCTTTTTAACAGACATGTTGTAACTGCTGCTTGCTGGGAAAGGCTGCCCAACTCCGAGGACAGAGTTGTGAACCCAACCCAAAGATAGGATATCAGTGTGGAATTGTCTTCAGAACTTGCTGTGGGAAAGGTCAAGAAGGCATTGATCTGTCCATCAGTGATTATGCTCCTAAAAAGGAGCCAGGTATTTTATTGCATACTTAGAAGAGTGAGACACAAAATGATACAGGGTACAAAGAGTGTTTTCACTTTAAATGATTTCTGTTGGAATTCCTCTAATGTGACATCTCGTCTGAGTAATTTAATGATGCATGTTTTGGAGCTCACTTCTTTGGCTAGTGATACCTGAAAGGCTGTTGTTAAAAATAAGGAAAGGGGTCACTTAGTTTCTGGTATCAGAATTTAAATGTATGAGAGCTTATTTTGTCAACTAATAATCTTATCCTAGAAGCTGAATATAGGCTATAAATTAATTTTAATGGCATTTTGCCCACTGATAAATGCTTAATTAAAATGAAAATCAACAAACAATTGAAAATTTTTTTAAATTGCTAGAGGGCTTTTGCCAGCTCAGCAGAATGCAAATGTTGCCATTATGTGAGAGGCAAATGCCCACAAATCAGGGGTTTTTGAAATGCCTGTACTGTCTGGGACAGCTGAAGATCTCCAGGAAGTGCCCCTGTGCATTGCAAAGCTGGGGCTGTGTCCACATGCAGGGCAGGGCAATGTTCTCGTCATTCAACTAAGAAACAAGCAAGTGTTTGAACATACATCAAATAACACTATTGACAATAACAAATGCCTGCAGAAAGGCAGAGCAAACAACAAAAATAGACATTTTGGTTGATGGTGAAGGGGAGATGAGGCTCCATTTTGCAAGGCAGATTTTTGGACTAGAACCTTGTGTTTGTTGTGCCATAGTAGTGCATGAAGGGCATTCTGCTGCAGGGGTAAGGCAAGCTGGCTCTCAGAATCACATAAAGTGTTGTCCACAGGTTGGACTTGACTGGAGGCCTTTTCCAGCCTAATTAATTTTGTGATCTCTGCTGTTGTGTCCCCAGAAGCCTGTACAAAATCCAGTCAGACTTGGGCAAACTGATTTGATCAGCTCTGCACAATTGAATTGTGCCCCTATGGCTTGAGGATTCAGTGAACTAACCCAGCCTCATGCCATTGCACAAACATTGCTTTCACATCCTCTCTGCATCACTTGCTTGTAAGTGACTGCAGGTGGAATAGGCTGAAGGGCAGTCACTGAAACAAGCCTAAGTTTCCTAGTCAATAAGCAGAGCATTTTGGGATTGTGTTTTTGCACACTACCAACCTACCTTTTCCCCGGTGTTCAAAGTAGTGGGGTTGGAAAAAATCCATTAGCTGGTTCTTTGGGGAAGCAGTGGGTTCAGGATGTGTTTGGCCCTTGTATGTCCTCACGTGGAGAGAATGGGCTCTTGGGATACACACATGTGGCAGGAGCATCACAGATCAAAACTCTCCAATGTGTATATTTGAAAGTATGCCATACGTATGTGCCCAGAAACTTAGATGTGGACTTCTTTTTGAAATGAAGTCTAAATAAATAACTGAGGTTAATCTGGTTTTCATTAAATCTCTGAGCACCCCAAGCTACTACAAAGGCAGTGGAAGCCAAGCATGCCTCAACAACATGCCTTATGAAAATGAGGTTAAGCTTTGGTTAAAACTGACATTAAGAATCTGCATTTGAAAATCTCAGTCCATATATAATCTATGATCACAGTGTGACTTTCATATTGAATCAGTCAGATGGAAAATGCCCCGTGGCCATGAGCCTTTGAATGTCAAATTTAAGCAAGAAATAGCTGCAAAATATGTAAATAATGAATTTTAATTTTGTCCTAGTTTGTCCAAAACCCTGGTGTGAGTTCCATCCCATGCACACACTGTTTTACCTTGAGAAGAAAAGTGCTTTCTCCTCTAATGCCTATCTCCCCTCTTTTTAGCTGAAATTTCAAAGGAGGAACTAGACCAAGAAGATCCTTATCTGCATGATGGCTGCAGAGGTGAGTCAGGTGACTAGTCCTGCTAGCCAGCTCTTTTGTGATTGCTTTCAATAAAGTGAAGCCAAATTAGATCTAGAGATTACTCAAAGCCTTTTGCCTAGGATAGTTATGGGTAAAAAATCATGAGGAAGAGCCTTTCCAAAGAGTAATGGGCCGTTATGTGATGCCTAAATAGTTACTAAATACAGGGGAGGCATTGTCTCTCACAGTGGAGTCTGTCCTATCCAACTGAAGCTGACACAATGCATTTAACTTCTACTTAACTTCTAGTGGGTAATACCTCAGAAGTGTCACCCTTGAACCTGTGGAGTACTTTGGATTCTTCAGAATATGGTGATCCTATATTAAATATGTGCATCTTTTATTCTTCTCTTGGTGCTTTATTATCAGGGTGATTGAATATGAAATTAAACTTGTTTCTGTTCGAGATGCATCACCTGAAAAAAAGGAAGACAAAAGTTGCTATAGTCCTGATTAGTCATGCTGCTCTGCCTCTTTAAAAACATGCATTTGGAATATTGCTCTGCTAAGTATTCTGACTTATTGCTTGTCACATGTGATTTACATGTCTATAAACCTAAACCAGCAGTGATTCATTGTTTCCTGCCAGCATTTCAGAACCCAGAAACATATTTAGGATAAAATCAATTTAATAGGCTTATATTCCAGTTGCAAAATTATTTACTGTGCTCCATGTTCTACAGCTGTTACACTCTGGAGAGAATGGGAATATCTACCAGGTCATTAGTGAACCAGAGTCAACAGTGCCTCTCCTCCTTGACTCCAGTTGCTGATTAAGAGAGACGACATAGAAATATGTGTTACATATTTTCCTAGCATTATTTCTTCATGTAATCAGTTGTTGTATTTCTTAGTTAATCAGCTGCCTGCAGGAGATGGATTAGTATTGCTCATTGCCAATTGGTGGTTCTGTCTACAGCATATTTTCTGATAAACTTGGCATGCCAAAAGTACTTGTAATTTTTTGAACAGGGGAAACTGAAATTTCCTAGGCAATGGAACTTCCAGCAATTTGTTTTGGAGCACCTTCATGTTACATGAGGAAATTAATTCTGTTCATCTAACACTTCCACTACAGGTTTTACTGTGTCAGGATGGAGCTCACAGTATTAGCAGAGATTCAGAGAGCAGAGGCTGTTGATCTCAACCACAAAACTATGGTTCCACCTGATTTTCAGTTCCCATCTAATTTTCAGTGATTTAATGGCCCTGTCCTCATTAGAAATTGTTGTACTTAAAAAATTATTTATAGTATACAATTATTTTTAATGTAGCTGCAGTTGCTCACATGGATTGTGCCTACCTCAAACCTTTTGTTTAATACCTGTCCAGCCATTCTAAAAAACAGGACATGGGTTCTGTTAGTACTAAGAATATCTGCAGCCTTACAACAAATATTTGGTTTTGGAAATATATAACCTTTTCTCTATTTTTAGAATATGAAACATTTTTAATATTAATTTCTATTTTAACAAGATCAGAAAGTTTTCTTAAAGATAAGCCAACTTTTGTGTAAGTTCTCTGTAGTATCCTCTTTCTGTTTGTCAGAATAACCCTTCTTGTATACATTTTTAGAGTTTTCAGTACTTAGCCCTTTCTTTCTTGTGTATATGTGTATTAACTTCTTTTCTAAATAAATCAAGTGTCCTGTAAATTAATGGTTTGTTTCAGTTCCTATGAAGAGCCTCTTAATTAAACAAGACCTTTTAACATATCCATTAGGTGGTGGTCCCTGCTCTCAGCAGTGCAGAGACACAGGATCCAGTTACGTCTGCTCCTGCTTTGTTGGGTATCAGCTTCAACCAGATGGTATCACCTGTGAAGGTAAAAGAAATAAAGCCATTGTTTCAATTATAAACATTCTTGTTTTAAAATAACAAGAATAGATACAAAAATACCCAGAGAGAAGAGACCAGAATATGCTTATGTCAGCTAGGGAAAGAGGTGAAGTCATAAAAAGTTGATTTGAATAGAGTGTTGAAATGAGAATTGTGGGAAGATGAAATTAAGGAGGGTCAGTGGAAAAGGTGGAGAATTTAGAATGGAGAAGAGGCAGAGTTTGAATTTTTTGCTGTGACTAAAACCAAAATAGAATACCTATTCTCTCTTGTGAAAGTGAATTGTTATTGATAAGGCAGACAAAATAAATAAAGTAGGATTCTTTAGCTTGTTAAGGGCAGAACTGACAAAAATGATTAATGTTCTAGATTCCATGAGTGGCATGGGAATTGTCAAGGAAGGATTGTCAGTTTCTCCCAGAAGAACTGGTTCTTTCACACCTCCCCCACCTCTTGAGAGTGGTCAGGCACTGAACAGGCTCCCAGGAATGGTCACAGCCCCGAGGCTGCCAGAGCTCCAGGAGCGCTTGGACAGCGCTCTCAGGGATGCTCAGGAGGGGATTGAGGGGTGTCTGTGCAGGGCCAGGAGTTGGACTGGATGATCCCTGTGGATCCATCCCAATTCAGCATATTCTAATCTGTGACATCAAATGAAATGGACTGGGATAGAGGTGGATTTCAGGCATGTGCAATGTGACATTTGGTTCTGAGCTAGTGAGCCCAGGCTCCTTGCTGCTGAGGGACGTGAGCCCTTCTAGGGCACAGTTCACATTGCCCACCCTGCATAGATGTTCAAGGATGACGAGTGCTCCAGATGAAGAGAACCTTTTTCTGTCAGTGACTGAAAATGGAGTCTGAAGTGGCTTAGATACAAACTCCAGAATATAAAATAAATATTGGTGACTGGTCAGATTAACACTAACCTAGTTGGACATATAAAAAGGAAGAGCTTTTACATTTAATACACATGGATGTCAGATTTTCTTATGTATTCAAAGTTAGAATGAAACAAATTCACAGAGGAAATGTCTATCAGTAGCTGTGAAGTAGAAAATCCAGCTTGGCTCAGAGAGTCCCTAATCCATGTGTTGGTGGGATGCAGAGCAAGGCAAGGATTTCTGAAAGTTTACCTCATTCATATAGTCACTATAATCTGACCATGAAATCACTGAGGTTGGAAAAGACACTTAAAATCATCGAGTCAAACATAAACCAAACACTGCCAACTCCACTAGCAGACCATGTCTACACATCCTACCTCTAACAACCTTAGACATGTCTGGAGACATCATGTACTGCTAGACTCAATCAGATGATGATGACGCTTTGCTTTCACTCAGTTGATTTTCCTCTTCTTAAGTACAGTGAATCAGTGAGTCCTGGAACCAACAGGGTCCAAATCTCTTTGCTGGCTCATGCCCTGGCAACAGCTGTGTAGTGGGATGTGAGGCCAAATCCACACCATTGTATTCTGATGCTCAGAGGACTGTCTGGTTGGAGGTGTGCCCATAGCTAGCCTTCAGATTCTTTTCTTCCCATCTTCATGCTTCTTATTTACTCTCTCTTATTTCTTTTTAAATAATTGTGCATGCTGTAGATATTAACGAATGTATCACTGGGACACACAACTGTGGGATTGGACAAACCTGTGTCAATACATTAGGATCCTTCCGCTGTCAGCGGGACACGAGCTGTGGAACTGGTTATGAGCTAACAGATGACAGTCGTTGCAAAGGTATGTCCTGTGCTGAGAAACTAAAATCTTCCAGGCTTAAGTTAAATATGAGGCACAACATCATGTTGTGCTCTTTGGCTTTTGGTAAATACACTTGTAATTGAGACAGACACACTTCAAGAGCAGTTTTTCCACCTATGACCTTGCAGATTACCATGCAGCTGGGGGCTGCTGCAGAGACTTCCAGGAGAGATAACTCTATTTCACATTGGCAATTTGTGTTGCATATTAGGAGCTGGTCTGGTGACTAAAACCAGTGATTATGAAGGCCCAGAACTCAAACTATACATGATACCCTGGAGATTATTTCTGCCTAGCTCCAGTCTGGTGTGCTGAATTGATTGCTCATGAGTGACTGGAGTGCCTAAGTCCTGCTCTTGGAGCATAAATAATGGTTTAGATGCACCTGAATGAATCAAGTTTGCACATTCTGGAGTGTGAAACAAAGTGTGGCAAGTGGAGAAACCAGGTGATTCAGTTTGGAAATGTGAAGGTAGATGCATCTTTAGAAAAAGAAAGTAAGCTTTTATCCGTAGGAAGTTACAAAGGGATTAATTTCTTAATCACAGCATTCCTAGGGATTTAAAAATGTAAAGAGGCTAAAACCACTGTTCTTGACTAGCTGCGTTTGAACACAAACATAACAGTCTTTCTTACTAAAAAAGTTACTTATTTCAAGTTCCATCTAGCTTAAAGAATGCTGTCATGTGCATCTGTAACTTCACCTGGCATGCTGCCTTTACAGAGATATAAATTAGCAGCCAACCCCAGTTGATGTGGAATTGGTTTTCACTAATAAGAAAGTCTGTTCTGCCTAAGCTTAGAATGGTTTATAAGTAAATATAAATGTACTAAATGAGTAAATTAACTCAACTGAAATTTTAGGTAAGGTTTTACAGTAGGAACGGATCAGTGGTTAATAAATAGATTAAATAAAAAAGCTGATGAGCAAACTCCAGTGCAAAACCTGCAGAATATCAGGCAATGTTTTTTGAAAGTATCATGGTGTAACTGTGGTCCCTTTGAAGTAACACTTCTGGTGGTTTGAATGACATCAGATTTAGGCCAACAAATAGCTTACTGGCAAGTATTAACATATTTTCCTGTTGATAAAAAGGACTACAGATATACCCGCCACTAATGTTAGAAAGTTCTTATCTGGGTAAGATATGTTAATAACATTATTTATTAATGTTATGTTAATAGTGATAAAAATAAAAAATTAATAATATTCATGTATGGCTTTTAAATGCCAAGTAACATGACTGAGCTACATGTAGAACCCTGCTGAACCCAGTTCAGTATTAACCCAGCCTAAACTTCAAATGGTCTCCAGGCTCATTTTTTAAGTCCCACAAAACTCTAGGGCTACTGTTGTATCAACTGTGTGAATGAGAAAGCTGAGGTATCCTGTTGCTGGAGGGTTTCTGTATTTTGATAGCTTTAGGAGATTTCATCCCATTTCCAGGTGGCAAAAATTAAATTTTAGTTGCTTTATGTGGACAAAACTACATTAGTGAGTGAAGCCTCCTTTGCCATTGTCTCCTTTATCTGCTTTACATGAACAAGACTATATTCACAAATATTTCTTGTCTATTCTGAACTGGAGTAGAATATTAAAGTAAGCAGAAGTCATATTTATGTGCATTTTAAAGCATGATAATGCAGGGATATTGCAAGCCTTAATATGGATGGGAATCAAGGCCAATTAATTCACTTATGAAAGAAATTAACAATATCTGCATTGGATCTAAATTAAAATTAAAATTACACTTGGGTAATTAAATCTTGCTGACTTCAAAGCTAAGCACACTGCTGAATCAAGGCTGAGTAGTGCTGAATGTGTTGCTTTAGGTACTCCATAATAGCCTTGAATCATTTAGTTGTGAGAACTAAACTTGTAAAGCATAATGTGCACAGACACATCCCTATATATAAGATTAATCATAAAATCATGAAAAAATCTTAACCTCCCTGGTTTTAGTAAGGTCTTTTTTGAGGTAGTAAGTCAGATTGATCCTAGATCACAGAATTCCAGGAAGGTATGCTGAGGTTTAATCTATGTGATGATTTTAACTATGTCTTATGTTTTAAATGTAATGAAAAACCTGCCAAATTCCTGCTAACAATTTTTTTTTTGTGATGTACCAGATATTGACGAATGTGAGACTGGTACTCATAACTGCCCCCCCGATTTTATCTGTCAGAATACTCCAGGATCTTTCCGCTGCCGACCCAAGCTACAGTGCATGAGTGGGTTTATACAAGATGCACTAGGCAACTGTATTGGTAAGGCATGTTCTTATCTTGGGAGATACTCAGGTGTTGCCTGGGAGAAAAGTTGTAGTTTCAGTGAGTGGGCTCTGAGCTGCTCAAGCTATTTTTCATCTGCGTATGCATTGCTCTTTCCTTGGTCCCACAGGTAAAAGTGACAGATGAAAGCCATTTAAATAAAAGACTTAAATATTAGATCACTATATTTAATGAGATTGCATTACCTAAGGTGGTTAGCTGCTTAAGGCTTTGGGTGTTTTATCTGAAACAAAATTTGTAAAAATTGTGATTTATTTTATCTGACTATCCAAAAGGTTTTAGCCAAGGCTTTGTGTAGTAAGCTGGCATCCTCTGCAACACCCTTTGGTATTAGTCTGCTTGGTTTTACAGGCATGTAGGTCTTTCCAGACCTGTCCCACATTACAGCCTATCAATAATCTTATTGTGTATGAGAAAGATGGGAAAGTTATAACATACTGTGGAGAGGAGTTTTACTTTAAAGGCTGATGACAATCTCATCAGGCCAATGCATTTTTACCAAGACTCCCCAAAACCAGAATTATATCCTGCATATAAATGCATTAAAATGACTGGTTTCCAGCAGACTCTTTATGGATTTGTCTAATGTGACCTACAAATCTATCAGTTATTCCCTTGAGTATTATTTTCAAGTCTCAACTCAACTTTTAATTCCCCCATTGGCGCAGCAAGTCTTGGACTTGTGGAACTGGCCGAGCAGCAGCGGCTGCCAAGTTGCACTCATTACCAGCCCCTTGTTCTCCTGTAGTGTTGAAATCTGACACTGGAAACAGACTGAAAATAAAACTGCAGCCTTTAAAATGAGGGGGGCCAGTGCCTGTGCACAGCAAACCCTTTGAAAGTGCACACCTGCCACAGGTAGCGCCAGGTCCGTGGCAGCTTTTGATTAACTTGTTGTCGTGGGCATCAGTAAAGCCACATCAGTTTGCAGCATGCCAATGGCTCATAAAATACATTTGCTCAAAACATTTAGGCAGTTTCATAGCCTAACTTTACACACTGGGAACAAAATGCTGCTCTGTGTGGAGCTGAGGGGATTTTGTTGTTGGATATGTGACTCTGATCATCCTGTAGAAGCGAAGAGCTCAATCAGAACTCAGAGAGTGAGACAGAACCAGTTAAGCTGGTGAATTGAATTGCTGATTAGCTCTTTTTATGTTTAGCAGAGAATTTTAAAGGCTTTGAAACAAATACAAGTTCTATACCAATTTCCACTGCTTTTCTGTGGTATCAATGGCTTTTGTACCTCCCAGTCTTCACTCTAGAAGTGTTCTATCAGTGAAGCTAAATGTCATGAATAGTTGTCTTCTCCCACAGGCAGAACTTTTCTCTGAAGGGTTATATAATGAGAGCATCTTATCTTAAACTTCTTGAGACTGGAAAAAGTTACAGTGACTTGTGCTCCTGTAGATATCAACGAGTGTCTGAGTACCAACATGCCGTGTCCAGCTGGACAGATCTGTATTAACACCGATGGCTCCTTCACCTGCCAGCGAATCTCACCCAGCTGTGGCCGAGGTTACCATCTCAATGAAGATGGAACAAGATGTGTAGGTGAGTGACAGTCGGGAAGAAAAAGCAGTTCTAAGAAAATAGCTCACATATATAATTTATGTTTACCAGTTGCTTGCGCTTTGCCTGGGTTTTTATTATTCCCACAGTCAATTCTTGATCCTGTTCTTTCCCTCATAGCAGTGCCAGCAAGTGAAGAATGACAAGCATCCACCCTCTGTCTTTCATAAAACTCATGAAACCCTACATTTTGAGGAGTAATGATTATCAGCCCTCATAAATAGCATTGGCTGTGACTGCATCAATGGAACAAGGCTGTGTGGTCCCAAATCTCCTTAGTACAGAAAGATAACACAAGGTCAATTTAATGCCCTACAGAAGCCAATCAAAAAACAGTGAAAGACATTCAGCTGGCTTTTAACTGAGGTGGTTTTTGCAAAGAGAGGCATTTTTGTATGTGTTTTCAATTCCTGTGAGTGGCTTATCAAAGCACTGCTGTTGACTCTGGATCTCAGACATCTTAGACTAGATGAAGGTCTGGCCCACAAATACTGAGTACGCATAATAAAACAATTTTGCACATAAATTCCTCCAAAGATTGCCTGGTTACTTCATTGCTTTCCTCCCAAGTCCATCAACATTAAAGACACCTTAGAGCTAACCTGCTTTGGTACAAATAGTTTGGATTTGTGACTCTGATCTTGTAAAAGCTGGGAGCAGGATAACAGCTTGTTTTCTGTTTCAAAACACTTTATAACCACCAGGGGACAAAAAAATATGTTAACATGTTGCTGCTCTCTCAATTTGCATAGTCAGAAGTGTACTTCAAACCACTTTTTGTTCTAGATGTGGATGAGTGCTCATCCTCTAACCAGCCCTGTGGAGAAGGACACGTTTGTATCAATGCCCCAGGCAATTACCGCTGCGAGTGCAAAGCTGGCTATACTTTTGATGTCATCAGTAGGACATGTATTGGTAAGTTGCAGCATCAGACCAAATACTTGCAGCCATGGCACTTACAAAGTGATCCTGTGTAAAGAATGCTACTGCTCTCTGCATGCCCTCTGTCATCAGAATGTAAAATTGACTGCTGTATTATTTGGCTGACTCTAAAGCCATATTAAAGAACTGCTGATACTTCAAAGGAAGCTGCGTTAATATTGTCAACATGTTATCTGCTATCCTGTTAAAAGGTGTGAGAGTGTGTGTAATTGTTTTCTGTGATATTTTTATAAGCGAAAGATTCCTTTGGAAGATCAAAGCAACTTTCTTCTGTATAGATCTAATCCAATTATACTCTGGGGGGCTTCTAAATAAGCATTTTGATGATTTCTTCTCTCTTTATTATGAAATTTAAATCTGGAAAAGAACAATTAAACTTTTATAACCACATTCTTGTCCAAACTGGTACCACAGTGAGCCAGCCAATCCACAGACCTCTCTGTGTGTTCATCATTGCAGATATCAATGAATGCAGACGCTACCCAGGCCGCCTCTGTGCTCACAAGTGTGAGAACACTCCTGGTTCCTACTACTGCACTTGCACCATGGGCTTCAAACTTTCAGCTGACGGTAGATCCTGTGAAGGTACGGCTGTCAATGCCTTGGTTATGGAGTGTGAGGAACAGCTCATTGATCTTTCAGCTGTTTTTTATTTTGGCTTGCAAGGCTGCACTGGAATGGCACGAGAAATCATCACAGTGCAGTCTCTTTGATGACATGAATGCTGCTGCTCTTAGTGGAGGCTGCTATAGCCCACAGCTTGAATATATCACCCTTAGACTGGCTCATCTGACAGGACAAGATGACAGAGCCTCAAACCGCACCAGGGAGGCTCGGGCTGGACATCAGGGAGACTTTCTTCCCTGAAAGGGTGGTCAGGATCAGAAGGGGCTTCCCAGGGAGGTGGTGGAGCCCCCCTCCTGAAGGTGTCTGAGGAACACCTGGATGTGGCACTCAGTGCTCTCATCTGTGGTGACAAGGTAGGGCTTGGTCACAGGCTGGACCCGATGGTCTTGGAGGTATTTTCCAACCTGAATGGTTCTGTGATTCTGTGAGCCAGAGGTGTATGGGTCTGTATTTGCTGCACTTTGAAGGGTGGCTCAACTCAATCAGGTTCAAAACCTTCAAAAAAACCAGCCTTGCTGATATCCAGACACAGAAACATAAGTGTGGGCCTAAATATTCCCTCCCAGTCTCACACCTTGAAATACAGTAGGAAATTACAGCACAGTGCAGATTAACCTGTATTGCCAGACCCTGTTAAGAGCAACACTCAGACACCCCTATTTCCAGTTTACTCAGTGATGTGTGCCACCCCTTTTTAATAAAAAAATAACAAACAACCTTCCAAAATGTTGTCTTATTCCAATATTAGGAGTGAAGAATACTGCAAGAAATTTGGGGTTCAGGTTGATAACTTTGCATTTCAGATTTGAATGAGTGTGAGAACAACCCCTGTAGTCAAGAGTGTGCCAATGTGTACGGCTCCTACCAGTGCTATTGCCGCCGTGGATTCCAGCTCAGTGACATCGATGGCATTTCGTGTGAAGGTGAGATCCATGGCACTGCAGGGAGAGGGATGTTGGGTGGGCATTTCTTATTGTTGCTGTAACAAACATGAGCAATTCCACATAATTTTTTCATTTGAATATTTGAGTCTCTTGGGTATTTTCTTGTGAGACTGTATTTAATGAAGGTCTCTCACCCATGTCCTTTTCCAGAGGCATCTCTTTGCATGTGTGTTCTCATTTTTGCTGCTTACACTGAACTGTAGCTTGGCACACTTTTGTAACTTGACAGAAATTTGTCTTTTTCCTGAGGAACTACCAGAATTTCTAGTCTTCAGCCAGTGAAGATATGAGCATATTTATGTTACATATGATATGATATATATGATATTACCAGGTATTTCATGTATGAAATTATTCTATGAATTTATTATTGAAATTTAAATATATATAATATATATTATATATAGCTATAGCTATATATAAAATTGAAATTATTATATGAAATTATTCTTTTTGTGGCTGGTTCTGAACTAATGTGTTCTTGAATACAAGGAGGATGTGGCTGTGACCTCACTGATAAGATCCTGAACTTGGACTTAGGTCTCCAAGACTTACTAAACAGTGAGGCTTTGGGCAGAACACTTAATTTTAATTTCCTTTTTATAAAAACAAGGATAAAAATATTCCTCTGCCTCCCTTTTATAAAGCACTGCAATACATGTCACTGTAAAGTGCTTGCCCTCATCCATTGCTTTGTCTCTTGGGCTCTCTTATAGCTTTTAATTTTCTTCAGAGTTCCATTTATTCCTGAAAATCTTTGCTGTTTACTTGTTGTTGACTAAAGCCACACCTATCTGATGATCTTCTTCATTGCCCAGAAATTAGAATCATCAAATTGTGCTTGAAGCTAATAGCAGGAACACTGTACATCTGCACTGGGTTGAATGTCATGAACACATAGTAAATGAGTGGTGTTTTTTCCTTGCAGATATTGATGAATGTGCATTGCCCACTGGAGGACATATCTGTTCCTTTCGCTGCATTAATATTCCTGGGAGCTTTCAATGTACTTGTCCCTCCACTGGGTACAGGCTGGCACCCAATGCACGCAACTGCCAAGGTGGGTTCAAGAGCTGCTGGGAGACCCCACTGGATTGTGGAATTCTGACAAGTTCTAGCAGTTTTTGTATTTAAAAAATGCCTTTCCTATGAAATCATAGGTAATGCAGTACACATCAGCCAGACATCTGAAGCAATAAGTCTTTTATAATAAATATACAGGACATTTCAGTTACAAAGTAATTCAGTAGAGACTACTTTTTAAAACATTATTAAATAATTATAAAAAATTCTTACAATGGAGATTCCAATGGTGAAATGCTATGAGTTAGTTTAGCCATCAAAAGGAGATATCCTGCTGTAAACCAGTCAGCAAATATTTAGGTCTTGTCCACTTAGTGGCACTGCTGCTCTTCCTTTTCTTCCTCTTGCTGGTTGGTTGGGTTAGTGTTCTTTGTTCTTCTGCCGTGCCCGTGCCATCCTGTAGCGATGTTTAACTGCACCCCATGTCCTGTGGTATCTAATAGGACACTGTCATTGTCTGGCATCTGCAAGGAGAGGAAAAGCATGTGTTCAATCCAGTCCCCTGTTTCCATTTGGCAGATATCGATGAGTGTGTTGCAGAGAGCCACAACTGCTCTTTCAATGAGACCTGCTTTAACATCCAGGGCGGCTTTCGCTGCCTGTCTTTGGAATGTCCCGACAATTACCGCAAGTCAGGAGATACGTAAGTACCTTATTTTTCAAGGTCAAACAGTTTTTTGGTGGCATGATCTCCTTAATGTCATGCCACTGATGACTGAACACAGAGCAGTTTCTAGCAAATATGTATTGTATTGGCAGGCCTACCCCATGTTTTGCACACACAGGTCTGGTTTCTTTCTCATGCTCCTCTTTCTAAGATTTGCACCATAATGATCCCCAGAGCCACAAGCAGATACTCTCTGTCTGGCTCCCTTGCAGGCAGCATGATAGGAGGGCTACATTCAGCTTTGAAATCCTTGGTTTTTATTTCAGAATCACACCCAGTCTTTCCTAGAATGGACCTTAAAAATCATCCATTCCCAGCCCTCTCTGCCATGTGCAGGGACGTGTCTCACTAGACCAGTTTGCTCAAGGCCATATCCAGCCTGGCCTTGAGCACTGCCAGGGTTGGGGCATCCACCCTCACAATAAAAAATTTCTTCTTAATATCTTATATAAATCTCCCCTCTTGCAATTTGTATCCAATTTTCACCTGTATTACAAAACCTGGGAATCCTAGCAAGGTTGGTAAGTTAGCTGCAGCTCATAACTGTGTCTCTAACCTTGCTCAGAGATAGTCTGTGCATTCTGGTGTAGAAAATAGGAGACAGCTCTGGGAGGAGGGGCAGCTGGCAGCTCTTTTATACCCATCAAATAGTGCCAGCAGAGAGGAGAAGTTGTTGAAAACTCTCAGATGTGTAGCTGGAGTTTATGGCTGGTGAAGGTGATGCTTTACCTCCTGCCCTGTGGCTTTCTGGCCACTTGCAATTCTTCCAAAGGCTGCTACATGGTCCCCCTGTGTGTCCTGTACTCAGGTAAGTGTGTGCTCCACCAGCCAAGGAGGAAATCCAACAAATTACATTTGTTATCAGCCCACTATTGCTTTTCCCAGTCAGTGTTGGTATGGCCACCATCTGTTAGACAGACCTGAGTGTTCTGTGCCTCCTCTGTAGAATGAAACCAACATTCATCTTCATCTTAGGAATTTTGTGGGTATTAGTTAGTTTACATTTGGGCCTTAGTCTTTGAAACATCATATAAGTGGCACAGCAAATTTATTTGATCAGAATGCTGGAGAGAAAGTTCATGTGTAAACCCAGCTATTTATAAAATATGCTTGTGTTCTGAGAAGGGTAATAGGAATTAAATTTTAAATTACATTTGTCACATCAGTGACCAGGCAGTGCCTCATGATGCAGATGTTCTCTTTGTTTGTAAGACTGAGGGTTCATTGGTATCCACGTTTTTTAAAAAATGCAACGTGCAGTGGTCCACTAGGCAGAATTAGCAGATTTCTACTCCTATGGAGTTCAACTTATAAAATACACATCGCACACACATTCCATTTCATTTTCTCTCTTTTCTGTATTTGACATCATTGGCTATTTGCAATCTTTTGGGAAAACAGTAGAATGTCTGAATTGCTTTTCTGTGTCTAGGTTGTTGGGCTCTGTAATGTTCTACTCTGCCTAACTCAGACCTACTCATAGGGTGAGGTCTTTCTGATGTGTTCAGGCTATAATTAGGCTGAGTCAGACACAAATCCTACAGCTGCTCAGTGAAATTCTAATTATTTTAATTCCTTGAGTTATAATCTTGTTGGATTTATTAGGTTTTTCCCTCTCAACAGCTACATAAATGCATTGTTGAAAACATGTTTGCATAAAGAGAATGTGAGTTCATTGTTACCACCCATGGGTGCTCTCAGCTGGGACAGGAATGTTGAACCAATGTGCTGGAGTCAGAGTTTATGGGTGAGATTACCTGGTGCTCACTGGGGAGCACTTTCATAAAATAGCTCTTTAGCACCCTTTTTACATCCAAACTACTTTACATCTCCTTGACTGAATCAGTTTTGCATATACACCCCAGCAGGGATGATAGCCAGCATATCTTTGTTACGTTCTGCATGATAATGGCATTAAATTGGTTTTTCACCAGGCTCTAGAATCAAAGGAGTTGTCTTCTTATCACTAGTACAGATACCATTTTTTCTCTCCTTTTTATTCAAAACACATTCCAGTTTCACCAACTTGGTACATAAGAAAGACAACATATTGTTCCATTCCCATCAAGCTGGCAACTCAGGAAATTTTTTTACCCTGTTCCCCATTACTTTCTTTGGAATAGCTATAATTTAACAGGCCTCAGTCCTGTAAATCCAAGCTTCTTTATTCTTATTTTTCTTTAAAATCCTTATGTACAGGCAACAGCACCCAGTGATCCAGAAGCTTCTTTACCCAATACCTGTAAAGGAGAGTTTTTTGTATGGTGGCTATTGCAGGGGCGATTGCCATCGGGTGAAGTAATTACAGAATCATCCCAGGCTATTGGCTGAAACCTCAGGATGCTGTTTAGATACTCTGAGCTCCAGGAAGAAACAGTCTGTGTTATCTTCCCCAAAGACAGTAAAATGCCTGGCCTGATCTAAATGGTAACAATTTTATTGAAGGCCTTATCTCTTTTACTTAAATTCTGCTTTTTGTTTTTCATTGGTCAGTCTATAGGCTTGTTTTTTTCCCCAGGATAGATAAGATCTGCTGCTCCACATAATAGAATTCAACTTGCTGCACTGCCTTGCCAAAACATTTTTGTTTTCAAATTGCATAACAATTACCTTCTCTTTATATGGCATTGAAACATTTCTAATATTTAAGCCAAGAAAAATAGGAGAAAAGATAAAGAAGCATTTATGGCAACATGTCAGGTGTGTGCTGCATTGAGCCAAATGGGGAACTATTTGTATTTCCTAGACATGCCTGCTTATTATTAAGGTTGCCTGGTGCTTATCATTATTAAGACATGTTTTTAACTCCTTAAAATTTTGCCAAAGTGTAACCAATGGCTGAAATTTTAAATGCCAGGTGTCTGACTCAGGCTCAAGTTTTGGCAAATTTCAGCCAGAGCAGTTCACCCATTTCAAACATTTCAAAGAACAAATGTAGAGAGGAACACGCTGTTTTGTGTATTTTAAAGACATTTTGGTGATACTTTTAAAAAATTATTTTAACAGTTTGCTGTCATGGTATGGAGCAGAAATCTGAAATTTGATAGGAAATTGCTTTTGTGCTTTTTGTCATCCTTACCAAAATCCTCTGAAACATTTGAAATTACAAACTTTGTAAAATTGCATTCAGCTCTTTTGTTTTTTCATAAACCTTAGGAAATTAACAGCTTGATGGGTAAACTTAATCCACTCTTCTATGCCAAAATAGGCTCAGATGTACCTGGAATCTTTCTGAGAGTTCTTTATTTAACTTTTCCTTCAAGTCCTTGAATGATAAGGATTTCATAGCCTCAGTTGCAATCAGTCTTTGTGTTTGGCTATCTGCCTTACTGCAATTTAATTCTTCCTATCACTAGAGAGGTCTTTTTCTTCCAGCAACAAAGAGTTCACTTCTGATTTAGTGATCCTGAGCTTACTGCCCTTCAGAGCAGTGTGAGACATGCAGCTCTAACTCCACAGAGTGTCTGAGCCTGCTCCCACATCAGGAGAGGAGCCCAGTCTGTCTGTCTGTCCTGGACCAGACACTGTCTGTCCTGGACAGCCCCAGCTTCAGATCAGCGAGCGGTTTCCAGCACGGGTGAGAGAGGAGCCAACCTGGTAAAAAGAAAATGCATATTTTGAGAAAAGGAGGCTGAATGCAGGGAGGGAAGGGTCTGAAGGTATGTCAAGGTGAGGTGAAGGAGCCTGGGAGATGCTTCAGGGGTAGCAAGTAAAATGGGGTAAAACTAGAGAGAAAGGGGGCAACCATAGGGGCCAAGACGTTATGGTCAAGGGTGATTGATTCCAGGGAACTAGTGACAAGACAAGAGGACATCAGGAAGAATTTCTTCACTGAAATGGTTGTCAGGTATTGGCAGGGGCTGCCCAGGGAAGTGATGGAGTCCCTGTCCTTGTAGCTGTCCAAGGAATACCTGGACGTGGCACTCAGTGCTCTGGTCTGGGTGACAAGGTGGAGATCAGTCAAGGCTGGACTTGATGGTCTTGGAGATATTTTCCATCCTTAATGATCCCATAATTCTATTCCAAATTTGGATGAGGACCATCAGAGGAAGGAATAATCCTTTGTGTGGGATGGCCACACAAAGATCCTGAGGGAAAGGATCTATGCTTCGGGCTGTGAGGTGGATACTGAGAGAACTATATATCATCCAGGAGAGAATGGAGCAAGAAAAGGAGGATTGGGACTGGCTGAGTAGACAGTCCTGATGCCAAATATTTGAGTGAGCAGCAAAGGCCATAGTCTAGGAAAGGGGATAGGGAGAAGAAACTAGATTAGGAAAGATAGATGAAGGACACAAAGATAGGATGTAAAGGCTCAGTGCTGAGGAGAAACAGAATATAGTCCTGTCTCCTCTACAGCTTGAAATGTTCTAGAGACTTTCCATCTCCGGACAGGAGGAGCACACAGGGTGCTTGTCCATCCTCACTACTACTCTCCTGTATCCTCTTTTCCTTCCTGAAGCAGGGCTCCAGATTCTCCTCTGGTTAAGAATTTTCTGTGAAGAGCAACTATCAGCTGCTTTCATTCCCTTAAAGTTCTGGTCTAAGTTGTGGTTTAAGGCAAAAACCACCTTCCCTGCACAGCTGATCATTAGCATCAATACCCATGATGAGGAGAAGGCTCACTTGGACCTCATGGTGTGTTGCAACCTGCTGAAAAGAAGTGCACACCAATGATAGCACGAGCAAGAGCCTTTGTAGTGGAATATATTCTAGGAGGCCTGGAAGATGGTTACAGCTCTGGAAATCTGCAGCATAGAATGTACAGTGAGGGTATAGCTCACTTACAAACTTGGTTTGTTGCTCAGCATTTTGAGCTGGTTTCCCTGTAGGAAGTAAATCATAAAGCCATAAATATTGCTAAAAAGTTTGTTTTCCTTCAGTACATGAGGAATTGTTGCATACCACTCAACTCCTTTGAGCACAATGAAGTGAAAATTTGACTCAGAAATTAACGTGAGGGAAGGCACAAAATATTTTTCTTCTTGTTTTTCGGTTACAAAATGTTCCATTTATTATCTCCAAATGTAATTCCTCTAGTTTTGGTTTGTTTTTTTTTTATCAGTGTTTGGAACATGAAATTCAAACTGGGAGTAATTATTTGAAACCAATATTTCAGCCACATAAATAAACATAAGAGAAGAGAGTAGAAAGTGAGCTAAAATAACTGTGTTCAAATCCAGGAACAAACATTTAGCAGCAGTATACACTTACTTTTGTAGCCCAGGTATCTGATTTCAGACTTTTGCAAAGACAGCTGCCCCTGGGCTCTGGGCTGGTTTCCTCTGGCAGCACTTTCTGCCCCCTCAGCACTCCCCTCTCCTGCTGGGCCCCTTGGCTCTGTCCTGTGGCTCCCAGTGTGGTGGCAGGACACAGCAGCTCTGCAGGCAGCTCACCTGTCCCACGGGGCTTGGGCTGCTCTCCCATCAGCAGCACCCTCTGATTTCCTGCTGCCCACTGAATGTCTAGAGAGTACACTGGGGTTGAAATGCTCTTTGCTTCTTGCCTTTGTGGTGTGTGACCCCAGAATGAACTCTGGTTCTTGAAAGGAATAAAATTTTCTATCTCTCCTTTGTGGTTATTTGATGGAACAATTGCTGCATTAACTGAACCTACAGTGCAGTGTGCAGTGTATACCACCAAAGCATGATATAAAATTTGAATAATTTTAGCTCCTAGCTGGAGGCACATCTATCTTCACAAATAACTTTCTGAATCAACAGAACGTCCTTTTTCAAGTCTTTGAAAGGTGGAAGCTTTGGTTTTTTGTTCTCTTAAAAAATTCTGGCCATAGTTTAAAAATGTGTCTTACTTTTATAAAATAATAAGGGAGAGCATCTTTATGAGAGTGTAAGTGCTCATAAGCATGTACATGCTTCTAAGAAGTTGTACTTGAAGAAAATATTTCCAGTTAAGGAATTGTCTCAACTTGCTCCACTATTTCAGCAAAACCAAGTAGCCTCATGATTTCAACAACACCAAGTCATCCTTCTTAGTGGAGCTATTAATGACATTTCAGAAAATAATGCAGAGCTCTCCATACCTGAAAATACTTCAAGAGTATCCACACCTAATTAGCTGGCCATCTTGTGAGGACTTGTGTGTGATTTTTAAACACATGAATAAAATTAAGAATGCATTCAAAACTTCAAAGAATTGCTTCAAAAAACCACTTATGTTTGCAAGTAGTATTAAAAGAAAACATGCAACACGTTAATTGAAGAACTGAGGGCACTTTTAATTAGTCTTCTTGAAAGTGATGATTTTGCATATAATGAGAAGTTCCTGGAATTCAGATCACCGTGCATTGGCAGCAACGTGGGGCTCACTTATGAACCACTGTTCTGTTGATACTGCTGATAGGAGCTCAAACTCATGTCAAAATTAAGTAATGAAATGGACACTCAGCTTTACTTGAGGTGGTAAGAAACAAACCATGCTTTTATGCTGGAGCACTTCTTGGTAAAGAAAAAAATTGTTTAGGTTCCAAAACTTCAACCTGTGGACCAAATACTGCTTGGTGTAGAGAGACTCTTGCACATAATTTAATTGATTCATAGTTTTGCACCAGGCAAGTTTGGAGCTAAATGCTTGACCTGATCATGATGAAATTCTGCAAATTCATCATCCAGCTGAGATTGTTGTTGTCTACCTTTACTTCACACCTGCCTGGAAGGATGTTTGGATAGCTGTGTGGTGATTTGGGCATATCTTTAATCTGAAATGCATACAAACTTTCCCAGTATGCAATCCTTTACACACTTCTCAAACCCACCTGGCACCATGGCATGTCAGACCTTCATTATGTGCTAGCAAAGTATAACACACTTACACAGCAGTGAACTGGATGCCCATAGCTGTCTACCATATTTTCTGGACAAAGTTCACTTCTCTCTGGAACAGAATGCATGAAGACTGTGAATGCTGATGTATTGGTTTGTTGTTCCCTGCCAGCCTGCATGGGTGATCTCATGCTAGTGCTCTGGATTTTTCACTGTGACACAGTGCTAAGGGAATGAAAGAACAGAGGGCAAATTTCTCTCTCACCAGAATCATTCCCATTACTTAAGGCTACATAAGAGGGGACTGAATGTGTAGGCCACATGCTGGAGACATCAGGCCATTGGATCTTGTTTTCAGAGCTTGCCTAGATGGGTGTTAGATATACTCTCGTTGGTTCTGATAGTACAGAGGAATACTGTGCCATATCAGCAGGAAATGTTCATCTTCAGAGACCAACTCCTTGGACATTCATGGTTTTCAGAATAATTCACTCAGTCTTAAAATACAGCCAGACATCCCAAATAGGATACAGACAACTCCCTAACCACTTAGAATCTCTTCCTTTACTGAACATACATCAAAACAGCAAAATAATAAAACTTGGAGGGGAAAAAAGTGCCAGTGTTCTCCCTAGCAGAGCTTGGCTGATGTAAATGAAAACAGACTCTCACTCCCACTGAGGTGCCAGACTTGATCCATCTGTGCATGCAGAGCAAGGGCAACACTTCTCACAATGGCAATGCTTCTCCCAAAGCTCCAGCTGCAGGCAAGTTCATCCTTATTGAATTCCTATCCCTTTGCAATATGGGTCAGGTGCCAGGCTGAAGAATGGATACAGGATGCAAGTCAGCCTATCTTTTCCCACCCCCACTGCCCTTGCCTTCCCTCCCACTCACTAAATGTGCATTAATCTTCCTCTTGTCTTGTGTTCTCACTTTTCTTGCAGTCACTGTGAGCGCTTGCCTTGTAATGAAAATAAGGAGTGCCAGAGCCTGCCTCTGAGAATAACCTACTATCACCTCTCTTTTCCTACCAACATTCAAGTACCCACCGACATTTTCCGCATGGGTCCTTCCAATGCTGTCCCTGGGGATAAAATTCAGCTGTCCATCATCAGCGGGAACCAGGAGGGGTTTTTCACCACAAAAAAAGTGAACAACCACAGTGGCCTTGTGGTCATGCAGCGTCAAATCACAGAGCCCAGAGACCTTCTTCTGACAATTCAAATGCGACTTTCCCGCCATGGAACTGTCAACACATTTATTGCCAAACTTTTTATCTTTGTCTCTGCAGAGCTTTGATCCCTAACTTACAGTCATCATTGGCTACTCTTTCTCTTCTAGGAGTAGCTTTTTCCCCCCCATAATTTTAATAAAGTTTTAGTTCATCTCTTGCATGCTGCACTTGCATTTTATTTGCCATCATCATTACAGTTTTCCACTCTGCCCTATAATTGAACATCTTAATTTGTGGAGATTCTTCTGTGTACTCTGCATCATAAAACAAAGCAGAAGTTGGTGTCTAAGAGTTCATTACCTGAACATCCTGAGGACTGAGAGCTATTAATTTCCTTCACACAGTAGGGGAGTCATCTGATCATACACAGTTACATATGTTTAGGTCTAAATTTTCCAAAGGAAATAGGTACATATTTTGAACTGTTTCAACTGAGACATCTCTAGAAAATCTCATCACTTACGTGGCAAATAGTGTACATTTTCTGAAAATCTGTTAAAAGGGCATAACTTGGGCCCTTAGGACCCCTGAGGTGCCCCAGCACATCAGTCAGTATAAAAGTGTGCAGCCAGATTCTCAAGCTGTCCTAATTATTGTTGCTGTGTTGTATCCTGTGAGCTAATGCTGATTTCCACCAGGTACAGATCCTAGTTCTTGCTTCTAAGGATGATACAAAATCTAATCTCCTCTAAAGAACATTTATTTGAGCTATTTCATTTTGCTTTCTGTGGAATTTTTGCTGAATGGAAAAACTAATGACAGCAGAACAGCAATCAACTTCATAACAGCATTCAGCTACTAGCAGAGAGCTCCTTTCTGTTTCACAAGCTATATCCTGAAACAGTTCTATCTTCAGGAACTTTTGAAAAAGATATTTGATTTGTCTCATAACACTTTTGTCTCTCCAGCTTTCATATTAAAACTGATGAATTTTGACCATTAAAGACTTTATCCACAACCACTATCACACCAAACCATAAGTGCCCTGAAAAGTCAGTCAGAATTCCGACATGCAAATCTTTCTTCTTTTACTTTGATTTTCTTTGTTTACTTCTAGGCTGTCAAGAACAATGTAGACAAATACAACTGGAATTTTTTTGGAATTCTTTTGTTTTCTGAGTTGGAAGAGGATTTATTTATTACACATAGTCCTTGTGCTGATAAATATTAAAAGCTCAGTCCCAGAGATATGATCCAAAAATTAATGTTCTACATTACCCTGGGCTCAGTTATCTCTGCTGCTCATTACACAGGCAGAAGAGTCATTCCATAGAAGAACAGGGAATAATCCATGCAAATGCACCTATAGGAAAAATACCTCACTGTGTATGTGCTGACAGCACAGTCAGGGCACAAGGGTAGAAACTGGGAACCTCCTAAACCAAGATAAGATGCCTTAATCTCCTGAGCACAAGGAATTACTCCATTAACTGGAAGCTGCAGGCTCTCAGGCTCATCATCAGCCAGCGCCTGGATTGGTGCATGATCACAGCACTCTGCCAGAATATTACATGTTCCCCAAGGCAAAGTTTATCCCAGCTGGCTGATAGGAGTTCCAGTCACATAAGGAATGCCAGTGTTTAATAAGCCTGTTGACACATCTTTATAAAGCTGCCAGAAGTTGCCAGTGGGGATAGTCCCAGGTTTGAATACTGAGAGCACAAGCCCGTGCTGCTTGAGCTAATGGGGTTTATTACTACCACAGAAGCTGTATGTAAATGCCCTCTGGCTACCAACTCCTTATGAGGCCATAATGAAGTAGGATAAATATTCAAAAATAAACTTCATTTTTGCAAACATGAATATGTATTTTTTTGGCAGGAAAAGAAGGGAGTTTGAGAACTTGGCCCTCTGTGTTGTAAAATGCTGCTACATTAATTGTATTTAGCAAGGAATTCAAGAACACAAAGCTCACGTTCCCCTGTGTTAGATGCTTGAATGTTGCAGTGTCACTGGGACTTTCAGGAGCATATATGTAGTTACATAGTGCTATTTATATTTTCCAAATGAAAATGAAACCACAGCTCCTGGTCCAATGAACTTACTGACTGAATCTAACAGACAATACAAAAAAGAATCATATCAGGACCCTAGAAGAATGAAAAAATTATTCTCAGGAAATAATCAGAGAAGCTGAGATGTTTCTTAACTTTCTTCTCTTTAAATGAAAATGCCTAGAGGGAAGCTGATCTCCAAAGCTGTAATTTGTGCTAGAGGCAGAAAACTTGAAGGAAAGATGCAAATAAACAAGTTCTCAGCACTGAGGACGAAATTTCTGCCAGTCACAGTCCCCAGTGAAGGAGAACATGAGCAAAAAGGAAAACACCAGCTAATCAGAAGATGAAATGCAAAGATGATGTGTAAGGATAAAATTATAAAGTATTATGAAAACAGAGCATATAGTTTATAGCAAATACCAGAATTTGAAATAGATGTTTGTTGTTAAAGAAGTTAGTCCAGTTTGGAGATGTCCAAAAGATGAAGCAATGAGAAAACAAAGTGTTATCAACTGCACTTTGGATATGCTGGCATGAGGCAATTAGCAGGGATAGTAAAAGAAAGGAGATCAGATAGTGAGTATAATGAAAGAACAAGTTCCAGTTTAGCACTGTGGATGGAGCATGCAAAGAGAAAAAAAAGTTAGAGGGATTTGTAAGAGGAGAGACAAAAGGTGCAAAGAAATGGAGTTGACACAGACATTTATCTGTGACATGTGTGGTTGTGAGCTGGATGGATCAAGAAACTCAGTTTAAATGAGAACTAACACAAATCACTTGTGACCATTGCGATCCTCTGATCTGTACCAAAGTCATGTCAGAAGGCTTTATCCCACAGGTGAGAATCATGAATGCGAGTCTTAAGACTTCATCTTACACAAAATTATGGCTTTATTGGCAAAGTATTTCAGAAATATTTGTATTTTCCTTTTATTCCAGCTGAAGTCAAGAATAAAGCTCCCTTTTATTCCCAAGAAGAAGCAAAAGGAAACCACTACTGAATGCCTGAGACACTCCCATCACAATGTTTTTTGCATACAAATTCTATTACCTAAATACAGCTGTGGTAATTCAGGATGTTCTATGCATTCTAACAGTGCTTCATCAGTAACAGTGTCCCAAAATAAGTTATGCAAGCCACTGTTTATAAATGAGGTGTCTAGGACGTGACAAGATTTTGTAGACATATAATGGTGGGAAGTAAAAGGTCTCTTTGGCCTGTATATCCTGGCCAGTCTCAAAGCATCAAGTTCAGGGTGTGAATACCAGGCTCAGCTGGTGTTTATTAACTCAGCTTTGTTGCCTCCCTATGGACTGTGCCAGTTCATATCTGTTGAAGCACGAGTTCCTTGATGTTGTGTTTTCCCCTTACTTAACTTCACACAGTATCAGCATGTTTGGCTTGGTTTTCTTTGATGAGCAGAGGTGGGAACATGTAATAAGAAATTACTGATATATTGATTATAAATAGAGCCATAGAGTCCCTTTGAACATCAGAAAAAAGATGGTTTGTAGGTGTGGGCTGGGATAACACATTTTGAAAATAGCAAGAATCATTCTTTTTTAGAGGTATATAACAAACTAAATCTTCCCTTTTTTGGTTTCCCTTTAACTCGGTAAATTTTTCTCACTTTTAATCTTTCAATTCCCCCCTCCAACCATGCAGTATTCTCTTTTTCCACTTAGAAATATGTAGAAATGGGCAGGTCAAAGTTGAGATAATTTGTGGGGCTTAGTCCCATTTTAAGTCCCAGCACAGCCCTTTCATCTCTCATGAACACAGAGTGGGCATTGTGTGAAGTTCTTGAACTGTAAGTGACTTTAAATTCACTTTAGTGGACAAGGGTGAGAAGTCATTTAACTTTTAATAGACTTTCAAGGCCGAATGAGCAGCTGGCTGAGATGGAATATGAAATGACCTTTACCATTTCCCCAAACTCAGAACTCAGCCTTTGAGATTTTAAATAATGTGGTTAACTTTTTTCCTCCCCTAGTTTCCCTTCCTTTCTGTTTTCTCACTTCTTTCAGATGGAAAGGGAGGGTGTGAAAAAAAGACTTAAAAGAGGCTCTTATGGCCCTTGTTACACCAATAATCATGAAAGTTGGCCCTTTACATATTTATGCCAAGTTTCTAAAACAGAAACAACTCTTTCTGTTTTATATGACTGAGTGAAAAAGGCTGGTGCAAGAAAAAGTGGCTCCACTGAAATTGCTGAAACCAGGCCAGCTGAGGGTGTGGGTCTCGTTGTTGTCACTGTTTGTCCTCGGAAAGGGACATTACATGGCATCTTGGGTACTACAGTTCTTGTTTTCACGTGCCTGGCTTGAAGAACTGGGTTTGATAAGGTTTTGACTGCAGCTCTGAGCCAAACCAAGTTCTTCAGGGGTCCTGAAGTTCTGATGATCTGCGTTTGTCTAAGTTTTTGGGGTGAAGAATCAACACTTATATCAACTATAGTTTCTAGCTCCCTAGTTTGCAAAACACAAACTATTTAATATTCAGTCTATATATGAATTACTTTTTTGTTTCTCTTAGTGTCAGACTAGAAAAGACAGATACCATCCGTTGCATCAAGTCTTGTCGACCAAATGATGTCAGTTGTCTGCTGGATCCAGTCCACACAATTTCCCACACTGTTATTTCACTGCCCACGTTCAGAGAATTTACAAGACCTGAAGGTAAGTGGTTTGTTCCTTGTTCTGTTTAATAGACTACAGCATATAAAGCCTCCACCGGAAATCCTTGCCTAAAGCCAGACTCGCTACTGATGCAGTAAATGTTTGCACAGCTTCAAATTATAGCTTACTATCCATTTAATTAAAACCTTTGATATCCAGGAGTTTTAATTTTGTGGAGGAAAGAAAGTCATTCTGAGCTCTAAGTCATACTGCTTTCCAATGTAAGGAAATATTGACTCTGAATTCCCATGTACCACATTTACTCACACAATAGCCATATGCCCCATGACATTTTCTCTTCCCTTGTTTGCAGGTTTTGCTGTAGGAACAAGGTACTAAATATATTTCTCTCATCTGTCTATGACCAATTGTTTGCTACTGACAGATGACTTGTTCCAAGAATAAAAACCTTACATGCAGACATTAATCACAAAATAAATTATATTGATGAAAATAAATGATGATTGGCTGATTTTTGACCTACGAACAAAGTGTTGTTTGCTATAGATTAAAGGAAGGGAAATTCCAAGAACTTGGCAGAATGTTTATAAGACAAGAATTTCAAAAAGCACCTGAGTGGCTGTCCTCTGCAGTACCTGCGAGTTTTTAAGTCCTGTAGATTTATTCTCACTTTTCACTCACTTTCTTAGTTCACATAAAAACTAAAGACTTACAGATCAAGAGCCAGTTTTTGCTCCTTGCCATTTGCATGTATTTTCTGGCAATGCAGCCATCATTGGGATGACTGCCTGCAGCTCTGCTGCTCTCAGCATCTTACTGAGTGGCTCAGACACAAAGAAAAGGGTATGGAGAAAGGTTCTTTTGGAGGGGTTTCTAAAGGCCCTAAATCCTCATTTCTGTTGTACCCACAGTCTTAGCCTTGCTGTTTCAGAAAGTTGTCCTAAATGAAAGCCAAAGTTGATTCTTCCTCTCTGCACCAGGCAGGAGTGGGGAAAAAAGACCTGGCAGTCCTTGCCCAGACAGGAAGAATTTAAGCACTGATGTAGAGCTCGTGTAGGTTCTGTCAGGCCTGTTCCAGGCCGTGGCTGGCCCTGCTTCACAGGGAATGGAGGAATGCCCCATGGCCACTTCTGCTCCCATACACACCCCTTCAGCTTCACCAGGTGTACTGGCACCACAGCTAAGGGTTTTGCCCAGGATGCTTCCCAAGCCTCATTAGTCCATCCTCATGTTTTAATAAGGAGAGATGAGACCTAGTGATCTGAGATTACTACTGAAGCCCAGAAGATGTAAACTGTAATTCAGTGCATGGCCTCAGGTGAATTCTTACAGCTCCAAGTCTAGTTTCATCATCTATAGAGTGAGGATAATAATGAGGGTAATAATAACTCCATCCCTCACAAGGGACATGAAAATAGTCTCACTTTTATTTTTAAACCTAAACACCTCCTCCAAAGGACTCTTTAATTCTTAATAGCAATACCTTGTGTAACTGCCCAGGGGAATTGGAGTGGAGAGATTTATCTGTTTGGTCCCTTCCTCAACCCAGCCTGTGGATCCTTGGTGTTATCCTTTTTGGGTACATACTGGAAATCTGATTGGATTCTTAAGAGCAATCTTTTTGGATTTTAAAAGTAAGAGTGTTTTGGCTTCAGGGCATGGTGGAAATAGGAGTAGAAAACAAATCTATACAAATCCTCGCTTCCCTTAGATCTTCTGCCTTTCCATTTTAAAGGACAAACTGGGAGTGGTAAGGGAGAGGAATGTCTTCCACCAACTGTGAGGACAAGTAATTTTGGATCAAATTCTGTTTAATTCTTCAGTGATGTTTTAAAATACCTGTCAATGACATTCTGTGACATTCTGTGACACTCTACTTGCAGAGATTATTTTTCTTCGTGCCATCACACCTACATATCCGGCCAACCAGGCAGATATCATATTTGACATTACAGAAGGAAATTTAAGAGATTCATTTGATATCATCAAGCGTTACATGGATGGTATGACAGTGGGTAAGCAGTGCTTTCTGCCTACTTTCTTCTTTTAATATACTGTAGGACAAGGTCAAAGAAATTAATTCAAGTAATTAATTCCTATCTTGATTTTCAAGCCAGTGTTGATTTCATATTCTTCAGTCCAATATGTGTAATTTGAACTAATATCACAGATAATTTTTTATTCAAAATACCAGAGGCCTATTCTTTAATTTGAGAAGTATTTAAACTTTTTTTTTCAGAACTGGCTCTAACTAAAAATGCAAATGGCTTAGTTTTAAAATGATGAGGGACCTAATGTAACCAGGAGCAGCTGGCAAATGATTTAAGGTGGAGGGCAGGAGCAGATCCCAGCTGATGTGTTGCTCTGCCAAATGGGAGCTGCTTGGGCAGTGGCAGGGGAATACACTGGAATTCTCATGACAGGTATTAAAAAGGAGCATTTGATTACTCTCTATTAATGTTTATTTATGAAAATAAATTACTACTGTTCCCACTGAACACTTGTGCTTTGGTATGTGAACGTGCAGATTCTGCTCAGGTTTGTACATGTGCTTCAGCAGGACTTGTCCGGAGGAAAAGAAAAATCACTGAAGCTTTCATATGGAGGGTTGTGAAAAAGCCCTATTTCACATGGTCTGAAGGTGGCACTGGTGTATTTCAGAAGCAGGATAGTACAACATCAGCTCTGCAAAGGCTTTATGAGCTGTAGATAAAAATCCTAAGTCATTAGGTTTCTATTTCTTTCTTGATCAAACAGAAGTATACATGTGAATGCTGAGAAAAAGGGAGAGTCTGTTAAAACAGGATGATAAGATTACAGATTTCAGTTATTGGGGCATTTCTTTAGCAGAGTATAAATGTTATCAGATCCCACAGGAGTTACAGTAGTTTGCTTTTCGTGCCGTGTGCTTCTTTCTGTCTGAAATAAGAAAGAAGGATGTGTTTGGAAATTCGACTGGCCGAGGTATTTGCCTGAGGGAAGGGTTTCCATTTTGAAGAACAGGACTGTGTGTCAGTGGTATTTTACTTGGTTAACTGGATTATTTGCCTCACATTTTAAGGAGAGAAAGGATGAGTTGAGAAGATATGATACATGCCCAAGTGTTCCCAGCTCTGTGAAAGAATTGGGTAACTCTTTCTTCACCTCAGTTCCCCCTATGCAACATGGAGATGATAAAACATGCCTACTACTGTCTTAATTAATTCTTGTGTGTAAGACTCTTAATTAATTCCTCTATGGTAAAGTACTTTGAGATTAACGAGTGGAAGCTGCAAAGAAAACTGCCTGCAGCAGAACTGGAGAAGGAAAATCAAAATAACCCCCCAGCTTACCTGGAGGGGCAGAGGTTCAGGACAGCACGTTATCTATGTGATATTAGGATTGCAAATAATTCTGCCAGAAGCAGTTCTGCTGCTCTCCTCATAATATATTTTTTATTATTATTAATAGTTGGAATGTTAGGTGTTTCCTTAAAAAGTGCTGGGAAGTTTTCAAGACAAATCAGCTACAATCCTAGTCCATGAGAATTCACAAAGTCCATCTTGTAAAGAAAGGGAAGAGCCTGTGTAAGGGAGGAAAACCCCAAAGGGCATAGACAGTATCAGAAGGCTGTAGTGGCTGTCCCACTAAGTCCCAGGGATCAGAACTGTGTGGAAGATAGCAGCTCTAGCAGAGGACATGCCCAGCTAAGCCAGTAACAGAAGGGTTTTCAGGAATCTTTCTGCAATTGCAATGTTCCAACTTGTTGCAAAAAGCAATTTATGGGGTTCTGGGAGAGCACACCTGGACCAGCATGCTGGATGACCACATATGACACTGGGATCCATATAGCATATTTTTAGGTTTTTTTTTTAAATACATATTTTTTAATGTCTTTTTGCTGCTTATATAGGAAAGAATAAATTAATTTTGATAATAAACCATAAATGCATTGGTAAAAGAAACATGAAGCATGCTTCATTCTGTTGTACTATTTCAGGAGAAATTACCATAATATCAAAGTTATTTTGTCTGCTAATGGAAATTAGATCACCAAATATTTTTTTTACAAGACTAATTTTCTATACACAAGAAAAGATTGAAAATTTCTACAGTAAGCTTTTTGTTGGCTGGCTTCTTTTTTTCTGTTAAAGAAAAGACACGATCTAGTTCAGAGCATGATGAAATGCATAAGGGTATATGGAAAAAAACAGGAAAACAATTACTGAAAGACCTTAGTGTCTTTCAGTAATAATAAACCTTGACTCAGTATCACACTAGAGGAAGCCAATGAAGGGACTCAGAGAGAGGAGGGAACACTGGGTAAAGAGAGCAAGAAAGGACAGGCCAATGAAGATGCCCTTGCAGGAAGACCTTCATTAGTAATACAGTTTTAGCTAGGCTGTCACTAACAAGGACAGAGATGATGCCCTAACAAGGACCTGCATGTAACTTGTGCTTGTGTGGATGCAAAAGAACAAGATGCTCTCCTGGGAGAACAAAAAAAAGTGAAAAGATACAGTTCTTTTGGGAAAGGTTTAAAGACTGAGGGGAGATGTTAGAGATGCAGTTACAGAAGAAAAGTGGGTGCTTCAACGCTGAGAATTTTGGGCTGAAAAGATTCAGGTTACCAGTTTCAGCCATTATCCCTCTAAGCTGATGCTGAGGCTTCAGGGAGATGTTAGGGAAGCTGAGTTATGTGTGAGATGGGTTGGAGAATGGGTGATCAGGCTGGTTTGTACTTTGTTGATGGAGAGGTTGCAGCTGAGGTCATTGGAGGAGATGAGTGTGAAGGAGCAGGTTGTGAGGGAGATAAAAGACGAAAATTGAAGCAGAGGAAAGCGCTGCCCCAGGGAATGTTATGAGAAGAAAATAGTCTCCCAAAAGATATGTAGAAGAAGCAGGCCCAAAGGTAGGAGAAGAAAGAGGCAAGGACAGTATTGCAAAATCAAGGAAAGAAAATATATCAAACAGGAATCAATGATCAGGGCTACCAGACATGGAGGAGCCAAAAGAACTAAGAGCAAACTCCAAAAGTAGCTCCGCTGGCCTACAGAAAGTATCTTCCAGTGTAAGAGGAGGAATGAAATCCAGATTCCTGGAGAGACAGTGTGTAGACTTCATGCAATCTGATGAAAAATAATTGTATAAAAGTTGCTTCCAATATTTTTACCCTGTCATATTAAAAAGACATGCAAATCCCCAGTCTTTCCTGGTTCAGGAAGTGCTGAAGACTCCTTGTTTCCTGGTGTGGTTACAAGCCAAGGTGGCAATGAATATAAATGATACTCTTAACAACTTAACATCACTTACTAGTATGGGTGGGAGAAAAACAGAAGTGCAGACCTATCCAGTTGTGTTTGGTGGTTTTTTTAAGGCTTTTATAGACTTTTCACTGCATTCCTCCTTTAAACAGCTGTCAGTGAAAAATGAAGAATGCATTTTCAACCTGTGCAAAAGTGTCCTATCAGTGCCTAAGGTATTAACAGTTGCTATAAAACACTTTCCCCTTTAGCTATGCATTCATTTTCTAAAACAGTAATCCCACTTTGTAGTCTGATAAATTTCAGGAAGGTTTTAAAATTTCATAGTACAGCTAAAAGGAGTTTTCATGAGCTGAAATCTTCCATATTGCATTTGGTAATAACCTAAGCCTATATTCTTGTTTATTAAACAGAATGGTGCTATTCTTCTGAAAAACAAGCAGAGCCAATATAGCTATAAAAAGTCTGTACAGAGTTTCTGTGGGGGGCTGTGCTGGTGCTTGAATGCACTTTTATCTACCCTGATATGTACTAGTGCTCTCCATTGTTATTTGCAAGGCTTACTTTGAGGACTCTGTCCTCAATTTCCAGCCATTTTTACATGGGTGAGAGTTCACGATGTTACCTTGGAACCATTAAAGTATCTCAGCTACTGATAGTACTATGCTGGATTGATCACCAGTGTAATTGCTACTGTGGTATCATTGTTCAGTGTGTTCCAGAGTCTGAGGAGAGACTTGTCAGAAATGATCAAGAAGATAAACAAAAAATAGTTACCATGAACAAGTGTGTGAGATCCCATGTTAGTTGGGGCAGGAGAGGGAAACTGGAGGTTTGTTTGACTTTTGTCAAACAAGAAGTTTTTAGTATAGGGGTAGAAGTTCTGTATCTCATAAGTAGTTTGGCTATTCACAGTGTGGCAAAGTCTTTTTACAGTCCTCCATGCAAATGTTGGTATGGTCTGACATTAAATTCAGTCATTGGTCTGCAAAAGATTTGGTTCTGGACTTTGTCCCTGGACCCACTCTCCATTGCCAGGCAAGTACCTCCTTATTTCCCTCTGCTTCTCTCTCCTCTGCTGTTCCAGACTATCTTTAGGGCCAGAGGCTGGCTGGTTCTTACTGTGCACGTGTTTTGGTGTTCAGCAAAGTGAGTTTCCCAGATTGATGTGGGCTTCCTGGCACAGCTGGTGCTGAAAGCAGCAGTTCACCTTCAGCAGGATTTCTCTGAGGCAGGGGAAGTGTAGGCAGAGCCAGGGAATAAAGGCAAGCTCTGCTGCTTACAGGGGCAAGGAGAGAGAACACTTGTTATCTCCTCATGTGGATCCTATTTATTGAAAGTAAGCAGCAATAGGAACATTTTTTTATAATGTCATTAGCATGAAACAACAATGGTGTCTGGCCATACAAAACTGGTGCTGCCCAGTCATTACCAGCAAGCTCCTGGAGCAGGACATAATTCAGTCGATTTTTCAACAAGCTTTTGCAGCTGTACATTAAAAAAGACACAGTCTCTTCTAGTATCTTTGTTCTGATTTCATCACTAGGGTTTCCTCTCTCACAGGAGAAAAGAATATCTCTCTCCTTAGAAAAGAATATTTTGTGAGTTTTTTTCTGTGCCGGGTCGCCCTGTTGAAATTAGCAGCTGCCCATTCGAGGTGAGGGTGCCCAGAAGCCATTTGGTAAATAGGATCCTAGATTTACTGCCTAAACCTGCCCTTTCAGCGTGCTGCTGACTGCACTGCTCAGTAATCAAATTGCTCAACAACCTCCCTCCCCTCCAGGAAAAAAATGAGGATGAAGAGCTCCTCTGGGGGAAAGGAGCACCTTGAGCTGGAGGCGAATTTTAATTTCATGTCTGAGAAATGCTGAAGGTGTTTTTCTGATGAGAATGAGCCTTGATCTCAAGTGGAACAACCTTGCTAATGCCAAATTTCACTCTAGCACATTGCAAGTGTCTGGTTAATCCAACTCTTCTCCTTGATCTGTGTTCATCTCACCTCTCGGGTGGTACAAGGCATTACAAACCCACTCATACAGGCCATCTTTGCTTACAGTTTCCATAAGGCTCAGAAGGCAGATAAATTACACTGTGGCTCTGATGAAGTTTTGTGAACTGTGGTGTGAAGTATAAAACCTGACAGCTTGGGAAAGAAATGGACTGAGTTAGGGACAGCAAAGGGCACCAAAGTCCTTGGTTCAGATTGCATAGCATGCATTTTCTGGTATTCATGTTAAACAGTGGGCTGAGATGCTGCATAAATCAGCAAATAAAGCCAGGTTTGAAATCCAATTCACCAAGAAACATACTATAGGAATTCCTCTGGCAGATGTCTATGTGAATCCAGCTTTCTGAGGTGCTCTGCCCCAGTTAAAAGTAGTCAAAGACCTGCTTTTATGATTATCTCTGAGCATGAAATAGAACTGGAAGTGATACTCAGAGCTCTGGTTTAGTTGAGACAGTGGTGTTTGGTCAAAGGTTGGACTCAAAGGCCCTGAAAATATTTTCTAGTCTAAATAATACTGTGATTCAATTGCTTCTGCTGCTGCATCTGAGTTTGTGTATTGATAGCAACCATTTTATTCCTGCAGCAGTGCCTGCACACCCTATGAAAATGGAAAAGGAAGATAAGACCCAAGGCATATTGTGAATCTTTCCCAGTATGTATATATATGTAATATATACACACAGATGCCTGGCTCACTTAAAAACAACCCTACTTTAACTTCTGTTTTTAAAGGGGCAAAATGTAGTTCAGTGAGCCCTTATTTCAGTCTTTGAGAACTGGTCAGGAATTAACACACATGAAAGCTCAGGAAGCTTCCTTGTCAGAATTCTGTAAACAGGAACAGCAGAGCTGTTGCCTCAAGGGGATAACTGAGCACTCTACAGGGGCTTCTGTGTCAAAGCCTCAGGATCAGGTACTTTTTCTTCCATGGCAAATCAAATCATAGAGCCATATCATGCTGTGTGCCATAACTGCGGCTCTTTGCCAAGAAAAGCTTTTGTTGAGAGGGTTGCAATAGTTAATTGTCCAGGTGCCATGGACCCAAGTGTGGCTGAATCAGAATAATGCAATAGTGGGACAGGCAGGGTAAACACAGCCACTCTCACATGAAGCCCCCTGTAAATCAGATATTGAGAATAAAGCAGCACGAGGCTGATATATGTGATTTTGCACATTTTGAACGTTCATTGCTGAAGTTTTCCCACCTATTTTTGTAATATGTAAGGCTCTTCTATTACATAGAGCATCTTACATTTTTAAAGAGGGAACAGGAAAGATCAAAAAATACACGATGGAAACTATTTTTTAATGAGGCTACTTCAAGTATAGTTATTGCATTTTAGGCATGAGTGATTTCACAGCATTGTCTACATTGAAACCCATTGCAAGGTTTGGCTGGAAGGCAAACCAGACATCTAAAAGCACTTCAAGTTTGCCAAACCAAGATAACAGCGCATCTCTCTGAAGTCATTTAGCATCCTTAATAAAGATCACAGCATTTGTCAACTAGCCAAACCTCAGTAAAATCAAAGATTGTTTCTAATTCTTTCATAATACCAAGGCTCCATATGATCCAATGTGACAGGTAATAGCTTTGAAAATATTCAGCATTTGTTTCTGACCAAAAAATATATTAATGTGATGACACCTCTTTATGTCCTCTTTATTTGATGCATTTCAGCAATCAAAGCTTTCTAGAGAAGCCCAAGCATTAATGAAATTAAACTTCAGAGCTCTGAGTGGACTTCTTAAGGAAGTGTTTACAAGTTAAATTCACTTTTTAATAGTCAGATCTGCTGTCAATTCTTAAAAATGACTGATAATTAGTCAAGAAGAAAAACTCCCATCAGCCACTAGCAGCTTCACTTCCCCTCTCTCCAATCTGTCTTAAAAGTAAAGCTACCCCATGACAAGGACCAAGTCCCAGTCTGCAATTATTCCCATGGCAAATCTGAGTGGCTCCATCCAGCTACTTTGGATTTAGATGGGTGAAAAAGAGATCAAAAAGCAGCTGGTTAATTTTTACATTTCCTGACTTCTCAGTGCATTTAAAAATCGTAACCTTCCTGCTCCTATAAGGTATGATTTTGTATTTAGTGTTCAGCTATAAATGCTGACAGCAGCCAGACCACAAATCTGGACCCATTCGTTTGCCAACAAGGGACAGTGAAACAGCATGTTTATGCAAATGTTGTAGTGTCTCACAAGTCCATGTAACTTAAAATTACACCCAGAATTACTACATGTGGCTTCTTCAAATGTGTCCTGGGCTAAATGCTTCTGAAATACTGACTGATTCATTGAGCCATGTATGTGAAGTACATGGGCCAGGCCTAGACCTCAAAAATTTTCTTTAGTCTTTTGTATGAGGCAGCAAGGGACTGCTGGCCTTGTTTGGGTCTGGCAGAGCTATGCCTCCCTCCTAGGTGATGTGAAAGGTTTGAGACAGGAGAAAATCTGAGACAGGAGAAAATCAGACACAGGAAGCATCTTGCATGATTTCCACCTGCTTTTGTCCTTGAGTTTGGTGGAGAAAAATACTCAAGTTTTCCATTTTAACACTTGTCACAAAACAAAAATGCAAAGCTCTCAAGGAGTGAATCTGCCAAGTGCAGCAAACCTTTCATATGATTTTGTCCAGAAGAACATTTCAAGGGTTTCTTCTAACTTCTTTTTTTTTTCATTCTACCCATTCAGAATGAATTTATCCGTACACATATGCTGTAGGACGAAGCCACTTGCCTGTATTATCCTGTATCATCCTGATTTAATTAATGGGAGGGAAGGGAAATAGTTCCTGCAGTGATGGTCATTTCAGGATCTCTAGAACACTGGCACAACAAACTATAGAAATAACTATTGTCAGAGTATTCTTTCTACATTTCTTTCTTCAATATAGCTGTCAGCATGTGTGGCATTCATTTCTCAAGCCATTTTATAGGCTGGATTTTAAAACTGCAGCAAGAGAACTGTGCTAAAAGGCTCTGCCCCATGGACTGCCCATTGCACTGTTTGCCCATTGCTTCTTTTTTCCTGCCTCTTAGCCGGGTGCATCTCAACTGGAATGAGAATGTTCCTAATGGATTTGAATGCTGCATCAGTGATGTGTGAATATTTTCCACACTGTGGCATAGCACAGCAGAGAAAACACCATTTGCATTCCCACCTCCAGAGCAGAGTAAACTAATGGAGTAGTACAGAAAGTGTAGAATGCTATAACAGGATTGCTAAATAAAACCAGCAGCCTTTGCTCTCTAGGGCTTGGTGGTTGACCTGCAGGAGCTGCTCACGGGGTTGGTTAAGAATTGCCAGCAGTGAGTGATTTCAATGCTGTGCATTTCCGTGGTTCTCAGTTAGAGGAGTTCCTGCAATAATGTGATGTGTTGTTAGCAAAGTGCTTTAAATGCTACCCTAAAGGGAGGCCAATTTAAGCAAGGCCTTTCTGTTTCAATACATCATCTGCCAAGCCCAGTCATTTTTATAAGATACAGGAGGGTAGCCAAGAAAGCTAAAGAAAATAAAATGTAAGTATACATATTTATATATTTATATATATGCATATAAATTGTAGGGGGCAGGATGCTTAAAAAGTGTATTCATCAAATATGGCAGGCAAAGTGACTGTGGTGAGAAGTTTGCAATTTCACTTCATGCTGAAGATACTAGTTAGTGTTTGAACAGGACAGAACTGTAATGTCATCACTGCCTTAGGAAAAGGTGCTGACAGCCTGCAGAAGCAAACGTTTATGTCTCCCATCAGACCTCAGGCCAGTGTTCATAGGGAACAGCTGCAGGAGCTGATGGTACTGGTGTGCTGCCTTCTTGTGAAACATAGTCCCTAGCATGCAGGAGGAGTATATATCTCAAATCATCCTTCCTGAAACTGTACATTTCCTTCTGAATCAAACTCCCTGTCAAAGCAGTCTGTTGTCAGGAGGTGTCTGTGGAGGGGAGTCCCCACCAGACTCCCTGTGCCTGCTGGCTGACCTTGGCTTCATGTGATTTTGACATCTGGGGACATCCTTTTCAGATGAGAGCAGTTTGGTAGCTGCCTACTCTGTAACACCAGGCCTAGAAAATAAACAGGAAGTGAGAATATATTTAGAACCTGATCTGGAGCTTTTGGAGTCAATGGCAAAGCTTGTGTTGACTTTGTTTTGTAGGTCTGAAGCTGTATCACTATTCTGTGTAGCCACATTGCATCAAGGCACAGATAACTCCTCTTGACCCAGATGTGCCTCCCCAGGGTCACCTCCCACACCCTACCTAGAGCCCAGGAGCCCAATGTGAGCATCAGTCCCTACCTGAACACTGCTGGAAGAGGGCTGGTGTCTGGTTGTAGCACAGCTGAGGATCTGCTTGTTCTGGACCCTGCCCCACGTGTTGCCTCCTCAGTTTGACTCTGGCCAAGCATCATCCATGAGCCAGGCTGTGATGTGTGTCTCTGGCTGAACCTGGCTGCCCCTGGCCTGCCCTGGCACCTAGCTGGGATGTGGACACAGCTTCTCCCTTACTGCTTCCTTCCTTATCTAGCCCCAGTGTTGGTGAAGGAATGGCCACCATTCACGTGAGGATGACATGGGAGCAGATGCAGAGATAGCCCCCTTTTCTCCTTGTGTCCAGTGGGTTTGTCCATCCATGACTCAGAACATTAATCATTCACAAACTGGTGTCATCTGATGTTCACAAGGGAAGGGTTGATTTTATTGATGCAATACAGGTGGTTTCTACTGTTCCAAACGAAAAGAGGTTTTCAACATGATACCAGGAATTGCATGGTGTTCCCAGGTGTGCTCATGTACTCCTCCAAGCAATGTGTGTTCTGGGTTACAAGGGAAATATCCTTCTGCCCTATGCAGAAGCAGTGTCACAGCATGCTTATTGAATTTATGTCTCCAAATTAAAAAAAAGTACTGATTTCAGAATTTTGCCATTTGCAACACTTAAGTGTATTATAAATCTTCAAAATATTTTGACTAAGAAGTTGTGTTTATCCTTCTTTTACAAGCTTTCTTGCAAGCTATTTACAGACCCAATAGATAAAATACCTTTCCCTGGGCTGTACTGAACACCAAGGGTGGTGTAGCTCCCCTGGAATTAGCTAGATTCTCCTGCTAATCTCAGCAACCTCTTTCTGTCCCAACAGGTGTAGTTCGCCAGGTGAGGCCCATAATTGGACCTTTCCATGCCATCCTGAAACTGGAGATGAACTATGTCATGGGTGGGGTGGTGTCTCACCGCAACATCGTCAACGTCCACGTCTTTGTGTCTGAGTACTGGTTCTGAGGGACACCCACGAGCAAGTGCTCCAGCCTGAAACATTACCACAAGCTATTATGTCATATACTTGTTTTTAAAACCCAATAGTGCTCTTTCTTGTTTTATTTTTAAATATTTGGTTTATAGTTTAAGACAAATAACAAGCTATTATGTTGATTAGACATAGGGTGGAGCAAATTAAGTGAGCCTGATGTAGTTGTTTGTATAAATATGTAGTGTGTAAAACTGCTCAGCTGCCTGGTGAAATTTAAAACTTTTCTAAATGTTTGGACAGATCTCAAATATTGCTCCTTGGCCAGATAACATGAGTGACAGGCTGTGGAACAAAATAGATGTCAGAGTTCATTGGGATGAGTATATGGTGTCTTTGGATGGAAGAAGTTGGATAAGGATTAATAATTTCACCTCAAATTAGCTACCTTGAAGAAGATTGTCAGAGAGTGATAAATAGTTAGGTTTGGGCCCTCTGAATAGGCCCCCAGAATTGCTAATTATTCCTGAAAAGTTCATCCTGGATATCTAAGAAGTGACATTCAGCTGCAGCTACCAGAGGAAGTGCAAAAGGAATTAGAAGTACTTAGAGACTAACAAGGTATTGCACATATTAAAAAAATACTCCTTCTTTCTGGTACTTATTATTTCATTGTAAGATTGTTTGATTCTAATTAAACAAGTACCTCTCACTGAAATGAATCTGTTACAGGAACACAGAATATTGCTTAACTTCCAATCTCACCAGTACTCAGCAATATGTTGGAAACTCAGACCATATCTCCTGTGTGTTATAAAGCTCCATGCCTTTTTAAAATTGTTAATAAAATTAGCATGTTAAACTGTATATTTTCTATGCACCAAACCAAGGCATATGTAATAATATAATGAAAATCTCACAAATAAATGAATGTTTAATGTATTTTCTGGGCATCAAAACACTGTATCTTTTTTATTACAGAACAGGAAATAAATAACTCCATGTTTCATTTTGTTATGTTTGTTATGAGGAAATAAAGAAGGTCAGATGGGAAATACTCTGAAGTATGCCATGGTTTCTGATTCACAGGGAAACTATATGATACAGCTTTTGTAAGAAAATTCATCATACACATACTCCTCACTCAAACCAAACATTCTCGGTCATTATTGGCACTAAGCATGAACCAGGCTACTGTGAGAAGCTGGGGCTGCCCCAGCCCTGGAAGTGTCCAAGGCCAGGCTGGACGGGGCTTGAAGCAACCTGGGACAGTGGAAAGTGTCCCTGGCCATGGCAGGGGGTTGGAACTGGATGAACTTTAAGGTCAGTGTGATCCTGCTACCTTTACTTTTTTAATAAAATGTTTGTGGTCTGTGTCTGTTTGGGAGGATGTTATTGATGCAGAAAATAGCAGATGCCATTTTGCAGCAGAAAACAAGAGTGTGGGCTCTGAGGGATGTTTCTTGTGAGAACCAGCCTCTAGCAACCCTCCTGCAGTGTTCTAGCAGTTTGCATTTAGTATGCCAGAAATAGCTTTTACAGGGATGCTGACACATGACTTTTCTATATTCTGTGGTGGTGTTAAGCTACATTGGGTAGGAAAACAGTATTTATGTTTGCATTCACGTGCTGGGCAAGGATGGAGATGTTCATGCCATGCCCACATTGCCTTTTTCCTACCCATCTGAGCTTGACAACTCATTTCAAGTCTCACTCTTGACACCAATGAGATCACTAATGCAGCTGGACAAGTAACCCAGCACTGGGATGCCCTCGTCACTTAGGATGGGTTTTCCCAGCTTGGTGGGCTTTCACAGAGGTTAAACAAAGCATCAGTTCCCTTTACCATTGGCTACGTCACATACAGAGCCAGTGCTGGTTGGCTGTGGTTGATGTGGTTCATTTAACCTATTTTTCTGCTCGTGAATTGTGATAATACCACTCTTAGGAACAGTAGGGAAAATATTAACACAGTGAAAAATATGCAGTCTTATCTACTTTTTGCACAGTGGTCTCAAGACAAGCAAATGATGCTAAGGACAGCAGAGTAACTTTTTTGGGGGGACTTCAAAATTATTCTGAGGTGATTCCAAGTAGCCACATGAGACAAGGCTGTTGGAATTCAGTAAAATCAAAATAAATATGTGTGCTCCATAATATAATTTAAAAAAAAAAATCAGCAAATAACAGCATTCTGCAATTTCTTTCTACTGTGGACAGATCTGTTATCTTGTTATTGTGTCTTCTCATCTGTTTTCTGTAGCAAGGTTTGAGTTTGGGTCCACTGGCTGCCTGTTCCCTTTTGATTTTTAGCACACTCAACATCCAGAGCTCAAGGAGCATTTCAAACACCCAAAGGCACATGAGGTGTCCTGTTCAGGGCCAGGAGCTGGACTTTGATGATCTCTGTGGGTCCCTTCCAGCTCAGGATACTCTATGATTCTATGGTAACTAATTAAACATTCTTCTTCTGATTTGTTGAAAAGACATTATCTCTGAAAGAAACAATGAAAGAAAATCTGTCTCTTCCCTAAACTGGCATTTTTGCTGGCTCTTCAAAGGCTATCAGCTTCAGTCTTCCAGAGATGCTCATCCCAAGGGCTTGCAGTCAGTCACCTTCAAAAGCAGCAGTTGATTGTTCTCTCTTGACCAAAGCTGATCAAGAGAGCTGGAGTGAGCAGGGTTTTGATGTAACAGCCAGAGCCCCTCCAGGCTGGCTAGCATGTGCCTAGCCATGGGTAAAGGAATGCTGCTTTCCCTAGGGAAAGGATCTAGAATGTGATTTATATTGCAGGGGCCCAAGTTTGGCTGAGGTTTCCAACCTGCCTACAGGCAGACCATGCCTGTGTGCCCTCGGCTCCTGTCCTCCCAGACAGAGGATGGAGGGGATGCTGTTTCCTCCAGCTCCCCTCTGGTCTCTCCAGAGCAGGGCTCTCTGCTCTGACACAGCAAGGAACGTCAGAGCCCTTCCCACATCACTTCTGCTCTCCAAGTGCCTCTGTTCCTGCTGCCTGTGGTGAGAGCGAGAGGTGTGAGACTGCCTGAAAATCACTGCTCCGAGACAGAGACATAAAGTACACTCACCAAGTCTCCAAAACATTGGCCTGATGAAAGATCTTTTATTCCTGCTGTGGCTAAGAATGTGCTATCTCTTCTGTAATGACCTCCCTTTTTTTTGCTTTCACCTTATCCCATTTCATTGGGGTTTTCCCCTCTTTTTCTTTATTGAAATCTCCTCTCCCTCTCCATATTTTCATTCTCTGCATCCATCTCTTTATTTTTTTCCTATCAACAAGTGTTTACTTGTAACTGAGCAATTGAAGTTAAACATGATCACCAGACCAAGGAGAGAGATTTTGAACAGCTGCAGAGGGAAAACCCATCCTGGGGTGACTGCAGACAGACAAAGGCACATTTGCCTTCATACTCAAATGTTTTGTCATGATACTCTGCATCATGGCCAGATCATGCCAGGAGGGACACTTTCATAGGACAGTTTCTGGCCACCTTCTTTTAAACTTCATTCTTGGACCACATATTCTGTGAGGAAAGGCTGAGAGAATTGGGATTGTTCAGCCCAGATAAGAGAAGCTATGGGGTGACCTAATTGCCCCTTCCAGTACCTGAAGGGAGCCCGCAAGAAAAATGGAGAGAGACTACTTACAAAGGCCTGGAGTGACAGGACAAGGGGGAATGGACAGAAAACAGGTTTGTACTAGATATTAGAGAAAAAATTCTTCTGTGTGAGGATGGTGAGGGCCTGGCACACATTGCCCAGAGAAGCTGTGGATGCCACATCCCTGGAAATGTCCAAGAACAGGTTAGATGGGGCTTGGAGCAACCTGATCTAGTGGAAGGGGATGGGACTGGATGAGTTTTGAGGTCCCTTCCTACCCAAGACATTCTGGGATTCTATGATTTTTGCATGGTGTTTGAGCCTGTGAGGGCAAAGCACAGTTACCCCACAGTCACACCTAGCTTAAGTCTGGCTTTGGTATTGCTTGGATGGAAGGGGAGTCACCCCATTTAAATTAAAATGAATAAATCAAATGGAAAGTGATGCCTTTTTCAACCTAGAAATGAAACTCAAGGTAGTATTAATATAGGAGGCAATATAAAAGTGGATTCTGTATTGAAGCTCCAGGAGCAGTTATGGAAGAATGTCCAAAAAAGTCCACCCCCACAGCGGTGCATACATTTTTATGGGTTTCAGGAAATTAGCATAATTGATAAAAAGTACCAATTGGGACGACACATGGTGATGCAATTCCCTTGTCAATTCCCTGAAGTCAAGCCCCTTCTCTGTCTCAAAATGCTGTTTTCAGCCTTGGTTCCCAGAAAGAACTAAAATAGGAGAGGGGCCTTGTACCCCCTGGGCTTGAAGCTCTGGAATTTGTTCTGTCTTCTTACCTAGGGAAAGGGCAGGGAAAGCACTGGGAAAACTTGCTATGAATGCAATAATAAGCTACAGAGCTCATTAAGCTAACAAGCAAATATATGTGTAAATAGTACTGAGAATATATAAAAGAAAAGAAGGTAAAAACCAATAGGCATCAAAGGAAAGCAGCTGTGGTGTATCACACCATAGGTGATGGGTATCTTGGGCTGGCCATGCTCACAGAGCAACATTTGCAGGTTGATCCTGAAGATGGTAAGGTTTTTTTTTTTTTGTCATTAACTGACCTCACATGAGTGAGATCTGGTGCAGGTCATACAGTGATGGGGCCAGGGGCAGCTGATAAAAGATTTTGGGTTCCTCCACTCAGGCAAAGCCAAAACCAACTTTATCTAAAGGCAACCCACAAATGACCTTGGACCTGATGAGAACAACCACCCTTGACTCTGGATGTGAGGTAAGTTAAATTACATGTTGCTGAATTGTCCTAATATTGCCAACATTTGAGCAGAAATTGTAATAATGATAAAAAGCACTACTGTAATGGATACCATCATAACTCTGTAACTGCAGTTTAGGTTTTGAAAATTACAAATATGTGTTTAACTAAGGCTAGCCAGAAAGTACTAAATGGTGCTTGAACTCTGGCCAGCTGTCTAGAAGCTAGAAATTAGAAAAAAATTGGGGTTTTTCTCTTCCAAAGAAAAACTGTGTACGTTTGTACCTATTGAGCTGGTGACCATTTGTTCAGGTCTACCAGGAAGCACCAGATTTTCTGTGGTATCAAGAGGATGAAGTAGTTTGTAAAACAACTGCCAAAAACTTGAAGAAAAATGGACTGTCTAGCCTTCAACCTATGATGTACTTTACATCTTACAGATTAAGGATCTAATTTGCAGCCACTAAATCTCATACTTTTTTTTTTTTTATCAGACCCCATCAGTTAACAAGTCATGGTAAACTTTTTTTTCTTTAGCAGTGGTGAGGTTAATTTTGTCGTGAATTATATGCATTGATTGATTTTAGCGATGTTTCTTCAACTCATAAAAGCAACTTGGTTTTTTCCAACTCGCTGTAGAAAAATCCACAATGTAGAAGAATCTCTGGCTAGAAAGCTCTCTAAATGTTTATGATTACAATTCTTTTTTACTTCTCCCCTGAGTAAGATTTACACCTGACCCCTTATTCCACTGCCCTCTCCTTAAGTTTCTCAGATGGGGAACAGCTGGGAACATGGAAAGAGTATTTCAGCTGCAGATGCCTGTGTAAAAAAAGAGAAATGAGATGTTCTGCCCCATAAGCTGCTGTGCTGTGGAGCTGCTGCCTCTGTGTCAGAGACCAGAGAAGGTGGTCACAGGGGTGAGATGGGCAGAAAGAGGCAGGAAAGTATCTGTGTTAGCAAGCTGGGAAGGGAATATTAAAGTGGTCTGAGAGCACCTGGGCTTCCCTGAGCTCCTCCCAGGCAAAGGTTACACTGAAAAAACTGGTGACTGAGGCTTCTCTTTGGTTTTGATGCCTGGCCAAGTGCAGTTATCTGGTAGGTGTGAGTGGCTACAAGATTGCTCCCACTGAAGGGCACTGAGAAAATGAGCTGCTTTTTTTCTCCCCTAAACCCACAAAATTTCCCAGATCTGCAGATGCACTGCTTACTGGAACAGGGTTAGAAAGCTGCTAAACCAGAGTTCCATGGACATGGGCTTACCTGGGCAGGGGCACAAGGACTCTGAGCAGGCACACATAGTCAGGAGGAGATAGGATCTGGAAACCCCCTCTTTAGCAGTAGTGTTGTATTTGATGCTTGGAATAGAGGCTGCCTCTGCAGGAGCCTTTCTGTTGGGAGAGAAATGGGAGAGCAGCAGTTCCATGAGGTCAGCAGAGCTTCTCTGGTGTCTCTGCAGCAAAGCTCAGCCCCCTGTTCTCTGGACACCCATCTCCTCTGAGACACGGAGGCAGGGCTTTGGCAAGAGGGACTGGGACCCACCTGGTCTGTGCTCTTTTCCATGGTGGTCGAGTTTGAGCTGGTGAAATGGAGAGGCTGGACTGATGACCGTGTCCAGAGCCAGGGATGTCCAGCAGCCTGAGTGCAGCCTGGGAACCCACAGAGGGGAGCAATGCACTGAAGAGCTCCTTGTGCCTCTGCATTCACTCACACTGGGCTCAGTGTACCTGCCCTGCCTTCTACCTGCTCTCTTGAGCCAAGGCTGGGTGGTTTCTCTGGGGCAAGCCAAGGAGGTCCAGGGGCTGGAGGGTTCCAAAATTATCTAAAGCAGAATCATACAATTACTCTCTGCAACTGCACTGGGGTCAGGACATTTTAACTTTTGTTTCATCTTCTGGCAATAACATTAAAAGCCTAAACTGGTGTCTATTGAAGTCAATGAAGAGTTGCTGATTTATCAGGCACACAGCATTTCAAAGAGACCTTGGGCAAGTGTTTTACTTCTTCATGTTTTATCCATTCCTTCTGTGTATGGAGATTATGTAGATAGTTATCTGTAAAACCCACATTCTGATATTTTGTAAATAAAAGCCAGTTGTACTGAACCCTCAGGTGGCAGACACTTTGAGAGAACATGGAAATATTATTAACTGGTTTGTCTTCAATATGTATCTTTAGCTGTATGAAAATGTTAAGAGAGGTTTTGGAAGTGTTTTAAATTCATAACCCATAAACTTGACAGAAAGAGTGGAAAGGCTGTCTGGAAACACTGCAAGGTGGCAGTCCTCCTGCTGGGGAGGTCAAAAAGAAAAATATTTTCAGCAGAGGGCACAGCTCTGCCCCCATATTGTGGGGGGTGAGGGTGGGCTCATGGAGTGGCTTCCATCGGCTCTTGCTGTGGAATCTCCTGAGCTGGGAAGATCCTGAAAGGTTGGTTTGATCCTGCAAAGCCAGTCCATGGGCTCTGTACCCTGAAGTGCTCCCACCTACAGCTCTTGGTCCCTAGGTCCTTTCCTTGAACTGTCAGAAGCCTTTAAAATGACAAATAACAACTTTGGCATGAAAGAGGTAGTTTTCTCCTTATGAGTGGGAGAGAGAAAATGCCATAACAAAAAAAAAAAAAGGTAAAGCATAGCTATAACCAAATTAGCCACGACTAATTCACAGTGCTGTGTTGGGACCTATCAGATACATATCAATTCAACAAATCACCTTCAAACACAGAGGCCTTAATCAAGGCTGTAAGTCTCACATATGTGAGATTAAAGGAAATCCAAGAATGTAATTATTTGCAGTATGTGAAAGAGTATACATTAGATTTTTTGAAGGAGTTTGTAAAAGCAGTCTGATTATTTGCAGCAGTGTTCTGCTCATTTAATCTCCTTTGCAATTGTAATTGTATACATGTTTTCCTCCCTGCCCTCTACAGTTGTTTGGCACCTGCCAGGCTCTTTGGTGTTTCCTTTTGGAATATCATGTAAGCCACTAGGCTGATGTAAACTTCTCTGTTTGTTTGTAGATGATAATTATTCATGAAACTGAACTCATGCACAAATAAGGATCATTTGGGTAAATGCAGCCTTGGTTCTGACTCAGAAATGCACCACATTGAAATAACTGGGTAGCATCTGTCTCTGAAGTTACACTGCATGGGTGTCTTGTCCACACAAGTTTTTTTTATTCTCTTTTAGTTGTAGTTAATGGTCTGAATTTGCCTTATTCAAGTTCATGGAACATTGCCATTAGTTTTGACCAGTAAATTTCATTAATGACTGAACATCTTTTGCTAGCTCTCTCCCCACCCTCTGTTTTCTTTTTGATTCTTCTACAATGCTTAATGCACTAGATCCTCTATAACATATCAACTGTATTTTTTATTTACCAAAAAAGAAACTCTTGAGAGGGGGGAACCCAAGAAATATTTGACAGACTCTATGGATCCAAAGCTGTTTTCCACATGGCCAGATTCCTGAAGATCTGTAGATGCCTAGAGACATTGTCATAAGAGTCAAGACAGATTAGCTATCTGTGGTATTAGGTATATCAATGCTTTTTATTATCTACTCCTTAATCTCCCCAACATTTGACTGTGTAACAAATAAGAAAGTATGTGCTAAGGTATTTACAGAAAGGCATTTTTTAATGTCATTCTTCTGTGACTAGAACATGAATTAACATACTGAACTTGCTAGAAAGTAACATTGTGTTTTCCCATTGTCCATCCTTAAATTTAAACCAGAGATTACATATGTAAAGCTTGCAGCAAATTGAGCATGATATTGACCCTTCAGTTGGGACTGAGGAATAGAAATGTCAGTATTTCATAAGAGTCAGAGGGAACATGATTCAAATAAATACAACCAGCCTACACAGAAGAGCAAACAGTCACTCTTTAATGAGTGGAAGAAAGTCACTGATGAATGAGATACATCCTCTCCACCTCGAGCTTGCAGTCAATAAATATCACTTGAAAAGTGATACTGCCACTTATCCTATCAGCACCAAGCTGTATTATTTCCAGTCTCACAGGATTTGTCCTGCTGACCTATTATTAGCCACGTGGTATCAGCATCCGTGGCTAGGTTTTATCAGAAGCCAGTGGGTGGAAATGTCCCAGGTCATTGTGGAGCATATTGATGGAAACAGAAGCACTTTTCTGTGGGAAAGAAAGATGAGAGGGATGGGCCTGTCTGATGGCTGGTGTCTTGTCTGACTGCAGCTCGTGGCAGGTCAGATGTGCATCCTGATATGAGGCCATAAGTAGCCCCAGATGCGTGGCTGCAGTAGGTTATAGCTGTACATGTAATTGTTATGTGTCTCAAGAAGCAGCACCAGAGGGCTGAGCTTTGTCATCACACTGCTCTTGATGCTCTCTGTGCCCTTCAGCAAGATGTGTAGGCTCTGTCTACCCTAGCAAGCAGTAAAGCATAAAAGGATCACATCTGGAGACTGAAAAAGTTGAGGGAAAGGAGTTGATGTTCGCCTCCTGCAAACACACAAGCTCTCCAGGTTTTCCCCAGAAATGGTCTAGTCTGATCAATTGTGCTGAACATTCATGAGGCTGAAGCACAACAGCATCTTGCTTTGGTTTCACCCAGTGTGAGTCCAGCTGTTACTCTGTGATCTCTTTGCAGTATAAGCCAAGGTATGGTAGCTGAAGACAACCTGGGAGATGAGCTTCATAATTTAAAACCATAAAACCATCTTTTTAGCAGCAGATCTGTAAAAAAGGCAGGATAGTATGTTTGGTGTTAAAAACTGCTGGTAAAGAGATGCACACAAAAAGCTACTTGCAATGCATGGAAGGAAGCTTAATCTGGTCTGGGAGAAATAAGTGCCATCCACTGGGAATTCATCCATCAGCAATCAGCATATCTTCACACACATCTCCCTTCCGGGATGTGCCCATTTTCTGCTCTTGTCAAATGGAGCTGTGCAGTATGGCAGAACATGGCCAGATGCTCAAAGGAGCTAGCACAAACCAGAGGAATCAATCTGGAGGGGAGCCCTGGGACTGTGGGAGGAATGATGCTGTGGTTCCATTGCGTCTGGTTTTTATGCTGCAGTGTATTTCCCCATGCATTTATGCAGTATTTTGTCTTGCCAGCTTCTCAGGGCTCACAAATTATGGGCAGAAACACGAGCCAGACTATCCAAGCCAATTGCAGAGATAATGTTCTTGCATTTAAGGAATTTCATCTCATCCCAGGCAGGTAATGGAAACCAGGTCAGGCAGGCCAGCAGTTCTGCTCTCCATATTGCAGCAGCTTTCCACGGTTTCACCCTTGCTGTTGTGCTGCTCTCCCAGTCCAAGGAGACATTGGGTCTCTACTTTGTGTGTGCTGGCTCCTTGCTCTCTGCATTCCAAGGACAGCCCTTCCCTGGGCCCTGGGCTCAGTTTACTTCAGCATTTTCTGGGTATCTGCTCACTCTGTGCACTGAGACAGAGCACTGGTCTGCCCCACAGGTGTTTGTTGCTGTCCTTGAGCTCCTGAGCTGCCCATAACAGTGGGATGTGCATGTGAAGAAAGTGGGGCTTGACTGCAGATGTGAGGCAGGTTTAGGAATCTTAGTCCAGTTATATTTCTCTAATGAAAATTTGTCTTTTATACGAAGTCTAGGAATACTATAGTTTTTGCTAAACTAAGATAGGAGAGAATCCTGAAGTCAAAACAATTCAAGGAACAAAGTTTCCTCTCCTCTGAAGAGTTTAACCCACAGGCCAGTAGATTTAGTTGACAGAGGGACTGGAAAATCTGATACATGCAAACCTGTGTAAGTTACATAAAGTAGTTACCTGCAAGCATAAGAGTTAGCATACAAACATACTGAGATATGATTAGTTTTTGAACCTTGATAATGTGTGTCCCAAATTTACCTATTCTGTGTATGAGCACAGAATCAATCTGCCCCTCTGATGGCACAGGGCTGCCTGGACAGGCTCAGGAGTCTGAAATCAGCTGAGATCTTGTCAAGGCTCTTGTACAGCCTGCCTGGGCTCTGACTGCCTCTCCAGAAAGGTGCATCTTCCACGGCTCCTACATCACCTCTGCCAGGCTGGTGTGGGTACCACGGCTAGCCTAAATCACCTTCTGCACATCGGTGTTCAGGTGTCTGAATTGCTCCCGTCAGGAACCTTGCTGGAGCCTGTATTTAGAGAGAATTTTCACCATAGTGGATTTTTGCCATTAGGAAGACCAACACACTGTGGAAGGAAGAAAAAAATTAGAATGGATTACATAGGGATTGCCTGACTAAAATGCTACCAGCTGTGTGTTGGAGCAGGGAGTTCTGTTACTGCAGGGAGGAAAGGGAGAAAAATGTTCACTTTGTTAGCTGAGAAAACCCGATTTGTAAAGTTCAAATCTGCATTCAGACCAGAGTCCAGGGTTATTTTGATCAAAGGGGTAAGTACAGCTTGCTGAGAGACAAAAACAATAGTCAGGCTGAGCTGGCAGGGAGGGAGCCAAAGCTTTCAGCCACCAGCTTTTCATATCTTGGTAGCATTGAGCATGTATATGGCTGTCTGGGAGTGAATAAGTGACAAAGCAGCTATATTTGGGGGTGCTGGAGGTATTTGGGGGCACTGAGGCTCTGGTAGGTGGATAAGGCACTAGGAGGAGATCAGATTGCAGTGTACTGATGGAACATGTGTTTTGGGGAACAGCAGGAGGAACAGGAAGAAAAAGAAAATATAATGTGCAGAAGATAAGGTTTTGACAGTATTGTCAATTATTTGAAGTTCTGGATTTCTAGGAGAGTTCTCCTTGTTCAACTGTTGGTGAACTTCCCTGCTGCTCCCTGCTGGCAAGGAATTGTGTCCTTGCAGGAGGTGCAAGGAATCTGCATATGATGGTTGCTGCAGCAGAGAAGGGCCACACTTGATTTAAGGTAGTGAACCATACCAAAGACATGGTTTATGATGTTGTAAAAGAAGCATCTGCATTGCTTAGGGTTATTTAAAACCTGTCTTTACTGAATCACTGTTTGAGTCAACAATATTAATTTAACAACACAAACCACTCCTGCTCACCCCTTTTTCATTTTTTTATCACTCTGCATGTTGTGCTTTTGTCCTGAAAAAAGAAAAATAAGTGGTCCAACAACACCAGCCTTTTGAAGAAATGAAAATGCTTATAGGATGGAATGGTTCAGCAGCAGAGACCAATTTGGCACTTACGGTTGCAGAGGCTACAGAGAGCTCCAAGTGCTGCATTCCCAGTGAGGAAAACACTATTGATTTATTTCATAACTTCACCTGCCTCTCACTGATAGATGGCTGCTTATTTTGATCCCTGGAAAACAGTTCTGCACAATAACATAGGTGCATTGAATGCCCCAAAAGGTCAGCCAGCTTGAGCATGGGAAAATATTTGTGAATGAGGCCCAAAAAAACTACTGAAAGAAGTGATTTCTGGCTCAAAGGTTAGTCTTCATTTAGAGACTGAGAATTTATTGCTGCCCAAACCAGCATTATCAGCTTTCTGTCACCAACAATCATCAGGATTTCCTTTCCCAATCAACATGAGCTGTGACCTCATTGCTGCAAAGGTGAAACCCTGACAGGGATTAAAGGCTAATAGAAAGAAATGAGGTAGCAGGGCTGAACAAAGAGGAGCTTGTTACACAGCAATGGCCAACTCAGGCAGAATGTTACAGCTGAAACACGAGCCATCGAACCGAAGGCGAAAAAGAGTATTTTTAAGAGCCTGAGTAATGCTGGGTCTCCCCATCTTTCAGTGGAGAAGGAAGGCAGACTGCCATCCTTGCCATCAGAAATTTTTGAAGTGGGATTAGCATAGCCTTGTGGTTTGTCAAGTGTTTAATTGCAATTCTGCAGGGACACAGCCTCAAAGACACTGGAAACCAATTTAACAATTATGCCTATCATTATATACACCAAATTGATCCCGTGCATGTATAATATTCAGTAGTCTGAAACAGAGGCTGAGTCCAAGGCAAGGTTTAGAACGTGAAAAGTGATGAAAGGAAAATACATGTCTGATATTCATCAAAGCAACATAATCCATGCTAGAAGAGTGAAAAGAGGTAAAAAGGGGTTTATGTTCTGGATCTGTGAGTTGCTAGTTTCTTCACTCATCCCTCGAGTTCCTGGAACCAACAAGTGAGGCCATTTTTTCGGGGGGAACCCTTTTCTCTTAAAGGTCACTGTTGGCTGCCACAATATCTTCTCATTTTAAAATCCACCACAGACTTGGTTCAAGTCCCAGTGCAAGCCTTATGTATCATAATTTTCAAAGGACTCTAGATCAGTCCCTTTGTCAGTCACCAACACATTCCTCCTTTTTCCAGCAGAGGCAGATTTGTACTGTAGTCCTCATCTAAGTTTTTGGAAGTTTATGGCATCCAGGATGCTTTCTGCATGTTTCAAATATCTTCAGCCCAACAACAGAGGATAGCATCTCCTTGTGCTGGGCTCTCTCAAAAAGGGACAGGAAAATTTCTCTCACTGGAGCACAGAAATTACCTAACAGTTCTGAGGGTGCTTGACACCTCATGTCATGAAGTCTCTGGTCTGCAGTCTAGTCTGAGGCTGCAAGTGGAGGATTAGAAACCAAATCCATTTCAAACATACAAGAATATTACTGAATTTTATGTGGACCAGATACTGTCATATTTGACATGGTGTACTTTGAGCACCTCTCAATCCAGCACAAAGAATCCAAGTGAATCTTAAAAAGAAAGGATGAAAGGAAACATTCTTATTATAAGTACATGCATAAATGAGGTTCCTTGCTGACACTGAACAAGCTTCAGAAACTATTCAGAATAAAAATATCTCCAGCCTAACACATTATAGAGCTTTCTGTGAGGAATCAATGCATGTTTAAAACCTCCAAGGTGCTTCATTCTTTATATTTTAGAGATTAATGTCAGCCACAAATACAACAAGGTTAGGCCCTTTTCTTGTAAAGAAGTCACCATCTCAAGCAGGTTGGTTGATCCCTAGCTCCCAAAAGGTGGAGCTGCAGGAACAGCCTTCAGCTGCTTCTGAAATATTTGGAAGCTTTCTCCCAAAGCTGAGCTTGAGCCATTCAAATAATCCCCAGCCAGCATTAGGATGCAATGTTCATAGCTGCAGAGGGTAGCCTGGCTGAAATTCAACTAATGATGAAAACCTCTGCAGCAGCTTTTGAAGGCTGGGAAAAGTCAATGTCCTTTCTGGGCTGATTTGGCTGGAGTTTGACATGGCTAAAACTCAATGCCAGTAAGATATTTAATAGTATGAAAACGTTAGAAGTATTAGATTTAGCAATTCTATGGCTTGAATTCCTTTCATTTAGTACTCTCAGCCTAAAGAAATATGAAGCTGATTGGGGTAGAGGAATTATGAATCCTGTAGCAAAACCCAAAGCTACTACCCAGCATTGAAAGGCAAGCAGCAGGTTTCAGGTTTGTCAGACAGTTTTCAGAGAGGAAAACATGCAAAATGCTGAACTGAAGAGGAAATTTAAGTAGGGACAATGTAATTAACAGGGCAGGAAACTTGGCTAAGATCTTTATTCTTTATGAAAACTGCATGGATTGATGTTTGTCAAACCAATTGTCATGAATAATTTATTAATTTATATGATCTCTTTTGTTTTCAATTTCATTTTTAGGGACTGACTACCTGCAAACAAAGTTACATTTTCTTTTTTTTTCCTCCATGAAGTCCTCAGTGGTGATCAAACAGGATCCGTTTCAGTTGCTGCCTTTCTTGTGAAGTTCTTACTTAAATCAACTCAATTTTGTCATGTATTTCTGCTTCATGCAGAAATAGCATTGGCTCTCCAGGGCAAGAAAACTAAATAGAATGCAAGGCTTCAGTCTATTTGAAACTTGGGTTCGAACATTTTTACCAACAGCTGAGAATAGCAGAGGCTTTGCAGATTTGTATAACATGGAAATATTTTAAAGACAAAACCAAAAGTCTCATGTCTCTTGTTCCCAAGTCTTTGTCAGGAATGAACACTCAGTGATTTCACACTGGTATGTGGCCTAAGGCACCTGTTTCTCCCTCAGCTCACCAGGCATGCTGGCAGTCCTACCAAACTTCTTATCCTACTGAATTAAGATATGTTCCTTTGAGATCTTTTCCTGGTACGTTTGAATACCTTTATATTATAATCAACTTGAAAGCACGCAAAGGCAAATAGCTGCGCCTTCCACAACAGGACCTATTAAGGGCAGAGATCAGCATTACTCAGCTACAACTATCAGAGCCCTCTTCATCTCCTCCCTTTCTCTGCAAACACTCTCTAATCTGGAGTGAGATAGAACTATTTTTTCCCCCTGCATACACTGAAGACAGACTTGGTGTTTGTATTGGCACAGGGCCTGACGTGGCATTTGTGAGGATGAACCACAAGCATGTGTACTTCAGCAAGGCTGAGCTAGGGAAATATGCGCTTGAATCAGGAAAAACCTTCTTCCCCTCTCCCTCCAAACCAACAAGGCAAGGGGGAAATCACCCTTCAGGTTTCTCCTTTCAGCCTGTGGCCACAACTTCCTCTCACCTCTCTTGACATGCACACATGAGGCCCCTTCACAGTGCTGGGGACCCTCGTGGGTGCATGAGCAAGTTTTGTGACGAGGCTTTTGCAGGGGTGCGAGGGGAGGAAGTAGAAGTGGCCATACGTGGACGGCACTTTGTCTTTCTTTTCCAATAATATGTGAGGCAATGCTGTTAAACTTTAATGGAAGAGAGGATAATATGCCCCTAATATCGGTTGGACTTGATGATCTTGAAAGTCTCTTCCAACCTGGTCATTCTGTGGTTCTGTAATATGGGCAGTAACTGAGAATATTCCCAACTAGAACACAGTGGAGAGATCTATCCAAGGAGGCAGTTCTAACTCTGTATCTGAATTTTGTCTCTGGTGTGCTCCTGGAGTAGCCCTGCTCCAAGCCCCAGCTAGCAGTAACCTACATGATGCAATGAGCACAACTCCACAGCATTGTACAAAGACGTATTCTGTAGTAAAGTTAATCTGAAATGTACAAACAAGAGTTTTGGTGTGTGGAGCAGGGGACGAATTGTGGGACCTTTTCACTAGACAGTCATCAGCTCAGATCTCACCCCAGCTGGTACCAGCTGAACAGACTCTCCTTGGGTATCTTTCAGAGGGAATCATGGCTTTCTCACTGCTTCTCCAACATCCAGTACAAACAACACCCTGCTTGGTAACTTCCCAGAGACAGACTGTCCCTATACCAACAGAGCTAAGAACTGATCCCTTTTCAACAGGCACTGTTCTACAGTTCTGCCTTTGCTGAGGGACATCAGTGCTGGAAACTGAGTGCCAGTTGAGCAGGCTGTCCCTTTTTATGAGAAATGCTCCTCAGATACTGCCCTGGTGGTATTTGTGTTGTGCTCATTGTAGGGGCAAACCCGGACATAATTTTCCAGTAAATGCAGACTGATGTAAAGAGGAGATGAAATTTGTGTGGGCATATGTGAATCATGTCTGTAGAATGTAAGGGCTTTTCAAGGACCACTGTGGAGCAAACAGGCTCAGTCCGTGTGCACTGGCAGAGATGCTCAGTACTGCAGGAATTGGACTGAGAGGTGGGAATGTGCACAGGGGTCATGGAGATGCTTGTCCTTGTTTGAGGTCAATGGCAGCTTCTTGATGCCACAGTAACTTTTGTTTACAAAGTCATCTACTTTCCACCTGGGGTCAGCAGTATGCTTTTCATCTCCTGGAGGTAACTCCTACAACGTATCTTGATTTGCAGTGTGACTGGAAAAAATACTGTCACTTCAGCTCTTTATGTCCTTTGAGTAATTAATTGTATTATTTCTGCTGCTAAATCAGCAAATTTGGTGTGTATTTTTACAATATTCCTTGAGACTGTAATGCTGGCACTTAGTATTTGCAGTATTCTGTACTTAAATTGTGATTATAAAAGTAGTTGTGTGTTGTCATTCCTACCCAGATTAGGATACACTCTATTTACTACTGTTTTATCCAAATGCTGCAAATCTTTTAATAAACTTTTCTTTCCTCCTTCAAATTAAAAAGCTCAAAAACATTTTTATCCTCACTTCAAAACTGGGAAAATTTCAGAGAATAATCTAACCAAAGAGGAAAAAAATTTGTTTACTGTTTTTATAAAAAAAAAAAATTGAAAAAAACTTCATTTGATCTAAGTTCAAAAATGTGCTAAGATGACATCATCCAAAATTTGGAAATCTTTCCAAAGAACTGAGTGATATTTATTAACTAACAAACTGTATGTATGTAGTGTGATGGGGGGGTTCTGTGATTGAAATGGATAAAACCTCTTTACGTTTAAGGTTAGGAAGAGCTAACTGAGCCAGTCACCTCAGTATCTCCTCTAAGTAAATTATTAAGAATGCAAAGGTAGAAAAATCAGGAAACTGCAGTTAATATGTTTCCCTGATAGATTCCTCAGTCATTTATACCTCCTCTTTTTGTTTAATCATTAAAGTGGTCAATCTTTTCTGTTTAACATGTATCTAACTTCTGTTGCTGTGTAGGGATTTCAGAGAACTTTTCTCTCAGAAACCCGCAAGGATTAGCAAGATGTTTTTATAAATTAAAGGGGGAAATCAAGAAAAGAGATTTTGTTTTTCTGTAAGCAGACTGGCTTACAGAATTCCTTTGGAATTTTTCCCCTCTGCGAAGTTCTCTTTGCAAGTTTCTTAGATGTGAAAGACAAGTAGGGTGGTGATTTTAAGAGATTATTGGACAGAGTGTCTGAAGAGGTTGAAATACAGCTTTAAATAGAAGGTTTTTTTAAGAATTTGGGCTTGAGGAAAAGAAGTTGCTGTCAGTTCAACTCTTTGTTTGCCAGAGGTCAGTGAATAATGAGGAAGAGATTACACAGCAAGCAAATAGTGATGAATAATGAGTTTGAAACTTCTGAAACTTTAAGCTTGTGTTTACTCCTTTTTTTCTTCTGCATTGGTCTGAATAAATCTTAATAATAAAAAAAAAAATCAACATCTGGAATAAATACTGATTTGTCATGTAGACCATGGGGCTCAACAAATGTTCTTGCTGCTTCTGGCCGTAACAGAGTGAGTGTGTGGTTGTGGCTGTGCTGTACCTGCTTGGAGGATGTACTTTGTAGTGTTTGTAGGGTTTCTACCCCTTCTTGGGAATGTTTTCCCTTGGATGTAATTCTCCAGAACTGTCCATAACTGGCATCTTTCTGCCCTGTGCTCAG